>NC_133649.1:263269143-263869143 GCF_009905375.1 Apium graveolens | reverse complement strand
AGTACCAGACCCAAACCCTTTAAAAGTAGATTTCAGTTTCTCCTCTTCTTGATGAGATTCTATTTTCATAGCTAGCTTGCAAACATCATTAAACGAGCTATATGAATGTAATTCTACCTTTTTAGCAATAGGTCATTTTAATCCACGAATAAACCTTACAATTTTCATTGTTTCTTTTTCCGCCAAGTCACAAATTAAGCATAATCTATCAAATTCAGCAACATACTCTGAAACACTCATTGTATCTTGAGAAAGGGAGGTGAGCTTCAAGTATTGTACCTGTTCGTAATCATCCGGAAGATACCTTGCACGAAGTTTTTTCTTTAAAGTTGTCCAAGTCATGATCTTTTCTTTTCCAGATCTAGCTCTTCTTGCCTTCAGGTTCTCAAACCATAATCCTGCATTCTTTGTAAGTCTGATCGTAGCAATTTGAAATCGTGTCTTATCATCAAACCGCTTATAATCAGAAATCTTCTCAACTTGTCGAACCCATTCAAGAAAATCGTATGGGTTGCCTAATCCTGTAAAATCATCAAGTTTAATCCCACGGTCATCAATTTTAAAGCTTTTCTCTTTAGGTGAAACAGAATCACCCGAATCAACAAGTTCATCATGTGTCTTGTCATTTTGCACCTTAAGTAAAAGTTTACCAATCGCTTCCAATCTAGACTTTGTTGAATCAGCAAGCTTTTCCGTTCGTACATCTATATCCTCCAATTTTTTAATTAATTTCATGAGTAATTCATCGGTAGTCATATGAAAAATACGAAGGGGAAAAAAAATTCTGATGAACAGTGCACGTGAACAGTAACCCGTGAACAGTAACCCCGTGAACAGTAACCTGTGAACAGTAACCCCGTGAACAGTACCCGTGAATAGTAAAAATTTTTTTTTTTCAGAACCTAGATCTCCCAATTATTAGGAAATTGGAGAAAAAAAACCTTGGCTCTTGATACCAAATTGATGTGGATCGCACCACAAAGAAACAAAAACAAGAAAAAAAGGGATAAGAGAAGAAGAAGATATTTTAAAAGAACACGATCAATCCAGAAACGTGAACTTTGAATCTCAAATTGTTTAGATCAATCCAGAAACTAAGTAATTCGAATCTAACCTTCAAAACAATCCAGTAATTGAAGTTTAGAGAAAAGAAAAACTACTCATAGTTTATCTCAAAACACAAGTTTTATATCATCCATTGTCTCTTGTCATTGTCAAACCCCATTGTAGTGAGCAACAGATTAATAGGCTGATCCTCAACCAAATTTCCTTTCATATTCACATCAGTTAGTCATAACACAGGCTTCTGAGTTGAAGGTTACTGAATTGCCTTTATCACAAAGTTGGATGATACTCAACAAATTGTGCTTGAGATCATCCACTAAGGCAACCTCCTCAATGATGATATTGTCTTTTGAAATCAAGCAATATCCCACAGTATAACCCTTGTTGTCATCTCCAAAAGTAATACTTGGGCCAGCTCTCTCCTTGAACTCTATGAGCAGGATAGAATCACCAGTCATGTGTCTTGAACAACCACTATCCAAGTACCATATATTCTTTCTGTTTCCCTGCACACATCAAAATCAAATCAAGTTGATTTTGGTACCCAAGTTTCCTTGGGTCCTGCCTTGTTAGATTTCTTTTTCTGTTTCTTAGGTTTGATCTCATTTGACTTGGGGATATCAGATTCATCCTTAGTCATTTGAGTTGGACCTTTGAAACCATTCATTACAACAGAATTATCATGCATATTTTGATTAACAGAGAATGCATGCTACTAATGAACATGTTCTTCTAGTAAGGCATGCTAAATGGCATTTGTGGCATACTTAAATGCAGCATAATAAGGGTTAGGTACAAATGGCATATTAGCAAACTATGCATTCATATTCTGTATAGATAAAGCATTCATAGGTATAGAAGGCATGGCATTCATGTTGGGAAAATGAGGTGGCACAGATATGGAAGTAGGCATGGTATATTTGCAATTAATAGACAAATGATTTACACTACCACACTAGACACAGATTTTTCTAGGAACATATTTATCAGGTGTGTAGTTATTGTGTTTATTAATCCCTACTTTTACCATTTCTATTATTATTCTTTTTAGCCTCTGTTTTAACCTCAATCTTTTCAAGTTTGTCACTCAATTGCTTGACAGTCATATGACCAACATTAGCCTTCTTCTCCTTCTTCACTTGACTAGATTCTCCTGGAACTAAATTCTTGGAAACTGATCCATATTTTTCATTTAACTTGACAAGCTTGGCTTTACTCACAGGCTTGCTTACAGTCGACGGATGAGGATTTATATCACTCGATGGATAACCATTTTTGTTATCCGACGGATGACCCTCATCATCCGTCGAGTCAACATCTGTTAGCAATCCTTCCACCAAATTGGATTCTAGCTTCTCCTTTTTCTTCTTCCAGGCTACATCACAAAAGGACTCAATACCTTGAACATTGGTGATTTGAGCATGATCATCTCTTGATGTTTTCTATGCCTTAATCACCTCCTGTTCTCGTTCAAGCTGCTTCTTCAAGATCTCTTCTTTCTTCAAGGACTCAGTTAATTCATCCTTAGCAATTTTACACTCAATTTTTAATTTTTCAAATTCAATGAACTGAGACTCTAGCACATTATTCCTCTCACTTAAAAACAAATTATTTTCTTTAATTTTACAATTTTCCTTAGTAAGAGACTTAAGTGTAACACGCAAATGATATAATTCTGTAGACATGTCATTTATAGCATCATTACACTCAGCTTTAGATAAATGTGCAAGGTTAGTGGTGATTACCTGATTACTTGAAGAACTTGTCATCTGTTTCATCAGACTTGGCCATTAGGGCTAGATTGACATAGCTGACATCCTCATCCTCATCCAGACCATCTGCTGCCCAGTCATTTTCTTGTGTAATGAAAGCCCTTTCCTTTTGTTTGAGCAACTCAAAGTATTTCTATTTATAATCCACAGGCTCAAACTTCTTTTTATTGGAATCTGACTTTCTACACTCACTGGCAAACTGCCCTGCCAAGCCACATTTGAAACATTTGAATTTAGATTTATCCACCATGTTTCTATTTGGCTTGGCTGCTCCAAAGTTTTTCTTGAACTTGAGCTTGGCAAATCTTCTGGAAAGAAATGCTAGATGCTCATGAATATCTTCCATGTCATCTTGGCTCAAAGAATCTTCATTTTCTGCTGCCAGTCCCTTTGCCCTTATATTCACAGACCTTTGAAGTTGATTCAACAACTTCCATCTTCATCTCCTTCTCTTTCTCTAACTCAGCAACTAGTGCAATGAATCCTCCTTTCTTCTTTCCTCTCTCCATCCTCTCATCTTGCTCTATATCAAGCTCATAAGTTTTCAGGATGCCATACAGTCTCTCCAAAGTAAACTTCTTGTAATCTTGAGAGTTTCTCAATGAGACTGCCATAGGTTTCCATTCCATTGTAAGAGATATAAGGAACTTAAGATTGGAGTCTTTTATGTGATAGACCCTTCCATGCAACTTTAGAGCATTTAGTAGTTTTTGAAACCTACTAAAGATGTCAATGAGAGACTTACTTTCTTTACTATGAAAATGCTCATATTGCTGAATGAGTAGCTGCATCTTATTTTCCCTTACTTGCTCAGTGCCATCATAGATAATCTGTATAGTATCCCAAACTTCCTTGGCAGTTTTGCAATTGATGATGTTGTCAAACATGTCACCATCAACTCCATTGAACATGATATTCATGGCCTTCTTATCTTTCCTGACTTGTTCTATATCAAGATCAGACCATTCATGCCTTGGCTTGGGGACTGATGGCTCATTTCCAGTTGCAGCTCTCATTGGTACATGAGGGCCTCTCTCTATGCAATCTACATAGGCCTCATCTTGAGAAAGTAAATGAAGATGCATTTTTACCTTCCAGTGATGGTAATTATCTTTGTCCAGAAAAGAAATCTTGACTCCAACATCCTTCTTGTTCATCTTGCTATTTTGTTGTGATCTTTAAACTCTTTGTTTATCAAGAGCTTGCATAGATACCAATTGTTAGTCCCTAACAATGCAAAAAGAATTACAGAAGGGGGGTTGAATGGAATTCTTGAAACTTTTTCTCAAAGATATAAAATGTTCTATCTTAATAATATATAACTGTGTGAATGGATTTGCAAACTGTGGAATAATAACTTGGAATGAATCAACACACAAGTAATTAAAAACAAAAGTCTTTAAAAACTTTCTGGTGGATTTGAATGTATCCACGAGATATATATATATATATATATATATATATTATATCAAGAGAACTCTGTGTAGCAATTAGCTCACATCTGCTTACAAATTAGAATAACTAAGTTTTATAAAGAAATGCTAAGAATTCAGCTTATAAATGTTTCTCTGAAAAATAATAATCTTGCTCTGTTGCTTGTTGTTCTATTTGTTACTTCTTGGTTTATATATCACCAAGATTACAAAGTAATAAGACAAGATAATAAAACTAAACCTATCAAGTCTAATATTTTGCTGCTTCATTACTCTATTCCAGCATCTTTGAATATCTTCATAATAGCATGGAAATGGCAATGCTTCTTTGTTCTCTAAAACCCAGTTGAATAGGCTTCCACATTCCATTTGCATATACTCGACGCATGTGACTGTGTTGTCACTGTCAACAGATGTTTGAATTCTTTATCCGTCGGGTTCATGATCATCCGTCGGGTTGCCTAGTTGATCATCCGTCGAGTGGCATTGTTGTTTATCCGTCGGGTAGCAATCTGGCACTTGACTTCATTTCATTTACACAGAATTACAAGACATCATCTATGTACAATTAATCAACCTTTTCTGCATATCTAATTAAAGTCAACATGACTTGAGTACTACTACAGAATCTAAAAATGTGTATGCAGAAATGTGCTACAGACTTATTGTTACACAAGCTACTCACTCGATGGATAATAAATCATCATCCGTCGGGACTATATTGAGTCATCCGTCGGGACTATAATTCTTATCCGTCGAGTGCTACATTTTTCACTAAGTAAAATCTACCAAGGTGTTTTGTTAATGAAATCATCAAGTTCACAACATATCCACAACACACATCAACGTATATGGTTTGGTTTTAAATATTTTGATTTTTATTTTGAATAACGTGACATTATTTACACTTATAGCAATGTGTGTATATGTTTTTACTAGTTCTTCTTCAGTTTTTTTTATTCACTCGTTGTGTTCTTTTGATTGTTATGTTTAATTGATACTTGTATGAAATAGAATTATGTAATACGCCTTTAGTTAGCAACTTTGCGGAATGCCGGAATCATATTCTCTTCTTGACTTGTGAACTTTTAAATTGCTTTAACTTTGTTATCCATTATGGATTTGTTTGATATAATTGTAGGGTGTTGAACTTCTGCATACAATTTGTGGAACTCCAATTTACATTACACCGGAGGGACTTTTGTCATGTCCTTGATATATTATATCTTTCATGGTTTTACTGTTACTTTATGTGCATCTCTATATTGACAGAACCTGCCAACTAGTGAAAAAGAGCACTACTTGGACTTAATTAATATACTTTAAATAGTTAATGTAGTAAAATTTTCACATTACCATGCCGCGTGCCTGTATATCTATGTGGTATAATCACTGGGTCGGTGAGTCTTGACTTATTGATTTATTTCACAACTATGTATCACTTACCAATTACTATTACTACAGTCAAAATGGGACGTGTCTCTATGATTGTCAGTGATGATTTATTTGTGACTAATGTTACAGACACCTGAGACTCGAGAATATGTTGCAAACTAGTACCAGAATTAGTTTACGGAGAGCTTGTAAGCCGCCCTAGGAATACTTCAACTCTAATACTGCTAATATCGCAGGGTAATCAGTCTCGGTGTTCGTACTCAAATGGAAATACATTGCTCCAATATGCTAACAATGGGCACTGTAGCTGGAGAAGTGCAAGCATCGACACAGGTCTTATTATGATTTCGTAAATTAGCTTTGTTAGTAGAAATGTTAAGTTGTTTAGTTATCCAATTGACTACTATGTATACATCTCGGGGTTTAATTTTTTTTTTTAAGAATCAATTAAGAATGCCCTAGCATATCTAACTTGATGGGGATCATATAATTCAAATGAAATAATTAATTGTTATTGTGTTGCACACAGTTCATAATATAATTTACTCTGTTAACTTCAATATTATTATTCTGCAAGTTTAATTTTCTAAAAATACGGTGTCTTAGTTTAATTGTATTAATTGTGTGACATCAATTATATGCCTTAGCTATGCTAGCTTCATTCAAAAGCCACTAATAAAAATCTATAGCAAGATGCAAGTCCAAATGACGTAGGTGGCTTTTACAATAAACTAAAATTGACTTGATTTACTATACAACTAAACTTATCAGATGTCTGATGCTTTGACGAAACCAGCCAGATTCATTTTAGTTTAGAATAAAAATTGCTTTTTAGTGTCCTGGTTATCTAACAGCTATTTGTGCGTTATTTTCGGGGGTAAAACATAAGTGAAGGTTTGACTTGTTCTTTTTATTTTGCAGATCATTTCAGCAATCTCTGGCAGTTTTACTGATCTATCTTTTCATGTCGTTGGATACACATGGCAGCTTATTAACTGTTTCCTGACAACATCATATTCTGTAAGGTGGTTTATTTATGTATTACAATGATGTTTGTTCTCAGTTCTCTCTAACTCGTGCCAAGTCTATGAATATATATTTTCTTTTTCCTCAAACACGGTCTATGGTGTCAGGTCTCAGTTGTTCCTTTATGGCTTAAGTTTTTTGTAGATTTTTGAGAGGCTAATTGTCGAGTAGCCAGGCTAATTGTATCTATTACATAACCATCTATCTATGCTGGTGATGCTGCTCATCAATTCCCTCATGCTAGTGGCTATAGTAAATAGGTACCGGGTTACAACTTACAACAATTATAAAGTGTGTTTGTAGTTTCTGCAAAATGATAATTATTCTATCTCCAAGGGATTATATTTTTCTAAAGGGCCTAAACAAATAAATTTACTGTCCATTTGATGTCAAGGATTCATTAGTGATGCAAGAGGTGCTTCTTAAAGTGTCAGATTAAAAAACTTTTATAGTATTATTTCCAAGATGTCAGGGGATATTAGGTGGTACCAACTGTTGCTTTATTAATATGATGTTTGGTGTCTATTTTTATGAGACAGTTGATTCTGAAGTAAAGCACCTTCTCCTTAGAAACTAATTAACTTGGATATTAAATTGATCTGTGCAGGAACGTATACTGGTATTCAACATGTGCACAAGCTTGCCTGGAAAATAGCTTCAGTAGCCATGGGAGTTCCTACTGCACTTGTTAATGACAATGATAAATTCAGGTATATTAATTTTTGATACTAAGGATTCTTGATGCCCAGGAGCTCTAGTTCATTCTTTTCTTTTGTTCAGTTGAGGTTTTAGATTGTACAAGCATTTATTGTATGTTTCCTTTTGGCAGATCACAACACTGTTAGTAAAACAGCTGGTTCCATCTTACCTACTGGATGGACTTTATACTTGAGGTCATTGTACAGTCATCTGATATAGAGGCCCCTTGATAACTGAAGGAGGAGAGAGTCTTCACATGATCCTTGTTTATATATGCAGTTTTATTTATTAAAAACTTAAGATACCTAGTCTAATATAAATAGACAGGGAGTTTTGACGTTTATAGTTAGTTTTGACGTTTATACCTGTCTTTTTAAAATTTATAATCTTGGGCTGTTGTTAAGTGAAAAATGTGAACTAGTTTATAGTTAGTTTTGACGTTTAATTTGGTTGTATATTTGGATGTTTAATGTTTGGGTTGGATGCATTATTTTGCAGTTATAAAATTATATAATTGGGATTCTTCGGTTTACAGAATAAGCATTTCAATTTATTTGTACTAAAGTGTTACAATAGCCTCTTAAATTGTTACCATATTATGTTTAAAATGTTTTATTAGGCTAGTTATAATGTTACAACAGCTTCTCAAAGTGTTACATTATGTTCTATGGGCCCACTTGCCACGTTATCAAGATAACTCAGCACTGTGGGCCTCACACTTTCCATGTCAGCTAGTGGGTCCCACCGTGGGGCCCACTTCTTAAAAATATTTTAAAACTCTAAGGTAACATAAAAAAAAAGTTACAACTGATCTCTCATTCTGTTGCCTTAGCAAGCTAAGGCAACATATAAACAAGTTAAAACACGATGTTGCCTTACACTACCAAAGATGTTACCTTAGACCCCTAAGGCAACATGGAAAAACCTATCTTTAAGAAAATGTTACCTTAGCTTAAAAGTGGGGCAAGAGAAACATATTTACCCCCTAATGCAATGTTTTTTTGGTGTTACAGTAAGCATTTTATGGTGTAGTGAAAATACTCTGAATCTGAGAAGGAGAAAGTCTCTCTAGATAGTGGCCTGCAATTAATTCTGATAGACTCACTTGACAATGTCATGTACAACAACATTATCAATTGTGATACAACTAAATAGATCTGGGAGAAAATAGAGATTTTGTGTGAAGCTATAGAGGAAGTTAGATCCAACCAAAGAAGAATAATGGTATCTCAGTATAAGGGATTCATGACAAAGCCTAAAGAAGGAATTATTGAAGTTTTTGAGAGGTTCAATAAATTAATAAATGACTTGCAGCTACATGATAAATATTATGAAGCTGACGAGGTAAACCTGAAGTTCTTGCTATCTCTTCCTGACCATCTTGAACAAAAGATATCAGCCATTAGAGAAGGAAGAGATATAAGTAGAATGACACTTTTGTATGGAATCTTGAAAACTTATGAACTTGAGATGTTGCAAAGAAAGTCATTAAAGGAAAACCATGGACATGTGGTTAATGGTTTCCAGTGCCTTGGTTGTACATGACAGTGAAGAAAGTGAAGATGAGCAAGATAATCAAGTTCCAGTTATTTAAGCTGTGGAACAAAAGAACAAAGGACCTCAGAAGCAAGTTGTTTTGGAACTGGAGGAAGATGAATACTACACCTTGGATGAGCTAGATGAAATGGACCAATCCATGGCTTACTTGGCTCGTAAATTTTTCAACATAAGATTCAGGAAGCCATGTTTTTTCAAGAACAAGGGACAGTCTTCCAACAGGCAATAATTGGAAACCAAAAGTTCAGTATAACTCATCAAGCAAAGGTGGCTACAAAACCTAGATATGTGGAAAGATCAAAGATAAGGTGTTTCAACTGTGATGAGTTGGGTCACTTTGCTACTGAGTGCAGGAAGCCTAAGAAGGTGAAGAAGGACAAGGCATATTTGGAGTTGGAGGCAATGTATGAAGCACTCTTAAAGAAACAGTCTGGAAAAGTTTATATTGCAGAAGGCAAAAGTTGGGATGATACTGATAACGATGATGATGATGATGATGATGATGAAGTTAGAAACTATGCACTAATGGCACTTAAGCATGGAGAATCATCAACTTCAAAATCAGAGGTACCAACTCTAATCATTATTGATTTAAATGCCAGTTAATATAAGGAGACTGTTGAAAAGATGAGTGTGGAGATATTTTCACATACACACAAGCATGGTGGCAGCTACTGAAGAAGTGAGTAGGCTGTCAAAGATAAATTAGGAGCTTGAGATTGAGAAACAAAATTTGGAACTGCAGCTTGTTGAGCTTAAAACTATCAAGCAGGAAAATGAGTATCTAAAGAATAAGTTGAAGTGTGCTAGTGAAATAGAAGCTGTGTTGAGGGAAAAGATAGAAAATAATGAATTGAAGTTAAAGTCCTTCAGGAATGCTTCTCAGTTAGTTGGTCAGTACCATGAGAAAGATAAGCCATGTGCTAATATAGCCATTAGCCTTGAATATGATGCCTTGAAAAACAATAAAAAGAATGAAGGTGACAACGGCAAAGCAATTGTAAATGATTATGTCCCAGCTATGCTGAGAAAGGTTGATTCACCTCTATTCAAGGCATGTGAAGTCAATTTCAGTGAAGAGGAATTGGTCATCAAGAAAGAACTTGCAGATGAAGAAAAAGAAATGAAAATTGAAGAAACCACTCCTGCTACTGAAAGAAGAAGCCCATGGTAAACCAAGCACTTAAGACACTAGTCAAGGAAGTCAAGACTGAGAATACAGGAAGGAAGAAAAAGAGTAAACAAAAGCAGCAATTTTGCATTTATTACAGATACCCCCATAAAGCAATGTTAATAATATGGCTCAACAAATCATCTAACTTACCTTTGTAAAAGGGAGGTTAACAAGCCAAAAATGGGAGCCTGCAAGTACAATGAAGCAAATGCAGAAGATGCTTACTCCTTCTGTGACAAATTTGACTACATACCTTGTAACATGAAAATGATGACAAGTTGTCATAAATTGAGAGTAGATTTGAAATATGTTAATATTGAATCTATAGATAAAAAGGAAAATGTAAAATAATTTGTTCACACTGTTCCTTCTGAATTAACACATTCTAATTCTGCAAATTCTATCAGCAAGAAGAAAGTACCCAACACTGCTTGGGTAGCCAAACAAACTTAATCCTCATTGTGTGTATGGAAAAATGAAGAGAGTTATATGGATCATAGATAGTGGATGCTCAAGACATATGACAAGTGGCAAGGCACTGCTATCACAGTTTGAGGAGATGGTTGGCCCATTAGTGACTTTTGGAGACAACAACAAAGGTTTCACAATGGGATATGACAAGTTAATTTTTGAAAATATTATCATTAAAGATGTAGCACTGATAGCTGGTTTAAAAGTGAATCTCCTAAGTGCAGTCAATTCACAGATAGATGATTCAATATTTCATTTGACAAAGGAGAATGCTCAATCATCATCAAAAAGACTAGTGAAGTTGTTAGGAATATGTTGTGAACTTGATGATAAGTTAAACAAAACACCTTAGTAGATTTGACTTAGTGAATTTTGTAGCTCTCGATGGATGATCTAATATAGTCTCGACCGATGAACTTTATAGTCCCGACGGATGACAATTTGACATCCATCGAGAGTGTAGCTTATGTAACAAATAAGTACTGTAGCACATTTCTGCAAACAACATATTTTAGTCTAGTAGATTTTGTAGGGTTCTCTAAGTCATGTTGACTACTAGATTGATATGCAGAATAGGATGACTAATTGTAAATATGAGATGTCTTGTAATTTTGTATAAGTGAAATAGAATCAAGTGACAGATAGACTCCCGATGGATGATCGACAAGACTCCCAATGGATAATCAACAAGACTCCCGACAAATGAACAACATAGTCCCGACGGATGATCAAATTCAAAATAGCTTGTTGATAGTGACAACACAGTCACATGCGTCGGGTGTTTGCAAAAGGAATGTGGCAGCCTGTTAAGCAGGATTTTGTGAAAAAAGAAGCATTACCATTTTCATGCAAATATGAAGATTTTCAAAGATGCTGGAATAAAGTATGGAAGCAGCATGAAGTTAGACTAGATATATTTTGTTAAATTATCTTGTCTTACTATCATGTAACTTGGTGATATATAAACCAAGAGTAGCCAGTAAAACAATCAACTAAGCAAGCTTATTTTCAGAGAAACATATCAAGCTGTATTCTGTAATAATTTCTCTGTAGTTTTGTTTGTTCAACTTGTAAAGCAGCTGTGAGCTATTCAAAGCTTCACAAAGTTCTCAATATGATATATATAGATATATTTGGTGGATACTTTCAAATCCACCAGAAAGTTTTAAAGCTTGTATTTTATTACTTAGTGTTTTGATTTCTATTACTCTTTCATTTCATACTATTACAAATCAAACCCTGTTATATATATTAAGTTAAAAAAATTTTAAAATCTTAAAAAGTAGCCAGAATTACATTCAACCCCCTTCTATAATTCTTATTGTATTGTTAGGGAATAACAATTGGTATCAGAGCAAGTTCTTGAAGTACAAAGAGTGTAAAGATCACAACAAACAACAAGATGAACAAAAAGGATGTTGGAGTAAAGATCCCACTTCTGGACAAAGATAATTATCAGCACTGGAAGGTGGAGATGCACCTACATCTTCTTTCCCAAGATGAGGCCTATGTGTACTGCATAGAGAGAGGTCCTCATGTACCTATGAGAGCTGCAACTGGTAATGAACCATCTATTCCAAAACCTAGGCATGAATGGTCAGATCCTGATATTGAGCAAGTCAGGAAGGATAAGAAAGCCATGAACATATTGTTCAATGGTGTTGATGGTGATATATTTGATACCATCATTAACTGTAAAATATCCTGATTCAGCAATATGAGCATTTCCACTGTGAAGAAAGTGAGTCACTCACTGATATATTTAGTAGATTTCAAAAGCTACTAAATGCTCTGAAGCTGCATGAAAGAGTTTATCAAACAAAAGACTCTAACCTCAAGTTCCTTAGATCTCTCCCAAAGGAGTGTAAGCCAATGACAGTCTCATTGAGAAATTCTCAGGATTACAAGGAGTTCACCTTGGAGAGATTATATGGCATCATGAAAACCTATGAGATTGAAATAGAACAAGATGAAAAGATGGAGAAATAAAGGAAGAAAGGAGGATCCATAGCACTAGTTGCTGAGTTAGAGAAGGAGAAAGAGATAAAGGTGGAAGCTGTTGAATCTACATTAAAGGTCTGTGAAAACAAGGGTAAAGGGCTGGTAGCTGAGAATGAAGATCAGTTGAGCCAAGATGACATGGATGATATTGATAAACATCTAGCATTTTTATCCAGGAGATTCGCCAAGTTCAATTTCAAGAAGAATTTTGGAGCAGCCAAGCCAAATAGAAACATGGTTGATAAGTCAAAATTCAAGTGTTTCAAATGTGGCTTGGGGGGTCATTTTGCTAGTGAGTGTAGAAAGTCTGATTCTAGCAAAAAGAAGTTTGAGCCTGTTGATTATAAACAGAAATACTTTGAGTTGCTCAAACAAAAGTAAAGGGCTTTCATCACACATGAGAATGACTGGGCTGCAGATGGATTGGATGAAGATGAAGAAACAAACTATGTCAATTTAGTCCTTATGGCCAAATCAGATGAAACCGAGACCAGTGCTTCAAGCAATCAGGTAATCACCACTAACTTAGCACATTTATCTAAAGCTGAGTGTAATGATGCAATAAATGACATGTCGACAAAATTATATCACCTGCGTGTTACACTTAAGTCTCTCACTAAGGAAAATGCTAAAATCAAAGAAAACAATTTGTTTTTAAGTGAGAGGAATAATGTGCTAGAGTCTCAATTTATTGAATTTGAAAAATTGAGAATTTAGTGTAAAATTGTTAAGGATGAATTAACTGAGTCCTTGAAGAAAGACGAGATTTTAAGAAAACAGCTTGAGAGAGAACAATAAATAATTAAAGCATGAAAATCATCTACAGATGTTCATGCTCAAATTACTAAAGTTCAAGGTATAGAATCCTTTTGTGTTACAGCCGAGAAAAAGAGCAAAAAGAAGCTTGACTCCAATCTGGTTGAAGGACTCTTTACAGATGTGGACTCGACGGATGATTAAAATCATCTGTCGGATAATCATAAATATGATCCATCGGGAGACAAGGAGCCACATCTGTCGGCTGTAAGTAAACCAGTTAGCAAAGCTAAGTTAGTTAAATTGAATGAGAAATATGGATCAGTCTCTAAAAACTTTGTTCCGGGAGAATTAAGTCAATTTAGAAAAGAAAAGAAAGTTGTTGTTGGTCATATGTCTTTCAAGCAATTGAATGACAGGCTTGAAAAGATTTAGGTTAAAACAAAAGCTAAAAAGAAAAACAATAGAAATGGGAAGGTAGGGATTAACAAACATAACAACTACACACCTGATAAATATGCACCAAGAAAAATCTATAGTAAGTGTGGTAGTGTTAATCACATGTCTGTTAATTGCAAGATTACTATGCCTACTCCCACGACTGCACCTTCTTCTTTTTCCAACATGACTTCCATGTCTGCAATGCCTATGAATGCTATGCCTGCTCAGAATATGAATGCACAATTTGCTAATATGCCATTTGCACCTAATCCTTATTATGCTGCATTTAGTATGCCAAAAATGTCATTTAGCATGCCATACTGGAATGACATGTTTGCAAATAGCATGCCTTTTCATGTAAACCAAAATGTGCATGATAATTCTGTTTTAATGATTGGCTTCAAAGGTCCAACTCTAATGACTAAGGATGAATCTGAGATCCCCAAGTCAAAAGAGATCAAACCTAAGAAACCAAAGAAAAAGGCTAACAAGGCATGACCCAAGGAAACTTGGGTACCAAAATTAACTTGATTTGGTTTTGATGTGTGAAGGGAAACAGAAAGAATCTTTGGTATCTGGATAGTGGTTGCTCAAGGCACATGACTGGAGATTCTACCCTGCTCACCGAGTTCAAGGAAAGAGATGGCCCAAGTATTACTTTTGGAGATGACAGCAAGGGTTATACTATGGGATATGGCTTGATTTCAAAGGATAATGTCATCATTGAAGAGGTAGCCTTAATGGATGGACTCAAGCATAATTTATTGAGTATCAGCCAGCTTTGTGATAAGGGCAATTCAGTTACTTTTAATTCTGAAGCCTGTGTTGTGACAAACAAAAAGAGCAATAAAATGATTCTCACTGGAGTGAGAAAAGGGAATGTGTACCTAGCTGACTTCAACTCATCAAATGCAGAATCAGTCACTTGTTTTCTCAGTAAAGCAAGTCAAGATGAAAGTTGGCTATGGCACAAGAAGATGTCCCATCTGAACTTCAAAACCATGAATGAAGCTTGTCAAGAAAGAATTGGTTAGAGGTATTCCTCAAGTGGAGTTTACTAAGGATGGATTGTGAGATTCCTGTCATAAAGGAAAGCAGATCAAAGTATCATTCAGAAAGAAGCTTGATTCAACAATTGAAGAACCTTTGCAACTAATGCACATGGATTTGTTTGGACCAGTCAATGTGTTGTCCATCTCAAGGAAAAGATATTGCCTGGTAATTGTAGATGATTTCTCAAAGCTCTCTTGGACATATTTTCTAAAGGCCAAAGATGAAGCTAGTGAAATCATCATCAATCACATAAGGCAAGTTAACAATCATCCTGACTTCAAAGTAAGAAGAATCAGGAGTGACAATGGAACTAAGTTCAAGAATTCCGTGATGAGATCATTTTATGAAGAGAATAGGGATTATGCATGAGTTTTCTGCAGCTAGAACCCCACAAAAAAATGGAGTGGTAGAAAGGAAAAACAGATCTCTTATTAAAGCTGCAAGAACAATGCTAGAAAAATCGAAGTTACCAATATATTTTTGGGCTGAATCTGTGAATAATGCATGCTACACTCAGAATATTTCTTTGGTTAATCAAGCAAAATGCATGACACCCTATCAATTGTTCAAGAATAGGAAGCCAACTCTAAATTTTCTTCATGTCTTTGGCTGCAAATGTTATATCATAAGGAATCAAACTGATCAACATGGAAACTTTGATGCCAAAGCTGATGAAGGAATTTTTGTTGAATATGCTGTTGGAAAAGCATATAGAGTCTACAATCTAAGAACCAACATTGTTATGGAATCAATACATGTTGTGTTTGATGATAAAGAGATTAAAGGACTGCAAGATGGAGATTTCCATGAAAGCCTCAAATTTGATAATGTGGAGATGGTTAGTGATGACAGTGATGATGAAAGTGACCAAGAAATAGTGGCCAAGGATAATGCAGAAATATCTACAACTAATGAAGCACATAATTCAACATCCGCCGAGTTACAGAATGCTTCATCTGTCGGTAGACAATCTGCTTCATCCGTCAGTAGACAATCAGCTTCATCAATCGAGATACAAAGGGCATCATCCGTCGGAACAATGAGAGAAGCTGAGAGTCAAAACAGATCACTTACAGAAAGAACCCCTTCTTCCAATCAAAGATTCACTAACTCAGGGGGGGGTTTCTTATAATCAAAACTCAGTCACACATCAAGACAACAATGAGGCCTCTTCATCTAGAGCTAATCTACCACAATCGAGAAAATGGACAAGAGATCACCCTTTTGAACTCATTATTAGTGATGCATCTTCTAGAGTTCAAACGAGGAAAGCAACTCAATAAGAATGTCTGTATAGCAGCTTTCTTTCTAAGGAAGAACCAAAGAAGGTAGAAGAAGCTCTATTAGATCCTAATTGGATTTTAACTATGCAGGAAGAGCTAAACCAATTTGAAAGGAACAAGGTATGAAAGCTGGTACCCAAGACAAAGGGAAAGAATCCAATTGACACCAAATGTGTATTCAGAAACAAGATGGATGAAAATGACATAGTTGTCAGGAACAAAGCTAGATTGGTTGCTAAGGGCTACTACTGTCAACAAGAAGGAATAGATTTTGATGAAACTTTTGCTCCTATTGCAAGACTTGAAGCCATCAGAATTTTCGTAGCCTATGCAGCCCATGCCAATTTCAAAGTCTATCAAATGGATGTCAAAAGTGCCTTTCTGAACGGAGATTTGGAGGAGGAAGTCTATGTCAGTCAGCCTCCTGGTTTTGAAGATCCATATTTTCCAGAATATGTCTACTACCTTTTGAAAGCACTTTATGGATTGAAGCAAGTACCTAGAGCCTGGTATGATACTTTGTCAAAGTTTCTCTTAGAAAATCACTTCACAAGAGGTAATATTGACAAAACTTTATTCTTTAGAAATGTTAATGACTCTAGTATACTTGTTCAAATTTATGTAGATGATATTATATTTGGCTCTACAGATGAAAAACTTTGCAAAAAGTTTGCCAAATTGATGCAAAGTATGTATGAAATTAGCATGATGGGATAACTAACTTACTTTCTTGGTTTACAAGTTAAGCAAGTTAGTGATGGAATATTCATTAGTCAAACCAAATACATTTATGATCTTCTAAAGAAGTTTGATCTAATGGATTATATATCTGCAAAAACTCTCATGGCCACTGCAACTAAGCTTGAATTAAACACTACTGAAAAGTTTGTGGATATTTTAAGCTATAGAGGCATGGTTGGCTCACTTTTGCACTTAACAGCTAGTATGCCAGATATAATGTTTTCTACTTGTCTTTGTGCTAGATTTTAGGTTGATCCTAGAGAATCTCACTTAGTAGCTATTAAGAGAATTTTCAGATACCTCAAGGGAACACCAAAACTTGGCATTTGGTACCCTAGAGATTCTGGTTTTGATCTAACTGGTTATTCAGATACAGATTATGCAGGTTGTAAAATTGATAGAAAAAGTACAATAGGAACCTGTCAATTTTTAGGAAACAAGCTTGTATCCTGGTTCAGTAAAAAGTAAAATTCAGTTTCTACTTCTACAACTGAAGCTGAATATATTGCTGCTAGCAGTTGCTGTGCATAGATTTTATGGATGAAGAACCAATTGTTGGACTATAGTTTGAAAGTGGACAAAATTCCTATTTTCTGTGATAACAAAATTGCAATTGCCACCACTGAAAATCCAGTACAGCATTGAAGAACAAAGCACATAGACATCAAGTACCACTTTATTAGGGAACATGTGATGAATGGTACTGTGGAACTTCATTTTGTTCCAAGTGAAAAGAAGCTTGTAGATATCTTTACCAAGCCACTTGATGAATCCACCTTTTCTAGGTTGGTAAGTGAGTTAGGTATGCTTAATTATTCTTGAATCATTTCTGATAATTTTGCAAGCTATGATGCAGCCAGAATCTTAATTTATTTTTCTATTTTAGATGAAATTTTGGCTAAGTCAAAATTTACATCTCGACGGTTGCTCATTATCCATCGAGTTTGATCATCCGTCGGAATAGAATATCTGAATAAAAATAAATTACTTTTCTGGATTATTTTAATACCCAACGGATAACTGTTTTATCCTCATCCGTCGAATTGTCTACATCTTAGCAATTAAAAGTACTGAACATTATCCATCGGATATACTTACTGTTTGTAAGTATATCATAACGGATAATTGACAGAATTTTGATAATTTATTTTATTTTAAACGGCTATTTTATGCTATTTTGATTGGTTACTTTATTTCACTTTATTACTTTTGACAGTTTATTTTTGAGATAGTATAAAAGCAAAATTCATTTTCATTCTTTTCTTTTATCATTCTCAAATCAAATTTCTCTAACTCTCTTCTTCTCTAAAGCAAATACTCTCCCTCTCTATAAATTTCCTTACTTAAAAACGACACCAGTAGTCAAAATCATGTCTCAGTCTGGATTCATCTATGAGACAAATAATTTCGTAGCTCTTGTGAACAAGGAGATTTCAGATTCTGAAGATTTTCACCAAATGATGGACTTTGTGAAGGTTTGCAAACTCAGTTATGTTATGCTGAAATCACCCACAATCTACTGTGAAGTTGTGGAGGAGATATGGACAACTATTGTGTACCAGTCTACTGACAAAACCATAACTTTCACTCTTAAAGGTAAGCAATTCTGTATTAACAGTGACACAATTCAAGCTTACTTTAAAATTCCTGAGAATACTACTACTGAACCACACAAAGATGCTAATTTAGTCACCATGCTTAGTTCTATTGGCTATGCTCTTCCTACCACTAAGTTAAGTGAGATTAGAAGGCTAGGTCTTAAAAAAGAATGGAGTTATTTATGTGATGTAGTTACCAAGGTATTTTCTGGTAAAATAAGCAATTTTGATTCTGTGAACACTGCCATGCTTAACATGCTTTTTATGCTAGTTACTGATAAGTACTATAATTTCAGTGACATGATCATGTTTGAGTTAGGTTACAAATTAGGGGAAATTAAAAAGTGAAATAAAAATGTTTACTATGCTAGATTCTTTATGATTCTTGCTAACCATCTTGTTGAGAATATTGTTGTTGAGAACCCAACCAACAAACTGGATTGTTGGGTTCAAGAAAGAAGAATAATTGCAGATCTTAACAGAGCAAGCCATCACAAAGAGGTGCCCCTCTTCTATTTTCCAATCATGGAGGGCCCTCAGGTAAGTGAGGTAAGCACCACTATCTCTACTATTCCAACCTCTCAAATTTCTTTGCCCTTGAGTGTGGTCGTGGCATCTGTGTCAATGACCAAACAGATGCCTACCCAAACCACCAAAATTAAAATTTCAAAAACCAAATCAAAGAAAACCCCCTCTGGTTTCTCTCAAAAGAAACCAGTTGCAAAATCTACCAAACATCAAGAGGGGAGTGTGAAGGTGAGTGATTTAGGTGAGGGACAGGGTGACCATCAAAGAAGCCCTAAGGATAAGGTTGGAGAGGTGAGTATTTCCCAGCCTAGCCAAACTACAATTTCCCAACAAACTGTAGTGCTTAAAAAGGACTTAAGCTCATTGCTAGTTGCATCCTCCCAAAAGGATGTAGCTATTGAACAAAGCTCTCAGCCAAGAGCACAAGCCAAAAGGGTAAGAGACACTAGCTGACCCCAAATATATGCCAGAAAGAAGAAATCTAAACCAACTGGGGATGTACAGGGAACACACACAGTGCAAACTGAAGCTAAAGACTCAGTCACTGCACCATCTCAAAGTCAATTTGATGTGGCTCTAATAAATGTGGAGTCACAGCCAAAATCTTTAGTAATAGAAGCACCACAAACACCAAACTCTCCCACAAATTCTCTAGATGTGGATATGATCAACACATCAATTCCTGATTCCCATTCTTTAACTCTGTTGGGGAAGCCAAAATCTAGTGCAAGTGAGCATCATCTTTTGAGTGATTTGTTGGCTCACTTGCCAATTCTTTCAGGATCTATTGAGACATCTGTGCCCAAATTTTCATCAGTTTGCACAGAGTCTACAATAGTCTCCACTCCAAACTCATTCATTTCTTCTATTCCGATGGATATTGTTCATCCCTCGGTTAGTGATTGTATCCCGACAGATGTGCCTAACAGCAGTCATCCGTCGGCTAACCTAACTACTACCCCGATGGATGTTTCTCATCCGTCGGTACTCACTACACACACTGAAATTTCAACAATTTTTACAAGTGTAGATGAGTTAGTAGTAGTACAATCACTCTTAGGACTGAGGGAATGGAGTGAAATGAGTGAGAGGCTGGGTTGCTCCCAGGCAAAAGGAGAGGAAAGGAGTGAACAAATGTAGGCTATTTCTTCCAGCCTGGCAAAAGAGAGTGAGGGGAGTTCCACCCTAGTAGGTGAAGGTGAGGGTGTGAGGATGGTGAGCCAAGGGGAGCCCTTGATGCAACAAAAGAGAGAACATGAGAGAAATCAGGTACATAAGTTATAAGGATGGAAACCATTACTAGTGAGTCAATGGATGTCAATGAAGCAGAAAAAGAGAGACTATTTCAGCAAGAATATAAACCAGTTATAGATTCTATCTCTTTGGATGCTGAGACATTTACTCATCCTGTTCCAGCTTATCAAACTCTAGCTGGACAGGGCAATGAGGATGCTGAGAGGATGCTGAACCTGGTGCATACAACTGCCTCAATGCAAAGGGCAAAGGATGTCATCACTGCTATGCCATCCACAATTGGTAGTGAGTTTGAATTGGCTGAAGACTCTTTTGTGGATGATGGTGAGGATGATGAGAATGACAACATGAGCATAGAGAGAGATGTAGATATTCCTTCATGGATGCTAACCAAAGAATGTTCATATTCACATCTCCAATCCACTTTATTCAAGCTTATTCATGACACCCAAACTACTATTCAAGCCTCTAGAAGTGCCAGCACAAGAAGGGTACTCACAGCACATCTTAAAGCTCTACAATTGAACAAAATTCAGGCTCTCCAACACAGTCAAAATGTGTATGAACTTAAGCAAGAAATTTCAGATGTCAAATAGGATTTTATAGCAAGGTTGGATGCTAAACTTCCTGGAACCACCATGACTGAGATAGCTCGGAAATTGAGAAAAGAAGCTGATTTGAACAGTAAAGTTAAGGCCATGGACTCTAGACTGACAAACATGGAGAAGTCAGTGGCCAAGATACTTGCCAATCAGGAAGCTCAGACTGCTCTTCTCCAACAGTTGGTGGATGCATAACTCCATACTTCTCATCAACTTGATGCTAACAAAAAGGGGGAGAAAGATTCACTCATCCCAGTTAGTCACGGGGACTCATCAAGTGAGGGGGAGAAACTGCTCAACATCCAAATCAGTAAAGTAATTGTGCCAGCAATTGCTTTCACTAAGCCACCAGCAATGGATAGCATTGATCTCATCAAACTAGCAGCAGAAAAACTGGAATCAAATGATAAACTGAAAAAGATTGATGTAGTGTTGGGAATATGTTGTGAACTTGATGATTACATTAACAAAACACCTTAGTAGATTCAACTTAGGGAAAAATGTAGCACTCGACGGATGATCAGATATAGTCCCAACGAATGACTCAATATAGTCCCAACGGATGATGATTTGACATCAATCGAGTGAGTAATTTATGTAACAATAAGTCATGTAGCACATTTCTGCAAACACCTTTGTATAGATTCTGTAGTAGCATATAAGTCATGTTGACTTTAATTAGATATGCAGAATAGGTTGATTAATTGTAAATATAAGATGTCTTGTAATTCTGCATAAATGAAATGAAGTCAAGTATTAAATAGCTACCTGACGGATGATCAACAAAAGCTACCCGACGGATGATCAACAAGGCAACCCGACGGATGATAATCATGTACCCGACGGATGATCAATTCAAATATCTGTTGACAGTGACAACACAGTCATATGCATCGAGTGTTTGCAAAAGGAATGTGGCAGCCTATTCAGCTGGGTTTTTGAAAATAAAAAATCAATACCATTTCCATGCTATTATGAAGATATTCAAAGATGTTGGAATAGAGTAGTGAAGCAACATGGTATTAGACTTAATAGGTTTTGTTTTATTATCTTGTCTTATTACTATGTAATCTTGGTGATATATAAACCAAGAGTAGCAAGTAGAACAACAATAAGACTAAGCAAATACATTCTCAGAGAAACAATTGTAAGCTGTATCCTGTAGCATTTCTCTGTAAGTTTAGTTGTTCATATTTGTAAGCAGATGTGAGCTATTCAAGCTTCACAGGGTTCTCTTGATATATATATATATATATATCTGGTGGATATATTCAAATCCACCAGAAAGTTTTTAAAGACTTGTGTTTTTACTAATTGTGTTTTGATTTATCTAACTCTTCATTCCACACTTTGCAAATCAAACACTTATATATTATTAAGTTAGAACCATTTTTCATTAATCTCAAAAAGTAGCCAGAATTACATTCAACCCCCCTTTTGTAATTCTTGTTGTATTGTTAGGGACTAACAATTGGTATAAGAGCTAGCTCTTGAAGCACAAAGAGTTTAAAGATCATAACAAACAACAAGATGAACAAGAAGGATGTTGGAGTCCAGATTTCTTTTCTGGACAAAGATAATTACCATCACTGGAAGGTAAAGATGCATCTTCATTTACTTTCTCAAGATGAGACCTATGTGGATTGCATAGAGAGAGGTCCTCATGTACCAATGAGGGCTACAACTGGAAATGAGCCATCAGTTCTCAAGCCAAGGCATGAATGGTCAGATCCTGATATTGAACAAGTCAGGAAGGATAAAAAGGCCATGAATATCTTGTTTAATGGAGTTGATGGTGACATGTTTGATAACATCATCAATTGCAAGACAGCCAAGGAGGTTTAGGACACCATTCAAATAATTTGTGATGACACTGAACAAGTTAGAGAAAACAAGATGTAGTTACTAATTCAGCAATATAAGCATTTCCACTTTGAAGAAGGTGAAACTCTCACTAATATCTTTAGTAGATTTCAAAAGCTACTAAATGCTCTGAAGCTGCATGGAAGAGTCTACCAAACCAAAGATTCTAACCTCAAATTCCTGAGATCCCTTCCAAAAGAATGGAAACCAATGACAGTCTCCCTGAGAAATTCACAAGAATACAAGGAGTTTACACTAGAGAGACTGTATGGCATTCTAAAGACTATGAGCTTGAAATAGAGCAAGATGAAAGAATAGAGAAAGGGAGAAAGAAAGGAGGGTCCATTGCACTGGTTGCTGAGTTAGAGAAAGAGAAGGAGATGAAGATAGAAGCTGTTGAGTCTACTTCAAAGGTCTGTGAAAACAAGGGCAAGGGGATGGTAGCAGAAAATGAAGATTCTTTGAGCCAAGATGATATGAATGATATTGATGAACATCTAGCATTTCTTTCCAGAAGATTTTCCAAGCTCAAGTTCAAGAAGAACTTTGGAGCAGCTAAGCCAAATAGAAACATGATGGATAAATCAAAATTCAAGTGTTTCAAATGTGGCTTGGCAGGGCACTTTGCCAGTGAGTGTAGAAAGTCAGATTCCCGTAAGAAGAAGTTTGAGCCTGTGGATTATAAACAGAAGTATTTTGAGTTGCTCAAACAAAAGGAAAGGGCTTTTATTACACAAGAAAATGACTGGGCAGCAGATGGTCTGGATGAGGATGAGGATGTCAACAATGTCAATCTAGCCCTAATGGCCAAGTCTGATGAAACAGAGACAAGTTCTTCAAGTAATCATGTAATCACCACTAACCTTGCACATTTATCTAAAGCTGAGTGTAATGATGCAATAAATGACATGTCTACAGAATTATATCATTTGGGTGTTACACTTAAGTCCCTCACTAAGGAAAATGCTAAAATCAAAGAAAATAATTTGTTTTTAAGTGAGAGAATAATGTGCTAGAGTCTCAGTTTATTAAATTTGAAAAATTGAGAATAGAATGTAAGATTTCTAAGGAGGAATTAACTGAGTCCTTGAAGAAAGAAGAAATTTTAAAGAAGCAGCTTGATCGTGAACAGGAGGTGATTAAGGCATGGAAATCATCTAGAGATGTCCATGCTCAAATCACCGAAGTTCAAGGTATAGAGTCCTTCTGTGATGCAAGCCTGGAAAAAGAGTAAAGAGAAGCCGGAGTCCAATTTGGTTGAAGGATTGCTAACAGATGTAGACTCGACGGATGATGAGAGTCATCCGTCGGATAATCAAAAAGATTATCCGTCGAGTGACATAAATCCTCATCCGTAGGCTGTGAGCAAACCTGTGAGTAAAGCCAAACTTGCCAAGTAAATGAAAAATATGGATCAGTTTCCAAAAACTTTATTTCAGGAGAATCTAGTCAAGTGAAGAAGGAGAAGAAAGTGAATGTTGGTCATCTTTCGATCAAGCAATTGAATGACAGACTAGAAAAGATTGAGGTTAAAATAGAGGATAAAAGGAATAATAATAAAAATGGGAAAGTAGGGATTAACAAACATAACAACTACACACCTGATAAGTATACTCCAAGAAAAATCTGTGTTAAGTGTGGAAGTGTTAATCATCTCTTTGTTAATTGCAAAACTGCCATGCCTACTTCCATGACTGTACCACCTTCTTTTCCCAACATGAGTGCTATGCCTTCTATGCCTATGAATGTTATGTCTAAACAGAATATGAATGCACAATTTGCTAATATGCCATTTGCACCTAATCCGTATTATGCTGCATTTAGTATGCCTCAAATGCCATTTAGCATGCCATACTGGAATAACATGTTTGTAAATAGCATGCCATTTCCTGTTAATCAAAATGTTCATGATAATTCTGTTTTGATGAATGGTTTCAAAGGTCCAACTAAGATGACTAAGGATGAATCTGATATCCCTAAGTTAAATGAGATCAAACCTAAGAAACAAAAGAAGAAAGCTAACAAGGCAGACCCAAGGAAACTTGGGTACCAAAATCAACTTGATTTGATTTTAATGTGTGCAGGGAAACATAAAGAATCTGTGGTACTTGGATAGTGGTTGTTCAAGACACATGACTGGAGATTTTACCCTGCTCACAGAGTTCAAGGAAAGGGCTGGCCCAAGTATTACTTTTGGAGATGACAGCAAGGGTTATACTGTGGGATATGGCTTGATTTCAAAAGACAATGTTATCATTGAGGAGGTTGTCTTAGTGGATGGTCTTAAGCACAATTTGTTGAGTATCAGCCAGCTTTGTGATAAAGGCAATTCAGTAACCTTCAATTCAGAAGCTTGTGTTGTGACAAACAAGAGGAGCAACAAAGTGGTTCTCACTGGAGTGAGAAAAGAAAATATGTACTTAGCTGACTTCAACTCATCAAATGCAGAATATGTTACTTATCTTCTCAGTAAAGCAAGTCAAGATGAAAGTTGGCTATGGCACGAGAAGCTATCCCATCTGAACTTCAAGATTATGAATGAGCTTGTAAAGAAAGAACTAGTTAGAGGTATTCCTCAAGTGGAGTTTTCTAAGGATGGACTGTGTGATGCTTGCCAAAAAGGGAAAAGCAAATCAAAGCATCATTCAGAAAGAAGCTTGATTCAACAATTGAAGAACCTTTGCAACTTCCACACATGGATTTGTTTGGACCAGTCAATGTGTTATCCATCTCAAGGAAAAGCTTTTGCCTAGTAATTGTAGATGATTTCTCAAAGTTCTCTTGGACATATTTCCTTAAGTTTAAAGATGAGGCTAGTGAAATCATCATCAATCACATAAGGCAAGTCAACAATCATCATGATTTCAAAGTTAGAAGAATCAAGAGTGACAATGGAACCTGAGTTCAAGAATTCTGTTATGAGAGTATTCTGTGAAGAGAATGGGAATATGCATGAGTTTTCAGCAGCAAGAACTATACAACAAAATGGAGTAGTAGAAAGAAAGAACAGATCACTTATTGAAGCAGTAAGGATAATGCTTGAAGAATCAAAGTTGCCAACATACTTCTGGGCTGAAGCTGTAAATACTGCCTGCTACACTAATAATATTTTTCTGGTTAATCAAGCAAAATGCATGACTCCCTACCAATTGTTCAAGAACAAGAAGCCAACTCTAAATTTTCTTCATGTCTTTGGCTGCAAATGTTATATCTTGAGAAATCAAACTGATCAGAATGGGAAGTTTGATGCTAGAGCAGATGAATGAATTTTTGTTGGATATGCTGTTGGTAAAGCATACAGAGTCCTACAATCTGAGAACCAACATTGTTATGGAATCAATACATGCTGTATTTGATGATAAAAATATTGAAGGACTGCAAGATGAAGATTATCATGAGAGCCTCAAATTTGACAATGTGGAGATGGTTAGTGATGACAGTGATGATGAAAGTGATCAAGAAACTACTAATAAGGATAGTGCAGAAAAATCTATAATCAATGAAGCTAATAACTCAACATCTATCAAGTTACAGAATACTTCATCCGTCGACAAACAATCTGCATCATCCATCGGGAGACAAGTCAACCTCATCCGTCAGAACTCAAAATACACCATCCTTCGGGTCATCAAAAGAAGCTGAAAGTCAGAATAAATCACTTCCAGAAAATTCCCCTTTCTCAAATCATAGATTCATAAACTCAGGGAGAGTTTCTAATAATCAAAACTCAATCTCACATCAATACAACAATGAGGCATCTTCATCTAGATCTAATCTATCTCAACAAAGAAAATGGACAAAGGATCACCCCTTTGAGCTCATCATTGGTGATGTATCTGATAGGGATAAATAATATGATTGTATAATTAAATACTGCATTAATTGTACAAGCTGTGGGTTGCTAGGCTCAATAAAAAGATATATGATACTCAGACCAGAAAGGTTAAGCCTGATGGACCAGATCAGGCCTGATGGAATAAAAAAAGGCCCAAAAGCCCTAATTATTAATTAATTTCATAATTAATTAATAAGGGAAAAATCAGATGTTGAGAAGAGTCTCGGTAAGGATATAAATCCTTAGAGATTAGCCTCAAGGGGACCTAAAAGGATAAGGAATCAGTTTCCTACTATCTAGGACTCCAAAGTCCATTCTAATTATGAGACTTGCCCACCAAGTCTCCTATACCAAGTCCAATTCAAGGACCCCCAACATCTATATAAGGGGTCTCACCCCCACCAATCAGAACTACGTTTTTTGGCTTGATTCTCTAATTCACAGAGATACGTAGGCATCTCGTAAAGGAAGATCGAGCCACGAAACACGAGAGCAGCCATTAAAGGCCTTGAGCTCCCGAATCTTAGTAATAAATACAGCAAATAATAACCTTAGTTTTTTATCCATAACATTTGGCGCCGTCTGTGGGAAACGCAACAACAACCATGGCGAGAACACGGAGAACAATTGGAGCTCTAGAGGAAGGAACACCATCAGAGACAACCCAGGTGATTTTATCAACCGTGGAGGTTCCTCCCCATTCAACTTATGCATCTACTCAGGGGGAAGCCCAGACAGGGGCAACTCATCCTCAGCCACAAGGGACAACTCCCCCGACTATTCAAGGTACGAATCCTCAAGTCCAACAAGTACATATACCTGTGAATTCTCGACCCGTCGGGTATGAATATTCAACTATTGTTACTACTAACCCCCCTTACGGGATGCCCCTTCACCCTGAGGTTGGAGGAAGCGGATATGCTGGGCGAAGCGAAGCACGAGGGCAGTCGCCCCCCTATATACGAGGTTTGGGTCCTATCCCTGAGGATCGGGAATTTTTTGGTCCTTACAGTGAAAGAGACTCCGAATCTTCGGATGATGAAGTGGCCCCGAGAAGGAGGCGTCCTGGAAAAGAGCCAATGGCCGATGGAAGGCAATGCCCCCAAAGCACCCCAGGGGCGAATCCCCAAGAAGTGCAGGAAAGGATCAGGGCTCATGAGGCTGAAATCCAAAGGCTGAGGCGTGATTTGGAGGCTCACCAGGCCACCAGGCCCCGGATACCTCTTAGGGGGAGAAATCCTCCTCCTGTCATAGACCTGGATGGTCCGGTAAGAAGAAGGGTTGCTGTCCTAAGAACTGATCCAAGCAATCTCCTTCCCCTTGAAGATCCTGATGATCCAACTCTACCCTTCACAGAAGAGATAATGAATGCCCATATCTCGAGGAAATTCAAGATGCCCACTATCAAAGCCTATGATGGCACGGGAGACCCCGCTAATCATGTTAGGACATTCTCTAATGCACTGCTGTTGCAACCCATGAATGATGCTATAAAGTGTCGGGCCTTCCCTCAAACCCTGTCGGGTATGGCTCAAAGATGGTACAGTCGCCTGCCCCCAAATTCTATTGGATCGTTCAGAGAATTAAGTCAGGCTTTTATCAAGCAATTCATCAGTGGAAGAGTCCATGAGAAAAGTTCAGCATCCCTTATGAGTCTTGTGCAGGGAGCTAAGGAATCCTTGAGAGATTACCTGAATCGTTTTACAAAGGAGGCTTTAAAAGTCCCAGACCTTGATGATAAGGTAGCCATGATAGCACTACAACAAGGAACTAGGGATGAGTTTTTCAAGATGTCCTTGGCCAAACGCCCCCCTGAAAACATGTTGCAACTCCAAGAGAAGGCAGGGAAATATATCAAGGTTGAAGAAAGCATGAGGAAGACCGTAGTAAGTAATGAGCCCACTGGAGGCAAAAAGCGAAAAACTGATTTAGAATATATTGCAAAGGACAAATATCCTAGAACCGAACAAAACCCTGATTCAACCCCCAAGAAGGGAGGACCTGGGCAAAAGTTCACTGAATACGCTAAGCTTAATGCTCCTAGAAGTCAGATTTTGATGGAGATTGAGAAAGACAGAGATGTTCGCTGGCCTAAGCCCTTGAAGGCTGATCCCGCCAAGCTAGATAAGAGCAAGTATTGCAGGTTTCACAAAGATGTTGGCCATGACACCGATGAGTGTAGGTAATTGAAAGATGAAATTGAGTTCCTCATTCGAAAAGGAAGATTGAACAAATACACTGGAGAAGGAGGGGATAGGAATAATAATGGAAGGAAGAACTTTGAGGATCGTAGGAGGGACCAAGACGATCAGGGGCGAAACCCCCAGCCTAGAGGACCAGTTATAAACACCATTTATGGAGGGCCGAGACCTCGAGGGCCTGTGATAAACACGATCTTTGGAGGTCCAACTGCTGCTGGATTGTCCAAAATTCCAAAAAGGCATATACTAGAGAGGTTATGCATATTGTTGGAGAAGCCCCGAAGAGGGCCAGGATAGAAGTAACATTGGCTTTTGATGATTCCGACCTAGAGGGTGTGAAGTTTCCCCATGATGACCCGCTGGTCATAACACCAATAATAGGAAATAGCCCGGTTAAGAGGGTCCTTGTGGATAATGGTGCTTCTGTGGATATCTTGCTCCACGACACCTTTCTAAGGATGGGGTATAATGACTCCCAGTTGACACCAACCGACATGCCGATATATGGATTTGCTGGAGTAGAATGTCCTGTGGAAGGGATAATCAAATTGCCAACCACCATAGGTACGGAGCCAAGGCAAGCAACGCAGATGCTGGATTTCGTGGTGGTAAAGGCTAGTTCAACTTATAATGCTATCATGGGGAGAACAGGGATACATGCCTTCAAGGCAGTCCCCTCTTCCTACCATTCAGTCATGAAGTTTCCCACCCGAAACGGGATTGGAGAAGAGAGAGGAGATCAAAAAATGGCTAGAAGCTGTTATGTGGCCTCTTTGAGGGCAAATGGAGTCGGGGGGGGGTGGGCAGGTTCTTCCTATTGAAGATATGGATGTTCGAGAAAATGATGATAATAGAGGAAGGCCAGCAGAAGAATTGGTTTCGGTTCCTTTAGACCCCGAGAATCCTGAGAGGACGACTTTCATTGGAGCCACATTAGAGGAGCCCCTTAGAGGGAAGTTAGTGAAATTTTTATAAGAAAATAGTGATGTGTTTGCATGGTCAGCAGCTGATATGCCAGGCATAGACCCGGAATTAATTACTCACAAGCTAAACGTAGATCCAAGCCGGAAGACAGTGAAACAAAAGAAAAGAAATTTTGCCCCGGAAAGACAAGAGGCTATAAAGCAGGAAGTAGAAAAGCTCTTAGAGGCCGGTTTCATTGAGGAGATTCAATTTCCGGAATGGTTAGCAAACCCTGTAATGGTGAAGAAGGCTAATGGAAAGTGGAGGATGTGTATAGACTTCACTGATCTGAATGATGCATGCCCCAAAGACTGTTTTCCGCTGCCTAGAATTGATACTTTGATTGATGCCACTGCTGGACATGAGATGCTGAGTTTCATGGATGGATTTAGCGGATACAACCAGATCAAAATACATAAGGAGGACATCCCAAAGGTATCATTTATCACTGACTTTGGTGTTTATTGTTATCTTGTTATGGCGTTTGGTCTCAAGAATGCAGGAGCCACCTATCAAAGGTTGGTGAATAGAATTTTTAAGGATCTTATTGGTAAGACTATGAAAGTCTATGTTGATGACATGTTAGTCAAGAGTCTAGTAAAGACTGATCATATAGCCCATTTAAGGGAAGCTTTTGAGGTCCTGAGGTACCACAAGATGATGTTGAATCCTACGAAGTGTGCTTTCGGAGTAGGATCTGGAAAATTCTTGGGACTGATGGTCTCAAAGAGGGGAATTGAGGCTAACCCGGATAAGATAAAGGCGATCCTGGACATGGAACCACCAAAAACTGTTAAGGATGTTCAGAAGCTTACAGGAAGGGTTGCTGCGCTAGGACGATTCATCTCCAAGTCGGGGGACAAGTGCTTGTCATTCTTCAAATCGCTAAAAAGCATCAAAGACTTTGTATGGAGTGAGGAAAACCAGAAGGCATTTGAAGAGTTAAAGAAGTATATGGCCCAGGCCCCGTTATTGGCCAAGCCAGTTCTGAGTAAAATTTTATTCTTGTACTTGGCTGTTTCAGAGAGCGCCTTGAGTGCGGTGTTGGTTAAGGAAGAACTGAAAGTCCAGAAACCCGTATACTATGTCAGCAAAATTTTGCATGGTGCTGAGTTGAATTATTCAACTATTGATAAATTTGCTTTAGCCTTGGTAATGGCTTCAAGAAAGCTGCGTCCTTATTTTCAAGCTCACCAGATTGAAGTGCTAACAAATCAGCCACTGAGAAATATCATTCACAGTCCCAAGGCAAGTGGGAGACTGATTAAGTGGGCAATAGAGTTAGGAGAGTTTGATCTCAAGTATAAGCCACGTACGGCTATAAAAGCCCAGGCACTAGCTGACTTCATGGTGGAATGTACCATACCCAACCAAGAAGTCGGGGGGCAGGAAGATACCATACCTCAAGACAAGGGAGTCGATAATGGGGACAGGGAGAAGGATGGTAAGGAGAAAGAATATTGGGTTCTCTATTTTGATGGAGCATCAAAAACAAATTCCAGTGGAGCAGGGTTGGTTTTGCAAAGCCCTGATGGGTTCTTAATTGAGTATGCTATGAAGCTAGATTTTCCAACCACAAACAATGAGGCAGAGTATGAAGCCCTGATAGCTGGCCTTGGTCTAGCTGGGACACTTAGAGTCAAAAACTTAAAGGTCCGTGGAGACTCGAAGCTGATCATATCCCAGGTAAAGGGAGAATTTGAGGCAAGGGAAAAATACGATGGCTAAGTATGTCCGCCTAGTAAGGGCTGTGATGACCCAATTTAATGAATGCCATGTTGAACATAGTCCAAGGGAAGAAAATGTTAAGGCAGATGCGCTATCAAAGTTCGCTTCGTCTGAGATTGAAGAAAGTTCAGGAAGTGTGTACTTCCGTGTTTTAAAGACACGAAGCATAGATGTTAAGCTAGTGGCTCCCGTAGGCTTGGGGACGTCATGGATTGATCCCATCAAGGCTCACATTCAGACCGGTTGGTTGCCAAGTGATGCAACTGAAGCACGGAACTTAACTGTTCGGGCACTAAGGTACTCTTTGATAGATGGGATTCTTTACAAAAGATCTTTCGTGGTTCCCTACTTGAGGTGTCTCAGGCCCGATGAGGCACGCTTGGCTCTTGAAGAAGTGCATGAAGGTATTTATGGACAACACTTGGGGGGCAGGGCCTTGGCTCATAAGATAACTCGTTTAGGCTTCTATTGGCCAGAAATGATGGCTGATGCCAAAGAATATGTGAGGAAGTGTGGTCGCTGTCAGAAGCATGCACCAGTTGTTAGACAACCCCCCGAGATGCTGACCTCTATCAACTCGCCTATTCCCTTTGCCATGTGGGGGATGGATATTCTAGGGCCTTTTCCTATGGCCACGGCACAAAGGAAATTTCTGATTGTAGCCATTGATTATTTCACCAAGTGGATCGAAGCCAAACCCTTGGCCAAAATCACTACTAAGCAGGTTGCACAATTCCTGTGGGAAAACATTATGTGCCGATATGGAATTCCCCGTATCCTCGTCACTGACAATGGAACACAATTCAACAATGAGGAATTCAAGAAGTATTGTGAAGAAAATGAAATTGAGTTACGATTCACCTCTGTGGCTCACCCGCAAGCCAATGGGCAGGCAGAGGTAGCAAATCGGATAATCCTGGATGGACTAAAGAAGAGGATCGAGAAGTCAAGAAATAATTGGGTAGATGAGATACTTCCAATATTATGGGCCTACAGGACTACCTGTAGAGTCACGACAGGAGCAACTCCCTTCATGTTGGCATATGGGGCAGAAGCAGTAGTTCCAGTAGAGATATCACATTCCTCTCCAAGGATTCAGGCTTTCAATGCAGAAGAAAATGAGGAAGGGCAGAGGTTAGCCTTGGATTTAATCGATGAAGTGTGAGATAAAGCACATGCAAAGATAGTGGAATATCAGAAAAAGGCTTCATTCTACTACAACCTAAGGGTTAAAGAGAGGTTTTTCAAACAAGGTGACCTAGTCTTGAGAAAAATAGAGGCTTCTGGTGTCGGACAGAAAGGAAAGCTTGCCCCGAATTGGGAAGGGCCGTACAGAGTCAAGAGCGTTCAGGGTAGAGGAACCTACAAGCTGGAAACTATGGAAGGTTTTGAAGTCCCGAGGACCTGGCACGCACAAAACCTGAAGGTTTACTATGTGTAAGATAGGCGAAGTACGATTCTCACTTGTCATTGTGACAAGTAGGTTTAAAAGCACCTTGAAGCTTTGCTTGCGTAGGATTTTATATTCCAGTAGAATTTACATTGTCTAGTTATTGTTGATTAGGGTCGAACCCATGCTGTGTAAGGTTTTGGAAAACCAGACTTCATATTAAAGAGTTTGAAATTATTTCTATCTAAGGATGTTTAAAGTTCAAATGCGTATTAAGATTGTAAAGTTAAAACAAAAAGAAGAAAAGCAACATATGAAATATAACCCCGAAGGGTGACAAGTTTAGATATGAATGAAGTTCAAATAGAAGATATACAAAAAGTTAGGCCTTGGAAGGCTGAGATTCCTCAGAACCACTATCTGAAGTCTCCTCGGAAGTCTCGGTCGTTCCTTCGGATGTCTCGGTTGTCCCCTCCGAAGTCCCTGTAGAAGTTCCCTCTGCAGGAGATGCTGGCTGTTGAGGCGTTGCTTTTGGAGGCTCTTCCACCCTGGCCTTCTTAGCGACATGCTCAAACTCCTCTTCGGAAGAATCTTCCTCCTCTCCGTCCTTGATCATAACAGCAAGCTTCTCAGTAACCCCTCCAAGCTCTGGAACCCGCACAGGGCAAGGAAAGGGAGACTGCTCAAGGATCTCGGGAAACTCATCCTGGATGGCCTCCACAGCAGCATCCCAGCCCTCTTTATAGCTAACTGGGTGAAGAAGGGCATCATGCTCCACCATCAAGTCCTTGAATTCTTGGGTGTCCATCCAGCCAACAAAGGCTTTGTCCTTCTGCGCCTTCAGAATGACATTTTCGGCCCGGGCCGTCTCCAGGTCAGAAGTGGAAGAGGCCAGTTGAGCTTCAAGGGCCTCTATTTTTTGGTTGGCCTCTTCCAACTTCTTGTTGGCATCTTCCAGGCCAACCTTCCAAGTTTTAGCTTGGTGAATTGCCCCCTGGAAATGGGCGTTAGCCTGCAAGAGAAATAGCGAAAGTTCAGAAAAGAAACATGGGAAGATAAGTACGAAGGGCATAAGTAAAGGACGTACCGTCGCCAGAGCCTGGGCTCCAAATAGCTCATTCCCCTCTAAGTCCTGTTGAAGGACAAAATCTTGATAGTCCACCGGGGAGATGGAATGCTTAGACCATTCCTTGGACAGCGATCGTGCTGCCCACGATTGAGTCCTTGCCCCGGATCCCCCTAGGCAGGTTGAAAATAGGCCCCTGGCCTCTGCTTGGTGCGCAAAACTTGGCTGGGGCCTTTCTCGCTTGGCTCCATTGCCTGAAGGAGGAACTCAGGGAAGCGATCACCAAGTCGAGGGTCTTTAAAGACCTTCCCAGCCCTCTTCATCCTGGTTGTCTCCAGGTCCTTCGGCTTGGTAGCCTCCTCAATCTTCTCAGCCACTACAACAAACAAAGTCAGTTGAAAACTAATGAAATAAAAGTGCAGGAAATAAAGGAGATAAGAAAGGGAACTTACTTTTCTTATTAACGGGCGAAAGGCCGCGTTCTACCAGGATGGTCTCCCGGATAAGGTCCCAACAATGGGAAGTACCGTTGTCTTGCGTAATGAGGTTGAAACCTCTAGCCTCCTCCTCAGAAAAAGTTATGTCATTTGGGCTCCCGTCCACGGCCAGCCCAAAGGATGATCGAAACAGGGAGCCCCAATCTCCACCTTCCCAAATAACAAACAAAAAATCTTTCTTCCACCCCAAGTTGTTGTCAGGGATGGACTTCCCATTCACGATATGGGGGATAGTGGGGCGCTGGTTGATAGAAACCCAACCCGGACTTTTATCAGGGCTGTTTTTGAACTGAAAAATCTTCCTGAAGACAGTAACAGAAGTGGGGACGTTGTGCTTGGCGCATTGCGACAGATAGCACAGAATCAACCTCCAGGAATTAGGGGGAAGTTGGCAAGGGCTGATGCCCACATCAGCCAGTAGCAAAGGAATGAATGGATGAAAAGGGAGTCTAATACCTGCCCTTAGAGTATCCCTATATACGCATAACGCGTCCTTCTTCCACTAACAGGCCCTGTCGGCCGGACCCGCAAGAACCAGCTTAAAAGGCTCCTTGATTTTGAAGCAGCTGCTCAACTTTTCCAGCTCCTTGGGATCCCGTAAAGCACTGATATGATCGTGCGCATCCAGATACGCATCAGACGGATACTCGTCCCCTCGAGTGTTGATCATGTCGATTAAGGAAGTATACCTCGATCGAATAGGAAAATCATTGGACTTTCTAGCCACGTTCATCTTGGCCAAGCGAGTCATTCTTTTGTCAGCCATCTGAAAAAAGTAAGGGGCACGTAAATAGGCTATCTTAAAGTGGCACACAATGGAAAAATAGACACGAAAAGTAAAGAGAGGAATCTTACCTGAAGAAGCGCTCCTGAAAAAAGGATTTGAGCTCCGACTTGCTGTTATTCCTCTGAGAATCTTAGCAGGAAGATAAAGAAGAAAACTAAGAAATGAGAAAGTGAGGAGTAATAGCCTTTCCTCATTCCTTTATATAAGAGGAAAAGGAAGTTGAAGGGACGAAAAGCCCATTGAGAACAAAAGCCCATAGGAAAAAGCCCAGAAAAAAGAATATTCCAGAATATTCCTAGGAATTCTAGAGCATTCTAAACAGGGTGTATTAAGCCCAGATCAATAAAAGAGGCCCAATAAGATTTGAAAAGGCCCAATAAGATTTGAAAAGGCCCAATAAAAGAGGCCCAATAAGATTTGGAAAAGCCCAATAATAGAGGCTCAGTAAAATTTAATAAGGCCCAACAAAAAAGGCCAGGCCCAAATCCAATTAGGATTTGGAAAATACAATACCCTAAATTAAAGCTAAATAAAGAAGGCTAGTGGAAGACCAGGAACCAGGTCGAAATCCAGGTCGTGAATCCTGCCCGAAATCTTTCGAGCAGACACCCGAAAATAACGGGTAAAAAAGACCAGAATCCAGGTCGAATTCCAGGTCGTGAATCCTGCCTGAAATCTTTCGAGCAGACACCCGAAAATAGCTGGAATAACGGGACTGAATTGAGGTCGAAGCTTCGACCAGGAATGAGGTCGAATAAACCAAGCATCTTTCAAAAAATGGGGATTAAAAACCCAGGTCGAAGTTCGACTAGGATCCTGGTCGAATTCCAGGTCGTGGATCCTAGTCGAAATCCTTCGACCAGGAAGCAAGAAAACCAAAGAATTTTCGAACAGGATCCAGGTCGAAATATCGACTAGAATCCTAGTCGAAATCCTAGTCGATAGGCTCATGACAAGAAGCTAAAAAAAAAGGTGGAATTTTCGACCTAGATCCAGGTCGAATTTTCGACTAGGATCCTGGTCGAGTTCCAGGTCCTAGATCCAGGTCGAAATTTCGACTAGGATCCTGGTCAAATTCCAGGTCGTGGATCCTAGTCGAATTCCTTCGACCAGGATGGCAAGGCTGACCCCTATTTTTGACTAGGATCCAGGTCGAAATTTCGACAAGGATCCTGGTCGAAAAAGGGCTGGAAATCTGAAAAATAGGGAAAATTCCAGAAAATTAGGGAAAATTAGGGAAAAATCCCAGAAAATTAGGGAAAATCCCAGAAAATTAGGGAAAAATCCCAGAAAATTAGGGAAAATCCCAGAAAATTAGGGAAAAATCCCGGAAATTAGGGAAAATCCTAGAAAATTAGGGAAAAATCCCGGAAATTAGGGAAAATCCCAGAAAATTAGGGAAAAATCCCAGAAAATTAGGGAAAATCCCAGAAAATTAGGGAAAAATTCCAGAAAATTAGGGAAAATCCCAGAAAATTAGGGAAAAATCCAGAAAATAAGGGAAAAATCCCGGAAATAAGGGAAAAATTCCTGGAAATTAAGATAATTCCTGAATAAAAGGAAAAATTCATTGTAAATGTGTAGGTCGCTCCACACTTTACGGAAAAACGAAACCCTGTAAGGGAACGAATAGACTTAACTTCTGCGAAACCTAATCAATGTTTCCCAAAAGTTGGGGGGCAAATGATAGGGATAAATAAATTATGATTGTATAATTAAATACTGCATTAATTGTACAAGCTGTGGGCTGCTAGGTCCAATAAAAAGATATATGATACTCAGACCAGAAAGGTTAAGCCTGATGGACCAGATCAGGCCTGATGGAATAAAAAAGGCCCAAAAGCCCTAATTATTAATTAATTTCGTAATTAATTAATAAGGGAAAAATCAGATGTTGAGAAGAGTCCCGGTAAGGATATAAATCCTTAGAGATTAGCCTCAAGGGGACCTAAAAGGATAAGGAATCAGTTTCCTACTATCTAGGACTCCAAAGTCCATTCTAATTATGAGACTTGCCCACCAAGTCTCCTATACCAAGTCCAATTCAAGGACCCCCAACATCTATATAAGGGGTCTCACCCCCACCAATCAGAACTACATTTTTTGGCTTGATTCTCTAATTCACAGAGATACGTAGGCATCTCGTAAAGGCAGATCGAGCCACTGAAACACGAGAGCAGCCATTAAAGGCCTTGAGCTCCCGAATCTTAGTAATAAATACAGCAAATAATAACCTTAGTTTTTTATCCATAACAGTATCTTCTAGAGTTCAAACAAGGAGAGCAACTCAAGAAGAATGTCTATATAGCAGTTTCCTATCTAAGGAAGAACCAAAGAAGGTAGAAGAAGTTTTGTTGGATCCAGATTGGATTTTGGCTATGCAGGAGGAGCTAAACCAATTTGAAAGGAACAATGTTTGGAAGCTGGTACCCTAAGCCTAAAGGAAAGAATCCTGATAAACACCAAATGGGTATTCAGAAACAAGATGGATGAAAATTGCATAGTATTCAGGAACAAAGATAGATTGGTTGCTAAGGGCTATTGTCAACAAGAAGGAATAGATTTTGATGAAACCTTTGCTCCTGTTGCAAGACTTGAAGCCATCAGAATCTTCTTAGCCTATGCAGCCCATGCCAATTTCAAGGTCTATCAAATGGATGTCAAGAGTGCTTTTCTAAATGGAGATTTGGAGGAGGAATTCTATGTCAGTCAGCCTCCTGGTTTTGAAGATCCAAATCTACCTAATCATGTATACTATTTTTTGAAAGCACTCTATGGATTGAAGCAAGCACCTAGAGCCTGGTATGACACTTTGTCAAAGTTTCTTTTAGAGAATCACTTCACTAGAGGTACTGTAGACAAAACTTTCTTCTTTATAAATATTAATAGCTCTAGCATACTTGTTCAAATTTATGTAGATGACATTATTTTTGGTTCTACAGATTATAAAACTTTGCAAAAAGTTTGCCAAATTAGTGCAAAGTAAGTATGAAATGAGCATAATGGGAGAACTAACTTACTTTCTTGGTTTGCAAGTTAAGCAAGTTAGTGATGGAATATTCATTAGTCAAACTAAATACATTTATGATCTTTTAAAGAAGTTTGAACTAATGGATTGCACATCTGCAAAAACTCCCATGGCCACTGCAACTAAACTTGAATTAAACACTACTGAAAAGTCTGTGGATATTTCAAGTTACAGAGGCATGGTTGGCTCACTTCTATACTTAACAGGTAGTAGGCCAGATATAATGTTTGCTACATGTCTTTGTGCTAGATTTCAGGCTGATCCTAGAGAATCTCATTTAATTGGTATTAAAAGAATTTTCAAATATCTCAAAGGTACACGAAAACTTGGCATTTGGTACCCTAGAGATTCTGGTTTTGATCTAACTGGTTATTCAGATGTAGATTATGTAGGTTGTAGAATTGATAGAAAAAGTACAACAGGAACCTGTGAATTTCTAGGAAACAAGCTTGTGTCCTGGTTCAGTAAAAAGCAAAATTCAGTTTCTACTTCTACAGCAGAAGCTGAATACATTATTGCTGGCAGTTGCTGTGCACAGATTTTGTGGATGAAAAACCAATTGCTAGACTATGGTATGCAAGTGGAAAGAATTCCTCTTTTCTGTGATAACACAAGTGCAATTGCCATCACTAAAAATCCAGTACAGCATTCAAGAACAAAGCACATAGACATTAAGTACCACTTCATAAGGGAACATGTAATGAATGGTACTGTGGAACTACATTTTGTTCCAAGTGAAAAATAGCTTGCAGATATATTTACCAAGCCACTGGATGAATCCACCTTTTCAAGGTTGGTAAGTGAATTAGGTATGATTAATTACTCTTGAATCTTCTCAGATATTTTGCAAGTTGTAAAGAAGCCAGAAATTTAATTGATTTTTCAGTGTTGGATGAAATTTTGCGAAGTCAAAATTTACATCCCGACGGATGATCATTATCCATCGAGTTTGATCATCCGTCGGGATACAATTTGTTAATAAAATCAATTATTTTTCTGGAATTTTTATAACTCGACGGATAACTGATTTATCCTCATCCGTCGAATTGTCTCATTCCTAGCCGTTGATTTTCTGAACATTATCCATCGAGTATACTTACAGTTTGTAAGCATAACACGACGGATAAGTGATGGAATTTTTACAGTTTATTCTTAAACGGCTATTTTGGGCAATTTTTATTGGTCACTTTATTTTACTTTATTATTTTTGACATTTATTTTTGAGATAGTATAAAAGCAAAATTCATTTTCATTTCTTTTCTTTTATCATTCTCAATTCATCTGCTCTAACTTCTTTCTTTCTCAAAAGCAATTGCCTCTCTCTCTCTGCAATTTTTACTCTCTAACAATGGCACCATTCGTCAAAATCATGTCTCAAACTGGCTTTATCTATGAGAAGAACAATTTCACGGCTCTAGTGAACAAGGGGATTCAGCAGTCTGTCGACTACCACAAAATGATGGATTTTGTGCAAGGCTGTAAGCTCAAATATGCCATGCTGCAGTCTCCCACTATCTACTATGAGGTTATGGAGGAAATATGGACGACTGCAGTGTACAACTCAGCTGACAAGACCATCACTTTCACTATTAAAGGTAAGGAATTTTGTGTTAATAGTGACATTGTTAAAGTATGCTTTAAGATTCCTGATAATACCGTCACTACTCCACACACAGACACTGATATTGTTAACATGTTAAACTCCATGGGTTATGCACTCACCATCTCTAAATTAAGTGAAATTAGGAGATTGGGTCTTAGGAAAGAATGGAGTTATCTGTGTGATGTCGTTACTAAAGTATTTTCTGGTAAAATTAGCAATTTTGATTCTGTTAATATCTCCATGCTCAATATACTCTACATGCTGGTAACTGATAAATACTTCAATTTTAGTGATCTAGTCTTGTTTGAGTTGGGGTTTAAGTTAGGGGAGCGTAATAAGAGAGGTAAGAATGTTTATTATGCTAGATTTTTCATGATGCTTGCTAAACACCTCTCTGAGGATATTATGCTTGACAACCCAACCAATAAGTTAGATTATTGGGTTCAAGAAAGAAGAATTATTGCAGATCTCAATAGAGCAGATCACCACAAAGAGGTGCCACTCTTCTACTTTCCGGTAATGGAGGCACCTCAGGTAAGTGAGGTAATTTCAACTATCCCTACTCTTCCAACCTCAAACACTTATTTGCCTTCTAGTGTAGCAGTGGCATCTGTGTCAATGACCAGACAGATGCCTACCTAAGCTACCAAAACCAAAGTTTCAAAACCAAAGATAAAGAAAGCCACCTCTGGTGTCTCTCAAAAGATGCCAGTTGTAAAAACTATTAAACACAAAGAAGGGAGTATAAAAGTGGGAAAGACAAGTGAGGGACAGGGTGAAAATCAAAGAAGCCCTAAGGATAAGGATGGTGAGCATAGTGTACCCAAACCAAGCCATATCACAGTTTCCCAACAAACTGTGGTTGTTAAAAAGGATAAAAGCTCAATTCTAGTTTCGTCCTCCCAAAAGGATGTAACTATTGAAACAAGCTCTCAACTAGGAGCACAGAACAAAATGGGTAGGGACACAAGTTCACCACAAACCTATACTAGAAAGAAGAAAGCTAAAACCCTTGGGGATGCACAGGGTACACACAGTACAAACTGGAGCTAAAGACCCAGTCACTGCACCATCTCAAAGTCAAATTGATGTGGCTCCAACAAATGTGGAGTCACGGCCAAAATTTGTACCAATTGAAACACCTCAAACACCAAATTCTCCCACACACTCTTTGGATGTTGACATGATTCAAACATCACAACCATATTCTCCATCTTTAACTCTGTTGGAGAAGCCAAAAATCCATGCAAGTGAGCATCATCTTCTAGATGATTTGTTGGCTTACTTGCCATTTCTTTCTGAGACTGTTGAGACATCTGTGCCAAAATTTTCATCAATCTGCACAGAGTCCATAATAGTCTCCACTCCAAACTCATTCATTTCTACTCACTCGATGGATATTGTTCATCCGTCGAGTAGTGATTGTATCCCGACGGATGTGCCTAACAACAGTCATCCGTCGGATAGTTAAATTACTAACCCGATGGATATTTCTCATCCGTCGGGTGTCTCTGCATAACTCCAAAGTTCAACTATAGTTACAAGTGCAGATGACTTAGTAATTGTGCAATCACTATTAGGTTTGAGGGAAGGTAGTGACTTGAGTGAGAGTCTGGGTTGCTCCTAGGAAAAAGGAGAGAAAAAGAGTGATCTAATGCAGTCCACTTCTTCAGGACTGGCAAAAGTGAGTGTGAGAAGTCCCACCATAGATGGTAAAGGTGAGGGTGTGAGGGTGGGGAACCAAGGTGAGTCCTTGATGCAAGAAAAAAAGATAATGAGAGAAATACAAGTATAGGAGACATAAAGGTGGATGCCATTGTAAGTGAGTTAATGAATGTCCAGGATGTAGACAGGGAGGGACTATCTCAACAAACTCAAGTTGTTATAGATTCTGCCTCCTTAGATGCTGAGACATTTACTCACCCTGTTCCAGCATATCAACTTCTAGCTGGACAGGGCAATAACAATGCAGAAAGGATGATAAACTTGGTGCACACCACACAGTCCATGCAAAGAGCTAAGGATGCCATCACAGCTTTGCCTTCAATAGCTGGTGATGTTGATTATGAGACTGGTGGTTCAGCAGAATTCTTTGGAGGTGAGGATGAAGATAGTGAAGAAGAGCCATTGGACATAGGGGGAGAAGTAGGCCCTAGTTCCAGATCAGGCATGCCATCTTGGGCATTTTCAAAGCAGTGTGATGATCACTATTTCAAAACCACACTCATCCAACTTATCAGCCAAATACAGTCAGCACTTCAATCAGCCACAAATGCTAGCACCAAGAAGCTTCTGCAAGCACATCTTGCATCTCTCCAACTACAGCAAATATTAGGCTACCAACAAAGTCAAAATGTCTCCCTCATCAAAAATGAAGTTGATCAACTCAAGAAAGACATGTATGACAAGTTGGAAGCTAGACATCCAGAGATAACAATGATAGACATCAAAAGATAGCTCAGGAAAAACTTTGATCTTGCAACCAAGGTGGATTCCTTGGATAAAAGAATGATTACTATGGAAGCTTCTCTTACAGCAATCTATCTACACCAAGCTCAACAAACAGACTTGCTTCAGAAACCTGGTGGCTGCACAGACCTCCTCCTCTACTCAGCTTGATGATAACAAAAAAGGGGAGAAAAAGAGCTCTAAGAGTGAGGGGGAGCAAAAAGTGCTCAATATTCTAGCGAGTAAAGCAATTGTGCCAACAATTACTTTCACAAAGACACCAGCTAAAGATAGCATTGATCTAATTAATGAAGCAGCAGCCACTTTGAGAGCAGCTGAGAAGAAGCAGTTTAGTCCAATAAACTGGGAGAAAATTGATGAGGATATTCAAAAGAAGTTTGATCTAGCATAGAAGTTAGAAAAATCAGTTATTCATTACTCTCAAGTCAGGCAAATTTCTGTGAATGATATGAGCATGAACTATCTGGAAAAAGGCCAAACATCCTGCATCAAATCCCCAAAGGCAGACCTAATCATGAAGCCAAAGGTAAACTACCCAAAATCTTCGTTAAAGAACCCTTTGGACACAGTGTATGAGACACCAAAGCCTGATGAGAAGAAACTGTTGTCAAGATCTATTGCATTCTACAAGAATCCAGCTGATTTCAACATTGAAAAGAAGAATTGCCGAGGTTTTCAGAAATGGTAAGGAAATTTGTGTGGTGGCTGGACACCCTCAATTTGTTGAAGCAAAAAGGGAAGAAAAGGCAAGATTGAAGCAAGAAAAGAAGTAAGCTGCTCTAGATGCTAAAAAGCTCAAACAAAAGAAGGAGCAAGCTGCTATCTTGGCCAAGTTGCAAGTTGTGAAACCTACACAACAAATTCCTCAAAAACCATCTGAAACCACTGGATCTAAGGATCTGAAAATGCAAGAAGAATCACAGCAGAAAAGAAGGTTTAGATACAAACTTCACTCCAAGAGAAAAGTGAACTTTGATGAAGAAGGATTGGAAGATCAGTTTCCCAAAAAGTCTACTTCTACAACAACTCAAACATCCATGCCCTCTGTGGCACATGAAGAATTCAAGATAGATCAATCTAAGAATTTCCATGGTGAACCTATCATTCCAAAGGATGAACCAATAGACTGGGATAGTCTACCAATTCCTGAACTCAATCTTCCTCATTTCATGAAGCCAAAGAAGATAAAGATCAGAGCAGTCAAGAAAGTGAAGCCCTTAACTCTCAGATCCAAGTCCCTAACCAAAGCTCAAACCAAGGTCAACAAGGGAGATATCATGTACATCTCTGACATCAAGGAATTCTCTGATCTAAACCTCTATCTAGATGAACTGGAAGAAGTTAGAGGAATTGATACTTATAGGAATCTAACTGAAAGGTTAGTATTCAAGTACAAGGGAGGAAAAGAGATACCATGGTCACTTTACAGGATTCTTCAAGAGAGCCAATCTGTACTGATAAAAGTTTATTCATCCTTCAAAATGAATTTTGGATTCAATGTGACAGCTAGAAGATTAGTTTTAAAGAAGATTGAAGAACTGAGGAGTATTAGAGCCAAAGATGCACTCCCAAAGACCTTAACTATTCCTTACATAGGGAGTAGAGTGCATCTAAGGCCCTACTGGCTGATGAAATTCGTGGATGATAAGGGAGTTAGAAGATTCTTCAGATTAGAGGACTAGTTGAGCATCTCTAGCAATGAGACTCATCTGGAAATGCAAGGAATGCTAGATCTTTCGGAATCTGATGAACTTGAATTCCACAGACAGCTCCAAAATCAGATAGAAGAAAACAACAGGAGGCTTGGGAAGAAATCCAGACAATCAAGGAAATAGATCAATCTGCTCAGACTAGAGGAGCACCTTGAAAATGATTGTGAGCAAATCTTTGTACACTTTATTTGTGTAAATTTTTCAGTAAATCTTGCAGCACTTCTTAGTTTTATCTACTACTTTTTAAATCTGTATTTTTAGAGTGTTTTGTTATCATCAAGTTTCTCTTAATTTATGGCTACAATTCTAGTAGACATAAATTGGGGGAGATTGTTGGGAATATGTTGTGAACTTGATGATTATATTAACAAAACACCTTAGTAGATTCAACTTAGTGAAAAATATAGCACTCGACGGATGATCATATATAGTCCCGACGGATGACTCAATATAGTCCCAACGGATAATGACTTGACATCCATCGAGTGAGTACCTTATGTAACAATAAGTCATGTAGCACATTTCTGCAAACACCTTTGTATAGATTCTGTAGTAGCATGTAAGTCATGTTGACTTTTTTTAGATATGCAGAATAGGTTGACTAATTGTAAATATAAGTTGTCTTGTAATTCTGCATAAATGAAATGAAGTCAAGTGTCAAATAGCTACCCGACGGATGATCAACAAAGCTACCCGACAGATGATCAACAAGGCAACCCGACATATGATAATCATGTACCCGACGGATGATCAATTCAAACATCTGTTGACAGTGACAACACAGTCACATGCGTCCAGTGTTTACAAAAGGAATGTGGCAGCCTATTCAGCTGGGTTTTTGAGAACAAAGAAGCATTACCATTTTCATGCTATTATGAAAATATTCAAAGATGCTGGAACAGAGTAGTGAAGCAGCATGGTATTAGACTTGATAGGTTTTGTTTCATTATCTTGTCTTATTACTATGTAATCTTGGTGATATATAAACCAAGAGTAGCAAGTAGAACAATAATAAGACTAAGCAAATACATTCTCAGAGAAATAATTGTAAGCTGTATCATGTAACATTTCTCTGTAAGTTTAGTTGTTCATATTTGTAAGCAGCTGTGAGCTATTCAAGCTTCACAGGGTTCTCTTGATATATATATATATATATATATATATATATCTGGTGGATACATTCAAATCCACTAGAAAGTTTTTAAAGACTTGTGTTTTTATTACTTGTGTTTTGATTTATCTAACTCTTCATTCCGCACTTTGCAAATCAAACACTTATATATTATTAAGTTAGAACCATTTTTCATTAATCTGAAAAAGTAGCCAGAATTACATTCAACCCCCACCCTTCTGTAATTCTTGTTGTATTGTTAGGGACTAACATGTAGCAGCAGCTGAGAAGGAGCTGGATGAAAAATGGAAGAAGATTGATGCAAATATTCAAAAGAAATTTGGTCAGCTACAGAAACCAGACAAGACTTTTCATCACCATTCTCAAGTCAAGCAAATCTCAGTGAATGAAATGAGTCTAGGTAGCTTGGAAAAAGGCAATCTGATTTTGATACCTAAAAGGAACTATCCAAAGTCATCAGAAAAGAATCCCATTGATCTTATGTTTGAGACTCCAAAACCAGATGAAAAGAAGCTGTTAGCAAGGTCTATAGCATTTTAGAAAGATCCATATGATTCAGTACAAAAGAAGAGAATTGCCAAGATCTACAGGAATGGTAAGGAAATCTGTGTGGTGGCTGGATACCCTCAGTTTGTAGAAGCTAAGAAGGAAGAAAAAGAAAGGATCAAGCAAGAAAATAAGCAGACTACTTTAGATGCTAAGAAGCTCAAAAAAAAGAAGAAGCAAGCTGCTATCTTGGCCAAATTTCAAGCTGTCAAATCTACAACTGAGATATCTGAAAAATCAACTGTGGAAACTGGAACTCAAGATCAGAAAATGCAAAATGAACCTCAACAAAAAAGGAAATTTAGATACAAACTTCACTCTAAAAGAAAATTGGACTTCAGTGATGAGGAAATGGAAGACTACATTCCTAAACAGTACACAACTTCAACTCAAACGTCTAAGTCCTCAGTGGTACATGAGGAATTCAAGGTAGATCCAACAAAGAATTTTTATGGTGAGCCTATAATTCCCAAGGATGAGCTAATAGACTGGGAAAGTTTGCCAATTCCTGAACTCAATTTACCTATCTTCAACAAGCCAAAAAAAACCAAGACTGGAGCAATCAAGAAAGTCAAGCCTGTGACTCTCAGAACAAAGACCCTAACCAAATCTAAATCTGCAGTCAACAAGGGAGATCTTTTATAAATCTGTGATATCAAGGAATTTTCAGATATAAACCTCTACTTGGATGAATTGGAAGAAGTAAGAGGGATTGATGATTATAGACATCTTCCTGAAAGACTGGTGTTTAAGTACAAGGGAGGGAGAGAAATCACATGGCCACTTCACAGGATTCTTCAGGAAAACTATTCTGTATTGATAAAGATCTTCTCATCCTTCAAAAAAAACTTTGGTTTCAATGTAACTGCAAGGAAATTGGTCCTAAAGAAGATTGAAGATCTAGGGAGTGATAAAGCCAATAATGCACTTTCAAGAACTCTAACAATTCCCTTCACAGGAAGTAGAGTGCATTTGAGGCCTTATTGTCTAATGGAATTCATGGATGATAAGGGAGTTAGAAGATTCTTCAGTCTGGATGACCAATTGAGTATCTCTAGCAATGAGACTCTATTGGAAATGCAAGAAAAGCTGGATCTATATGAAGCTGATGAACTTGAATTCCACAAACAACTCCAGAATCAAATAGAAGAAAATGACAGGAAGCTTGGAAAGAAATCCAGACAATCAAGGAAATAGAAATTATCTGCTCAGACTAGAGGAGCACCTTGATAATGAGTATGAGAATTCTTTGTGCACTTTACTTTGTTCAATTTTCAATAAATTTGTAGCACTTTTCAGTTTTATCTATTATCTTTTAATCTGTATATTTAAGGTGTATTGTTATCATTAAATTTCTCTTAATTTATGGTTACAATTCTAGTAGACATAAATTGGGAGAGATTGTTAGAATATGTTGTGAACTTGATGATAAGTTAAATAGAACACCTTAGTAGATTTGACTTAGTGAATTTTTTAGCTCTCGACGGATGATCTAATATATTCCCGACAGATGAACTTTATAGTCCCGACGGATGACAATTTGACATCCATCGAGAGTGTAGCTTATGTAACAAATAAGTACTGTAGCACATTTCTGTAAACAACATGTTTTAGTCTAGTAGATTTCGTAGGGTTCCCTAAGTTATGTTGACTACTAGATTGATATGCAGTTGATTAATTGTAAATATGAGATGTCTTGTAATTCTGTATAAGTGAAATAAAGTCAAGTGACAGATAGACTCCCGACGGATGATCTATTACTCATTCATTCCGCACTATTACCAATCAAACACTGTTATATATATTAAGTTAGAACAATTTTAAAATCTTAAAAAGTAGCCAGAATTACATTCAACCCCCTTCTGTAATTCTTGTTGTATTGTTAGGGAATAACAGAAGTTGCACTCTAAAAGGAGCAAGAAAGGGAAACTTGTTTGTTACAGATTTATACTCAGCAAATAAGGAAGGAATCTGTTACTTCTACGCTAAGGTATCTGTAGAGCAAAGAAAGCTTTGGCACAAAAAACTCTCTCACCTGAATTACAATACGATAAACACCCTGGTGCAAAAGGAGTTACAAGAGACATGCCAAATTTGGAGTTTGCTCAAAATAAAATTTGTGAGGCTTGTCAAAAAAGCAAAATGAAGAAGTCAAGTCACAAGTGTAAAACTGTGAATTCTATCAGTGCACCTTTGCAACTTATTCATATGGACTTATTTGGACCGGTTAATGTCTTATCAATTTCAAGGAAGAAATATTCCCTTATGATGGTGGATGACCACTCAAGGTACATATTGGTAGAATTATGCATTCTAAGGATGAGACTCCATACATCAAAATTGAATACATCAAGAAAATTGAGAAGCAAACTGAAGATCAGAATTGTGTTAAGAGATTGAGGAGTGACAATGGCACATATTTCAGAAATGCAACTTTAACTGAATTCTGTTAAGAAAAGGGCATTTTTCAAGAATTCTCAGCTGCTAGAACACCTCAGCAGAATGGGATAGTTGAGAGAAAGAATAGAATACTAGCAGAGGCTGCTAGAATAATGTTGTAGGATGCCAAACCGCGAACAAGTTTTTGGGAAGAAGTTGCCAACACTGTATGCTATACTCAAAACAAATATCTCATTAATAAGAATCTTGGCAAATCACCCTACTCTGTCTTATCTAAAAGGAAGTCTACTGTGAAGCAACTTCATGTGTTTGGAAGCAAGTGCTATATTTTAAAAGACAACTCTGAATATGTAGGAAAATTTGACTCTAAGGTTTTTGAAGCAATTTTTCTAGGATATTTCTCGGAGAGAACTGCCTACAAAGTTTATGTGCTTGAGCAAAAGAAAATTATGGAAAGCATATATGTGACTTTTGATGATGACAAGTGTCCAGGCTTGGAATGCCCTGATGATAATGAAGCTGAGACCCTTAAATTTGAAAATCTCAATATTGATAGTGATTCTGAAGATGAAGCTGAGATCAACACAAATAATAGAATAGATAAAGAGTCAACTGAACAGGTGAATCATGAGAAGAGAAGCTCATCTCAAATACCTGAATTTGATAGCACAAACTCAGGGGGAAAAAGAGGAGAAAGTTCTGCAAGTCATGCCAATAATGAAGAAAATGCAGAAAATTTGAGTCAACAAACTCACACTAGGAAATGGGATAGAAGTCACACAAGAGAAGCAATCATTGGTGATCCAAATGCTGGAGTGAGGACTAGAAGTGCAACTGCTAATGAATGTCTACATGCATGCTTTCATTCACAAGTTGGGCCTAAGAAAATCGAGGAAACTCTACTTGATCCTAATTCGATATCTCAATGCGAGAGGAGGTAAATCAGTTTGAAAAAAATAAAGTTTGGACCCTGAACCCCCTGTCTCCGTCTCTGTTTACACATATTTTTAACTTAACCGGTCTTAAAGTATAACTAATATTTTTACAAGTTATATCGAGATCCTCTACACCTCTTAATCTTATAATGATATACACACTCACACTCTACACTTATTTCTTAATCTATATCAATTTATTTTTCAAGTCAAATCTTAGGAACATATCCAATTTTAGTTTAAATTATTGATACATACGTAATTATAGTAATCGTATAATACTTTATAAATATTCGATGTCAAAATTTCATCATGTTCATGTTTTTCTTAAATTTAGTTTTTATAAAATACAAGTTATTTAATGGTGTTTATATATGAAGAACTGGAGACAGATAGATCGTGGTAAAAATGTTTAAGAGTTTCCTTACGAAAAACTAGGTATTTAATTTAGAAACATAAAAAAATCTAAAATATATAAATTACTAATAAATGAGGAGAAAAATGTACTGATAAACTATATTTACGTGATTAGTAATAATTTATTATTTATAATATATATATATATATGTATATATCAAAATCGAGTCGAGTTGTCCGAGTTCGAGCTGCATCCCGACCGATTGTGAGGTAAAAGAGACGAGTCTGAGTCGATCATATGTAAAGCTCGACTCGTTTACTCATCCGAGCATAATTTAATGTTCAAAATCTCTCTTTTAAGGAACCGAACCGAATCAAGTTGAATTAAATTAACCGATCTCGAATTAGGTTCACAAACAACTTTGTTTACTTATATCCTTATCAACAAAAAATCAAGTATAGGATTAAAAAATACTAACAATACAAACAAATGAAATTAGTAAAAATTATACAGATAAAAAACTAATTTGTCTACGAGTAGAAAAGTCCAAGTAACTAGAAACCACCCGTTGCCCACAAGAAGAGCTTTAGCTCAGCTTCTGGGATCAAACAAGGCTTTCTTAATCCCAAAAAGAAAATACATAGAAATGCCTACCTTAAATTTATTCACCAATATCCCAGTTGACACTGTAATTGCCTCCGATATTCTCAAGGATGCCACTAAAGTTGTTGCTAAAATCATTGGCAAGCCCGAGTCTGTATGTCTCCTCTTCATTCTTCCCTTACCATTCAAATTTTCTATTATGCACAAGTACTACATGCTTGCTTAATACTAATATGAACAACAAGTGTTTGATACTTTTCCTGTTTGAAATTCTTCCATGTAGTATTGTTGCATTTTTACTTTGCTTGTTGTCTACTGTATCTTATCTTGCTAACTACTTAATTTACCATAGTTCTTAACTTGCTTGTCACTTGATTGCCTTCTGTTTATTACAATGTGGAATAATAATGTAAGCTGATATTGAGATTGCGACCTTGAGATTTACATACTTGTTGAAGAATTCAGAATTTTTTTTCAGTAGGGTAATGGTTACTAATTTCCGGTTTACTCTTGTTTGTTAATCAGTATGTTATGATTGTGCTGAATGGAGGAGTACCGATTTCATTTGCTGGTACTGAGGAGCCAGCTGCTTATGGGGAATTGATCTCCATTGGGGGACTTGGCCCAAGTGTCAATGGAAAACTCAGTTCCACTATAGCTGACATTCTTCAAACAAAGCTTTCTATTGATGCCTCTCGATTTTACATTAAGTTCTACGATGTTCAGGTAATGTATACATTTATTTTGGTCCCTCTGTATTATCATCCCAGTTTAAATCGTTGTAAATACACTCTGGTAAATGGCTAGTATTAATTAGTTTTTTATTCCTGTTCCATCATTGGTTCCAGCGCTCAAACTTTGGTTTCAATGGCTCTACATTTTGAGCCAGATTCTCTATGTGAAAGAAAATTGAAGATGCAAAAAGAGTTGAATTAATTGCTCAGCCATGGAAGATTAGAATTAATGCCATGATTCTCTGAGCCCTTTCCGCAACCCTTGTTTGTAAATTTTGTTTGCACAATACAGGATACATTGATTTTGGTGTTTCGTTATGATGTTTAATTTCTATTTTTTTTTCTTTCATCACATATTAATTGCTACTTCTACTCAGATTTCAGTTATGTAATGTAAAATCAAAATGTAGTTTTTTGTTTCACCCTCTACTCTGGTTTTTTTTTTTTTTGACTTGGGTTTCTGATTTTGTTGTCTTGGTATATAAACTTTCTAGATTGACTACTGTGCTTGTTGCATCGACATCAAACACCTTTATGAAACGTTTAAGATCTTGATATGTAAAATGATAAAAATGGCCGTAATGGACTGTATCTGAAATTAACTTAAAACAGCAAACTGCACTTACCATCGTTTTGGAAGCTGCGGGTTCAAGCCCCGTCAGTCCCGACATGTCTTTATTGTTACGCCCATCATCAGGCCGATTTCAGGCTTTTTGCTATTGCTTCAAAGCTGTCTCACACCGTGTACATTAGCTTGTACAATGCAACGTAAAGCATATCCAGGACACTGGAATTTCTCAGGTCAAGCCAGTGTATCCAATACAGCATAGCCATATCAATCTTCCGGATGCATTCTATCAGAATTCAGAAGTAATATCTCCATTCCTTTTTCGCTCTATGTCTTATCTCTAATACATCGTCATATTGTCCCCCAGTTCCCTAGATATCTGTCATTACTACAAAACTACCACAGTGGTAAGGTTCAAGCTCAAATATCCAACTGGCTCCAACCTCAGCTTAAACCTTTATTTCCATGGACTCACAGTGCTGCTTTGAAAACTCTTCATACCACTTGGCGTCGTTATCTGCCTCCTCAAGCTGCCCCGCACAACCAAGCATGTAAACCGCATAACTATTGTTCAACAGTTGAAATTACCCGAAAAATTGGTTGCAATTTGATATACAGACATCCACTATGGACTTGAAAGTCCTCCATGGTTACTTGCTAACATAACTCCAACTTATAAGAGATGTCATTAATCTTCAATTGTATCTAATCATGAGGGGAAAAGTTTTTAACACCTCGGTGCCAACTGCAAACTCTGAGCATTAATTACGGAACCCATAATCAAGATGTTCCGGGATGCTGTACCATTCAGCTCATATGGTCAAGAGCCAACCGAGCTTCTCTTACAATCCATTATTTCGATTACATACCATGTAAGAGCATTGTTCATATGCAAATCGTCAAGACTTTCCCTTGTCTACGTTTCATCAGTCCATTAGTAATCGTATAATCATGAATCTCCCTAGCAATCCACAAAACAGTACAGTGGTGGTGGTGATAGTGACCGAATCAGGTTAAACTCGAGCAGAGATCATCCTTTTGGAAATCTGTGACTGTAATGTCCCATTATCATGATCACCACCTTTGTGTATGAACACGGACGATTAAATTCACCAACATATATGCTTCTCATTCATCACCTGAAAGATCCTCCGAGCATCATTATCAACACACTTGCAAACACAAGGACCATAACCCATTTTCATTACGACCCCAAGTAGTGCCCTCCCAGTATCGTGCAAATTAATGTGAACATTTTCATGTATACCGATGACGTGCATCATTTATTTTATAATATATAATTGTTTGAAATAATAATTCAAAATTATTTGAATTGTTTTTCGGATTGATTTTGATTAGGTTGTTAGAAATAGAGTTTAAATATTTATTAGATAACATAGTTTTTGAATTTTAGATAAGTGGTTAGGGTTACCTATTTGTGAGGTCTAGATGTATTGATTGAATGTACACCTATATAAAGAGAGTTATAGTATATTTTAGGTGTATTGATTGAATGTACACCTATATAAAGAGAGTTATAGTATATTTTTTATATGTATGGCACATAATAAAATTATGTATTGTTTTAGTTTACTTTTTAAAATACTTTTATCAGTTATCATTTATTTATAAAAATCTAACATGGTATCATATTTATGTTCGATTGAACAACTGGACGTCAAAAATCACTGCGTATAAATGAAGAAATGAAGACAACATACTGTGCTGCTTGAGATTCATGAAGAATGTGTCTCAGGGGTTACAAAAATAGATGTCTTTTGAGTCACCAGTGATTATGTGTACCATCAAGAAAAGTGGAGAGAGAGAAGGACTTCAATGGTGATGAGAAGTACATCACTAGTCAATAGGAGAGAAGTGCTCCTTGAAAAAATTAGGGAGACAAGTGCTCCTTGAAGAAATTGTGGAGAGAAGTACACAACAACAATGGTGGTGGTGATAGTAAGTACATCACTCGTCAAGCAAAATTTTGAATTAAGAGGGCATGTTGGAAATAATAATTCAAATTAATTCAAATTAGTTTTTGGATTGATTTTCATTAGTTTGTTAGAAACAGAGTTTAAATATTAATTAAATAGCGTAGTTTTTGAATTTTAGATAAGGGGTTAGGTTTACCTATTTGTTAGTTGTATCGGTTGAATGTACACATATATAAAGAGAGTTACAGTATATTTTTTATATGTATGACATCAGATAATAATATTATGTATTGTTTTAGTTTACTTTTTAGAATACTTTTTCTTAGTTATCATTTATTTATAAAAGTCTAATAATAAAAACATATCAAAATTATACTCTTGAAATCTCTTATAACTTCGCATTTAAATATACAAAAGTACGTAGTTTCATTTTGCTAATACATTTTTCGGATTGAATGTTTTTACATAAATAGATAAAATGGAATGTGATGAAAAATTCCAGAAACTTTTGAACATGAATCTGGTTCTAGACTTCGGGATAGGAATTAAATGAAATTGAGTATTGGGACCATTATTCTGTCATTGCTCCTTTGGGTTGTGTACCGGGAACAATTGCTCGTTCTGATTAAGCATGGTTTTATCTTCAAATTTTCCCTTAATTGCTTGAAAAATCATATGCATGGTATTGTAGGGAGAATTTTGTTCATCAGTGTTTTGTAGGTTGATGGTCGGAATAAAGATCAAGGATGGTGTTTGAGGGCGGGGGAAGGTTGTGTATGGTGGTGAGCTCTGTTGGAATCATGAATCTCGATCCGCAACCATAGAAAGATCTTGAATCTGAGCTTGTATGATGACTCTTCAAGAAAGAATACGGTTTTCTTTATTCTTTATCAAGTATCAACTCATGTCTCATACAACTGCCTACGTACCCTATTTATAGAGATCAAGCCTTACGTAGGTCATGGAAAATAAGTCACCTAAGAGAGGCTTAAGGTTTTTCTTCTCATGCAGCCCAAGCCCATTTCTTAGTCAGGCCTCCAGCCAATTTAATCACGTAAATCTCGACCGGTCTCACACGTTTCCTACAATCTCGCGGTATCTCCGCATTTCTTCCCATGATTGTAGGAATGTTCCGTGTCGGCCCCAAAATTTATGAACAACTCAGTCATCTATGAATCATTTTCCATATTTCAGATAAATTAACCTAATGTGAGCCGACCTGATCACCTCGGCTCACACCAGCTCTTGTATAACCACTAAGTGAGCCCTCTCTTTCACTATCCCACTAGACGCGAGCTAACGAGTCCAACTCGCGTGTGGATAGGCTTCTTTAGTTCATATGCGATGCGGGCTGGATATCATGTGATGGGCCCACCAATCCTGATTATAAAGTGATGTCAGCCCACGAGTCCAGCTCGTACTCTATAATCAGTCTTCTTCATTTGGGCCTATGTGCCATGTTAATGCATGGTGAGCCTGCGAGCCCAGCTCGTTGAGACTTCTTGTCACTTAAAAGCCTATACTTTTAATAAATGGACAAAGTGCGAGCCCACCAGCTCAGGCCGCACTTTCCTGAAATTTAGACCCAACTATCCAATATGTTCAGGGGCACTTGTATAGGGCCCATGCCCAAAAGTGGGCATAACAACTACCCAAAAATCCTGATCGCAATTTGGGGCTATGAAGTTTTCAATACCAATTTATCTATTCCTGCAAGTGCGAGCCCATGAGGTCGCTCTTCTTCTTATACCTACATGGTGCGAGCTAATTTGAGCACATGAATGTTTGGCCGCCTCGTACTCCTCTAATAGCCATGTCCCTTGAGTGTTTTACAACTGTAAGACAGTTGTCATTGAGATTTGTGTCATCCACGAGGATGATGACACGTGTCATCATCTCTTTCTCTCTCATATCCCCTATGAATATGAGAGATTCACTTTTCATTTGTAACTTTTCCAAGAACATTAACAAACTTTTACCATTTTTCTCAAGGATCTACCACGACCAAAACAATCATCGCCACAAGGACCGTCTACCTGCAACGTTATTCTCCGACGATAGATTTTTTAGGATCATCTTTCGAATCATCCACATGTATCCTTTTGATCCAAAAATATACATTTTTAATGTTGTTTATTCATCAATTTCCATGCCCCATGCGAGCACACACCACCTACTCGATGCAAGCCCGCTTTTTGCACACACAATCATAAGACGCGATGCGAGCCCATCAGCTAGCATAGACTTTTAAGGGCGACCCAGTTTTCGTGTGTGATGCGAGGACACTAGCTCATTTTTACTTTTACTTTTTACTTTATAGGGGCACATACTGACATTCACCATCTTTTACAGATATCGAGTACGTCTTCAGCTTATTCTTACGGGTCGTCTCGCTCTTTATTAAGTTCGGCTCACTCCTCAACCACTCCATTCCCCCTCAACTAGTATCCACCTGAGCAACGAGGCTCTAAGGATTTACAGCGCGAGCTGACTTCTCTCTCGGGTTGACTCAGCCAACCCATCTTTCCCAACTCCGCTATCACTCCGAGGGGGCCATGAACATAGCTCAAGTTTAAAATTTGATACGAACCAGCGGCTCCAGCTAGCTGAACATCGACCTCGACCCCAACCCTTAGGACTATACCAGGAAAAATAACATCTATGATTGGAGAAATAGACCTATTGATCTTTCACCATTTCCAGTTCTCTTAGAGTGGAAGAACTTCTCAGGTGCGAGCCCACTCCCATTGACAAGGAGCGAGCCAATGAGATCCTTAGGGAGATAGCTCAGGAAAGAGAAGCTCGTCTCAAGCTGGCTGCGGACACCTCCCTCAAACCCATTCATCTTGACTACAAGTCTACTGTAAGCAACCTGGGAAGCGCTTACTATGATATTAACATAGGGAAGAAACCAGTTCCTTTAGAATATCACATTCTTGGACTCGAGGGAGAGGAGGATGGCTCGTATTGGTCCTATGATTTCCCTAGAAATGAGGAGGTGGCAAATGTCACGAGTAAGATTAATATCTGCAACTACAACTACATCCCTGAGGCCTACCCTGATCCATACCTTCCTCCAGCCTGAGCTTTAGGGCAAAATAATTTTCAGAAAACAAATAATCCCAAATGGAGAAGAAAGCTCGACCTCGGCTCAGGACGAGGTGAAGGTCTTGGACTATCACGACCTGGCATCCTAGCTCACTCAAAAATACCTGGCTGACGTTGTTGACTAGTTTCAACTCGAGGGCCATGTGATTCTTCCACGGTCGTACATGAGATGCTACAGATTCGATCACCCTGAAAAATGTGGGTAGGGTTCCTCGCATAGTCCTGTCCACCTTCCTGCTTAGACTAAGGATTTCTTCACCATCCATCCATTAATTAGGGATGCGTTCGAGTATTACCAGCTCGCCCCGCTTCAAATTAATCCCAATGGATATAGAGCCTCTATTTCCTTGTATATTATGTACCACAAATGCAAATTCCCTCCTCTTACCACGAGGAAACTGGGCTACTTCCTTAACTTGAAGCACTTGCCAAATGACTTAGGGTATTTCTACCTTTCGGTTTGGCCGTGCTACAATAAGAAAAACCTGATTCAAAGCGGGCCGAGAAAGTCGGAGAAGTGGAAGAGCCCATACTTCTACATCCATGAGGTGCCTCGGGTTTAAAACCATTTTTACTACAGCCATGTAAGAAAAGTCTCCTCTGGTCGCATTTCCTTCTTTAAAAATAGTTTATTTTAATAACCAATCTTCCTTTTTTTGTTAATCATCAGCCACCCTGCCTCGCACTGCCCTTCAAGGGAAGGAAAAACAATTGCGGAAAATCTTCTTGAGCTCCCGAATGCATACAGGAATATCTGCAAGATTATTACCACCTCGAATCTAGTCGAGTATGGATTTTTAAAAGAGGGAGTAAGGCTTACTCCTCAAAAGAAGAAACCACAAAAGAAAGCCAAAAAAGGAAAGTACAATAGGCTCGCAGCTCGGCCCCATAGCCTCACGTATTGTTAATAGTGCGAGCCGATGGTCCCTCACTTTTTATATCTCGGCACGTATTTTATATTTCTCCTTGTTCGCATATCTCTTGTTTACTCGTACCTTTTATTTAAATTTCTTGCATCCTATTTTAATGCACCCTTTTCCTGCTCGCATCAGGCTTATATTAACTTTTTGTTTGCAGTTTCAGAAATGGCCATCTCCCTATCTCTTTCATGGAAGAGGCAGAGCAAGCTGCCGCAGCTTCGAGTCCGGCCGAACAGGTGGCAGTGACCACAACGGCTCACACCTGAGAAGATTTTTATGGCTCACTGCACCACTTTAATTGAGTACCTCAAGGGTGGACTCCCTTCCCCAAAGCTCTAGAGGCATAGAAGTACCAAAGATTGGAGGGGGAAAATAAGCCTGACCCCAAAAGAGCTCACCTTTCCGCTCCTATTGAAGTTCTTCCTCCATCTTCCTCTTCAATCAGCGTAGTCGTGACCATGTTTGGCCAGCTCACACAAGCCAATGTGAGCGACCAGGATGTCAAAAATTGGACTTCAACCTCACTTGAAGCCAATAATAACGCGCTGACTCGGGCCGCAGCAGATGTATACTTCCTCCAACTCTTCAGGACCGGAGATATTCGAGCTATTGATCAAACCTCTACGAACATGGATGCCAAGGTCAAGGCCCTGAAAATCAGGATCAACGAGCATGGGCAGGAGACCCGAGAGATTCGAGCTATTGGTCAAGCCTCTGCGAAGATGAATGCCAAGGTCAAGGCCCTGCAAAGCAAGATCAACGAGCATGAGCAAGAGAAATTTCGACTAGTGCAGGACCATAAACAGAAGCTATTTGATACGTCCACTGTCCATGCCAAGGAGTTGAGGGAGAAGAAGGATGCTCATGACTTTGCTGCAGATGATGCAAGGAGCGACAAAGAGTCCCTTGAGAAGAAGGTTACAGAGCCAGAGGGGTCGCTCTCCATCCTGACCGCTGAGCCGGAAGGCCACCCTTGCTGATGCCAGGAACTTGAGTGCCAAAAATTTTATGAAGGTCTTTATCATCAAAGTTCCTAACTTTGACTGGGGTCTCCTAGGCGCAGGCATGACCAAGCATGCTAAAAAGCTCAAGATGGAGATGGAGAGATGCTAAAGCTGTAGAGGACGCTCGTGTCATAGCCAAGCAAGCCCAAAAGGAACAAGAGGCCAACAAGTCTTAGTTTTTTTTATTTGATAAATTTTGGATGGGGAGGCGTGCACTCCGTTTGCCTCGTATTTGTACTTAATTTAATTTTCCTCTGGGCCCAACTTCTGACTTCATACAATGCTTTTATTTTACAAGTCTGTTGTGCTCACATATGGTTGTTATATTCTTTTTAGCACAAGTTGGATATGCTCGCATCACTTACAACCTTTTCCAATACTGGCCTAGAATTATCCTTGCTCTAAGCCGCGTATGGCGAGTTAAGTTATTTAACAAGTAAGCCGAGACCATCAGCTTGCATCGCTTGCCTATGAGCTCCTATTGCTTTCCAATTTAAAACAATTAAAATGTATTAATGATAAATCCAAGTAGAACAAGATCGCATCACTACTGGCGTAGAATTGTTATAATTATGGCCGCATATGGCAAGTTTGTTTCCTTGATAGCAGGCCACCCCCACCGACTCATATCGCGTATCCATACCTTTAACAAAGGAATTTATGAAGACCTTCTTTCTCTTTTTATTAAGTGTTTTTCCTTGCATCATAGATAATTGAAGGTGAATCAAGTACATGCTTGAGGCCTCATGGAGGTGCCTATATAGCACTACCCCCCGAGACTTAAAAATATTTTAATAATGCTAAGTCTAAAAAGAACAATATTAATGATAATATTTGCGGAGATGCTCCGCACTCCAGGCCCGCGGGATCAACTTGTCCTGCATATCATTGAGATGGTAGGTTCCCTCCAAGAGTACTGATTTTATCTTGTAGGGGCCTTCCAATTCTCCCCAAAGACTTCATGGCTCACTACCTTGGTATGTGATATGACCCGACGCAAAACCAAATCTCCCACTTTGAAAGTTCAGGAACAAACCTTGCTGCTGTATTATCGAGCTGTTCTTTGTTGATACGCTACTATCCTGATCTGGGCACCTTCTCGAGCTTCCTTGATCATATCCTGTCAAATTCGATGATTGACCTTATTTGTATCCTATGTCATAATTGCCCCTTCAGAATGATCCAGTCCCCACTTCCAGGGGCATCATGGCCTCACACCCATATGCTAGAGAGAAAGGTGTTTCCCTAGTTGTAGTTATTGGGGTCTTGTGGGAGCTCATCTGTTTATGTTACCTTCTTCTCCTCTAGCTTTACATTCAAGGTGTGCTTGATGATCTTAACAACCTCAGTCTGCCCATTGCTTTGAGGGTGACTGACTGCACTGAAGCTCTTCTCAATCCCCAACTACTCACAAAATTTTCTCATATCCTTGGTATCAAATTACTTTCCATTATTAGAGACCAACTTCTATAGGATGCCATACCGACACACAATGGCTCTGTACACAAATTCCTTCAGTTTCTTTGCTATAATGGTGGCTAGGGCTTGGCTTCTGCCCATTTCATAAAATAATCCACCGCAACCACCACATATTTTATGTCCCCCTTGGCTTTTGGGAGCTCTCTAATAAAATTGATTCCCCACATGGAAAAGGTCCAAAGGCGCACGAGAGATATAAGAGGGGCCACATGGCTGTTATAATAATTGGCATACCGCTAGAACTTATCACAAGCTCAAGAGAATTCAAAGGCATCCTACTTCAATTTTGGCCAATATTAACCCTAACGGAGGATTTTCTGAACTAAAGAACTACCCCGAGTGATTGCCATGAATTCCTTCATGCACGTCGCTCAGGATATAGTTGTACTCATCTCTATCTATACATTTAAGGAGGGGCATGCTGAACCCTCTTCTGTATAGAGTCCCATTATATATCATATAGCGAGCTTCCTTGTAACTCATCCTCCTTGTCTCATTCTTTTTGTCTAAAAGCGATCCTTCTTTCATACAAGCCAAAATTGGAGTCATGCATGTAGGTCCAGGACCGCTACCAATTCTAATAATCTCGTGTTCGGGCACATTAGGCCGCCTCTGTATATCAAGGGAAATGACCCCTAATAGAGTGGCTTCACGACGTGAGCCCAGTTTAGCTAGCTTATCGATGCCTTCATTCTTCCCGCACGGGATAAGTTGCAGCCTTATTTTATGGAACATGTAGTTTATTCTTTGTGCATATTTCAAATAAAGTTCTGTTCTCGGCCCCTTAGCTTGATACCCCCGTTTATCTGGTAGACCATGGTCATGGAGTCACTAAACACATTCAAATTCCTAACCTTCACTTCCAAGGATAATTTGAGGCCATTGATTAGTGTATCGTACTCAACATCATTGTTGATCGCTTGAAAAGCCAAATGGGTCGCATGTCATATCTTGTGTCCCTCTGGGCTGATTAACTCAATTCCGGCTCCTGCCCCTTCCATATTAGAGGCTCCATCCACAAACAGACTCCATCATATGGCATTTTTCTTCTTCCCCTGCTCACTCTCTTCTGCCCCAGGTATGACAATGAAGGCCCTCTGGTCCACTTCCTGATGTGGGGAAAACTCTAGGATCAAATGGACCAAGGCTTATCCTTTGATCGCGGTCCTACTTTCCGAGCACTACTGTCCATCTCAATATTTGACCAGAAGTCTCGGGCTTGTGGATTACCTGCCTCAGGGGATAAGAGGTCCTCACTTCTAATTTGTGGGCCTGAAAATAGGGCCTGAGCTTCCGAGATGCCAGGATTAGAGCATATGCCAACTTCTCGAGGGTTGCGTATCAAGTCTCAGCATCGGCTAGCCTTTTACTCACATAGTATACCGGGAGTTGAACATCATCTTATTCCCGGACCCACACAACACTGACTGAAAAGTCAGAAACAGCCAAGTAGAGGACCGAAACTACCCCTGCCTCCGGGTTTGATAACAGTGAAGGGCAGATGAGGTGATTCTTTATGCTCTAAAAAGCAGCTTCACACTCCTCTGTCCATTCAAAGTTCTTCCTCACTTTTTTATTGCTTTAAAGAACATTTGGCATTTATCAGAGGACTTTGAGATATAGCAGTTTAGAGCAACTACTCGCCTTGTCAAGCTCTGCACGTCTTTCACCCATTGCTGAGACTTCATCTCGAGTAGGGCTCGTATCTTGGTGGGGTTATCCTCAATACCTCTATGGTTGACGATAAATCCCAAAAACTTCCCAGACTCGACCTCGAACACACATTTTTGGGGGTGGAGCTTCATCTTATAATTCCTCAAATTTTGAAATATCTTTGATAAATGATAAACGTGATCCTTTGCCACCTTTAATTTCATGAGCATATCATCTACATACGCCTCCATAGTCTTTCCAAATTTGTGTTTAAACATTTTATTCACCAACCTTTAATAGGTTGCTCCTGCATTGACGAGCCCAAAAGGCATTTGGATCTAGAAGTAGAGGCCCTAATTAGTGATAAAGGAGGTATGCTCCTAATACGACCCATACATCAAGATTTGATTATATCCCAAATAAGTATTTATGAAGCTAAGTAATGCATGCCCATCCATGGAATCAACCAGCTAGTTGATCCGAGGTAGAGGAAAGCTATCCTTCGGGCATACTTTATTGTAGTCAGTGAAATCCACGGATGTCTTCCATTTACCATTTGGTTTCTTGATGAGTATAGGGTTGGCAATCCATATTGAGTAGAATGCTTCTTTCAAGCCCTGCCTCAATCAGCCTGTCCATATCTTTTTTAGGGTTTCTGCCCTTTCCCCGCTTATCGGCCGCCTCTTCTGTATGACCCGCTTCTTTTTTGGATCTAAGTTAAGCTGGTGGCACATGACACTCGGGTCAATCCCCATCATATTAGAATTTGACCATGCGAAGACATCTAAATTCTGCCTAAAAAACTGAGCCAAGTCTTCTCTAAGTCCAGGGCTCAATTTAGAGCCAATTCAGAGCACCTTGGAAGGATCATTCATGTCCACCAATATGGGGATAGTGTCCTCTGTTGACCGACTCATTCAACCATCGGGTCCACCAAGATGGGGATAGTGTTCCGAATGTTACTAGTTGCCCCCATTTCTGTGATCGTTAAGCCTGCTAGTCCAATATGTTCGGGCTGGCGGGCTCAAACCGGATTTACCAAACCATCAGAAGTCATAGTAACCTCATGGGTGATTCCATTGGGAAGGTCTATGGTTATTGTCGTCTCTTTACGTGCCCACTTTCCTTTCTTAGGTCTCACAACTATTTGCTCTAGGCTCTGTTCTTCATCACTTGCTTTCTCTACAATCCCCTCCTACACCATTATAATAGGCTGAGAGGTCTCCATTAGGAAGACCCCAGAGCGTGGCTCTACCTGAATTCCTAAGTGCTCAAAGTATCCCTATGGCAATTATTTGATTGAGATCATGTTACAAGTCTCGTGCCTCTCAGGCACATTTTTTTCTCCTATCGGCCTCTTCCATAAGGACATCACCTTCTTCCGGTTTGACTGCCTCCCTTGATGCATTTCCCAACTCTGCTGCCTTAAGCGCCTATTTATAAAAAACTCTTGATTCATACTAACAATTATTCAAAAAACCTACCCCCGTGGGATTTGGGAATTTTACTAGTCATTTAGTGGATTGAGGTTACCATCCTCATGGCCCTCATGAGTAGTTTACCAACTATTGTAGACACGGGGCTGGTCTACTACAGTAAATGTGGCAATTTGGGTGGCCACATGAAGTTCTTCTCCCAAGGTCACCAAGAGTTAGACTGTCCCTTTTACTCCGATCGAATATCTTGTGAACCCGTAAAGGTGCCCGCTAGTGGGGTTCAGTTCATTATCCAAGAACCCTAGTTTCTTGTAAGCATCATAAGTTAAGCTCCCTATATCCACCAATGTTCGGTGTACATTCACCGTCCCAATCTTTATTTTTACCACCAGGGCATCAGTATATGGGTAATGGACCCACTTGGCATCTGTTTCTCTGAACTGAATATCATCAACCTCATTTTCAAAGAGCACATGGGGCCCTTGGCTCAGATGATTGACATTGGTGAGGGGCTTATCTTTCGCCTCCCGAGCATACTGTCCATTACTTTCCGGCTGTCTCCCCCAATATGAGACCCGCCTAGAATTATATGAATGTTGTTGGCCCGAGGCATTCTCTCCTTTTCCTCAGGATGGAGGGGGGACTACATTATTGTCCGTTAGGTGTTTCCAAACCTTCTTGACAATCCACTCCATTAGCTTCCCCTTGATAGATTAGAGTCTCAGTCTCATCCTTCAGCTTTCTACAATCAGCCGTATCGTGTAATTTGGCCTCATGATATGCACAATACTTTGAAGTATCCTTCTTATTATAGTCCGTGAGGGGGGATGCCTTTCTGAATACCCCCTTTTATGCATAAGTAGCATATATATGACCAATGAAGGCCACAAGAGGTGTGTGCATCTTCCATTTACTTGTATAGGGTCCTCTGAATCCTTGGTCATCTCTCTGCCCCTAACAGCCTTTTTTGGGCTCGAGGGCTCGAGGATCGGCCCCTCTCCTCAGGGCTCGAGGATCTGTCCCTCCTATCTCGATAGTTTCCACTGATCTTTAGCTCTCTAATCGACTTCTCTACTCTCTTATAGGGATCGGCCTGCTCATAAAACTCTGCCAATGTTCTAGGCTCGCTATCCTGGAGGCTCTTCCAAAATTTCGACCCCTCTTTCAATCCCGCAATCAAAAAATTCTTAATGGTCTCCTCTCTAGCATCTTCAACTTTGGGAACTTTGACATTAAATCATTGAAAGTACTCTATAAGTGGTTCCCCATCTCTCTATTTGATATTGGCCATAGTGGGTACTTGCGGTGGATAATGGAGGGTGGACTGAAATTTCCTGATGAACAGATCCTCCAATTATCGCCACATCCTTATGCTAGTTGCCCCTAACTTAGAAAATCATTGTTTGGCACTCCTTCGGAGTGATGCTACGAAGAGTCTGGAGCGGGTTGGCTCTGTCATCTGATAGACTTCCATCTCGGTATTAAACTGAATAGGATATTCCGTCGGGTCTGCCTCCCCATTAAATAGGAGATCGGGGTTGTGCCTGAATACCCGAGGCAAATGAGAGGACCGAATAGTAGCCATAAATGAATATTGGTCTGCCGAGGTCGGGGGCCCTCTCTTCTCCTGCTCCATTTGATCTAGAATCCTTCTCAAGTCTCCAACCTTAACAATCTCTCTCTACCTGTCATTATTTACATTACTCGAATAACGGGAGCCCTATGGTCGCTCATGACATCCTTTTAGAGGTTGATGGTCAGAATAAAGATCAAGGGTGGTGTTTGAGGGAGGAGGAAGGTCGTATATGGTGGTGGCTAAGCTTTTATGTTGATTCCTCAAGAAAGAATAGGGTTTTCTTTATTCTTCATCAAGTGTTAACTCATATCTCACACAAGTGCCTACATACCATATTTATAGGGATCAAGGCTCACGTAGTTCTTGGGGAACAAGTCAACTAAGCGGGTTAGGGTTTTTCTACCCATACAGCCCAAGCCCATTTTTTAGTCAGGCCTCCATCCAATTTAGTCTTGTAAATCTCGATCGGCCCCACACGTTTCCTACAATCTCCCGGCATCTCCACATTTTTTTCCGTGATTGTATGAATGTCCCATGGCAGCCCCAAAATTTACGAACAGCTCAGTGATATTTCAGATAAATTCACCTAATTCAAGATGGCCTGGTCACCTCGTCTCACGCTGGCTCTTGTCTAACTACTAAGTTAGCCTCTCTTTCACTATCCCACTGGACGCGGCTCACGATCCCAGCTCACGTGTGGATAGGTTTCTTCGGTTCATATGCGATGCGGCCTGTATATCTTATGATGGGCTTGCAGCCCACCAATCTTGATTATAAAGTGATGCGAGCCCACGAGCCCAACTCGCACTCTATAATCAGTCGTTTCCGTTGGGGCCCGTGTGTCATGTTAATGCATGGGAGCCTGCGAGCCCAGCTTATTGAGTACTTCTTAGTCACTTAAAAGCCCATACTTTTAACAGATGGACGAAAGTGCGAGCCCACAAGTTCAGGCCGCACTTCCCAGAAATTTAGACCCAACCATCCAATATATTAATGGGGGCCTGTTTAGGGCCCATGCTCAAAAGTGGGCATTCATGGCATTGTTTTGTTATGTGTCGTTCACTTGTTGCAAACTGATGCATCCAGAACAAAGATTGGTTTTGTTAGAATATATAATTATATTATTATCATTATTATTATAATTATATTAAAGGTATTTTCATTATTTAGTTTATAATTATTTTATATATAAGTTTATAGATGTATTGTAAACCCGATGTTGATTGTAATAAAAATTTTACGATCGAATTATATCTCTAAAGTTATCGTAGTATCAAGAATTAAGTTTTGAGTGATATGAGTATCAAATTTTGGAATGATCATGGAAGTTTAGTTAAATCGTTAAAGAGATAGAGTTACGTTACAACAACAAAATTTTCTTGAAAATTCGCAGGCAATTTTTTGCCCAGATTAGCCAAATTATTTTTACGATTACCAGGAGTTTCAACCGTTGGATCATCCTGAAATTTCAACCACACTTCTTTACATTAATATCTAAATTTTGAATGGTGGATATCGGGTTTGGAATTCGAAAAATTATTTTTTTTATGGTTCCAACAGTTTACTCTTAGTTCATTCTTTCCATCGTTGTTGATCTTTTAATCTGGGTATTTTATTGATTGTCTTTTGTTGTACTCGATTATTGGGATGTTACAGTTGTAGTATTTGGTTTATATATTTTAAATTTGATATTAGTTTTGGATTTGCAATTGAAGATGAAATTGGTTTTAAATTTACTTTTAGATTTGATTTTGGATTGGAATTGGTTATTTTAAGTTTGGATTTGATTTTAGGGTTTGGTTTATTGATTGGATTTGATACAGTTCGGTAATTAAATTTGGATAAAGTTGGAATTTCATGTTGAATTTGGATTTGACTTTGTTTCTGATTTAGTTTGAGTTTAGTATTATAAATATCTCGACATGTATGTCTCAGCGTTAAGGAGTCTTTTGTCAAATGGTAATTCAAGTATATTTTCTTCTATATAGATTCTTGATTCAAGTGTATCACATCACATGTCTCCGTATTGGTCAGTATTTAATTTTATTTTCTGATGATCCATCTTTATCCGTAATGACTGTTGATGGAACTCCCATGCGGTTACAAGATGTAGGTTATGTAGTTACTCCAATAGTCTATATCGTTATTGTTTATTAGATTTCGGATCTCAAGTTAAATCTTGTTTTGTTTGGTCAATTACATGAATCTGGTTACTTGGTTTCTTTTTCTTCTACTGCTGGCTTTGTTATGGATCCAAGGTCTCAAAGTTGGGAAAGGTCATAAGCAGGGGTCCTTTATATTTTGGATGAACTCAATGTATTTGATGTGGAAACTCCTAATGTTTATTTATCCTCTTTTTATTTGAGTGATTTGTCTTCTGATTTCTACCTATGTCATGCTTTTTTAGGTCATGTTTCTCAATCTGGTTTACAGTTTTGAGTTTCAACGGAAGCCTTGGGACAACTAAAAGCTCATGATATATCAGAGTGTAGCGGTTGTAAATTAGCGAAATTTGTTGCTTTACATTTTCATAAGAGTGTTACGTATTGTGAAGCCCTCCAAACCCGGGTCAGAAGTTTGGGGTTCACAACACACACATACATAATATATAATCCTGCTTATGACTATATAATATATGCATTGACCCTACTTACCATATTCCACGGATCACAACAGGTTAAAGTATGCACACAAGCAACAACCTTACTTATATTCGAAATGTTCCAAAACCCATCTAGTTTAACTTACATATGAAAATAAAACATTTTTACAAACTTTCACACTTAAATTATGAAAAACGTCTTCAGCTAGCTTATTCCGTCTCAACCTGGAATTATAGCTCGCACACTTGATTGGGGATCCTCTCTACCAACGAGCTCCTTCTTAACTGGAAAAGAACATAAACAGATTCGCAAGAGTGAGCTAACTAAATCAGCAAGTCACAGTGACAATACTGAGATTAAACAATGATCAAATGAAATGATTTAGGGTAATAAGTTTCTTGTTAAATAATGATTAGAATTGGATATTCAAATTTTATTTTAAAAACCAAGGTTAGTCTGCTGATCAGTCACGTACTAACCCCGAGCAAAGCTCACAGCTCTGCTCTATACACTGGATCCAAGTCACACATTGGCCTACACGACACGAATCTCGTCTCACCCGAATCTGGTCCACATTTATAAAATAATCCAATTCTATAACAATAACATAATAAAAAATATAAATCAATAAACAGAATCATAAATAACATTTCTCTTCAAGCATAAGGTGATTTGCAATCATTACATGGGTACAACAAGGTAAGTACAAAGATCGACTATCGGCCGGTAAAAGAATTAAATAACAGATAATTCAAGGTCTCGTGTTTATAAGGATTAGTCTTCTGATGTATAAGGTATGAAGGTTTGCATGTTAATCAGTTTCGGTTCAGTGATCGGTATATAGTTTGTATGTATTTGTGGAGTAATATCGTATATTTGTATGGTTTACAAAGAATAAGGTTTCCGGCTCAATGATCAATAACTGGAATCAGAGTTTAGGGTTAAATGCTTCAAAACACTTGCAGTATAAATAGAACAAATCAATTACTTATAAAATACCTCGAGAAGGTTCAGAACACTTGTCGTATCTCGACTTGCTAACGCTTCACTTGCTCTCGTTTACTGACTCCTAATCATCGACTATCTGCTTCCCCTTTCTAAGCTTCGCTTCCTCTATTCAGACATCACAAGTATATATCAATACTCGTTATCACTTTATTCTATTCGTTATAAGCTTCTATCTACCTTTCGTTTTACTCAAATCCGACTTACGAATTGAAAGTTACGATTAAAATAGTTAAACAATACACATATAAGCATATCGTACACCAATCAGGTCACATATAGCACATATCACATAAGATATTCGATCAAAATACTTTTTCAAAAAATATTTGGGGTTGAAATGATATTTCAGGTGTTTAATATGAATTTTTAAACATTGTCGGAATTAAAATAGGTCGGTGAATCATTTATAAACAATTAACAGGGTTCGAATACCCGAATCTGACTTTATAATCATTTTATAATAATTATCGAGCCTTGAAATTAATTTAAAATAATATTTTAAAGCTCGAAAACTATTTTTGGGAATTTTTAAATTAAAAGAAATAATTAAATCTAATTAAATAATCAATCAAAATTAATTAACAATTAATTAAATCAATTAATCAATTAATATTCGAATTAATTGACCAATTAACTAAATAATTATTAACTAAAATTAATTAATTAAATAATTTAGATTTATTTTTAAATTAAAAATAATTTTGGAATCAAAATATTGTTTTTTAGAATTTTTAATAATCAAAAATGAATTTATGAAACTAAAATAAATAGAAAATATGGTTATTATAAATTTTTAAAACAAGAATCCTATTTTTGCAAGGTTTTGAAACTACAGGGACCTGTTTGCAATTTTTTCAAACCCTCGCCGGAAAACGACGGAGGTCGCCGGAGAATTTGTTCCCAGAATCCCCACACCACCATCTCCTCCAGATCATATCTCTAGAACACCATAAATTTATTCATGCAATCAAATCGAATTGATAACCCCTGAGTTGGCCGGAAAAACTCGAAGAAAACTCGCCGGACGGCGAGTTCTTCTTTGCTCCGGCCAGCCCAACTCCGGTATCGTCTGTATACGAGACCACCACCAACCGATTCCTCTTTTCAAGCTCTACACTTTCATATCAACCAATCAATCTAATAATCCCTAGATCAAAAACCCCCAAATTCAATTGAAAATATTCATACGAATTATGAACCCTAATTTCTTAATTTGAAGATTAAACTCAATTTTGAACATGTTATTGAACTCCAAATGACGATTATGACATTACCAAAATGATCAGAATCAGATTATCTACAACATGCAATCATCAAATCATCCAACCAACATCAAACTCAAAAAATCATAATTAAATCTAAAATAATTCGAAATTAATAAAAATGATAGAAAAATACCTATTGATTCTATAGGTATATGGATTACAGATTCTGAAAGTGCACTTCAAGACCTTTGATTTGGTTGCTTGAACTCCAAAATATGATATTGATAACACCTCCAAATCTAGGTTTGATTCTCAAGAATTATTATGAATATATTGATTTTCTCTGAAAATTAAATATTTTTACTGTTTGCAAATGATTATCTGCACAAAATAAAACACGCTAAAGGCTATTTATATTTACGAAATATTGGTACCCCGTTGGATCATATCAAACATAAAATATAACACTTAATTGATAAAACAGATCCAATTCAGTACCGGTTTTGGGATAATTTTCAAAATTAAGCTTTTTGTAAATATGATCTTGGTCTCAGCGCATTGGTTACATGAATTACGATAAGATAATATAATAGTTTATTCAAAAAATTCGTTTCTCGAAGATACGGGTTTTATAGATTTACCGAAACAAATATTGTATCGAAAATTTTACGTCGGGACCCGCACAGAGAAAACTGTACTACGGATTGAAAAAGTCAAAACATGGAAAATGCTCAGAATATTCCAATTAGGTTATAAAAGAGTTTTTCCTAGACTTTCGGGTTGTAAAAATGTACAAACGATTGAAGTCCGTTGGTCCTAGATTATACAAAATAGTTTATAATTTCTCGGAAAAATAATTTATCAATTCTATAAATCATTTATAAAATCATATAAGAACATAAAAATTAATAGAAAAATTTTACAATTATCTATACTTTATTTTGGATATATAAAAATTGAAATACTCAAATTTTATCACATTTAAACATCCAAACACATATACCACTTAACAGATAATTCATCAAAATTCACATAATAAACACATAATATTTATTTATTGATAAAAATAATTACACGATATATCCCGGATATTACATCCTTCCCCTTAAAAGGATTATAGTCCTTAGAATCTCCTAAGTAATAAATGAGGGTACTTTTCTCGCATATCACTTTCTAGCTCCCAAGCTCATTCTTCAACCCTTGGGTTTCTCCACAATACTCTTACTAACTTTACAACTTTATTTCTTAACACCTTATCTCTTTCCTCTAGAATCTCTATCGGACTCTTTACATGACAAATCTTCTTGAAGTTCTATTGGCTCGTACTCGATTACATGCCTGGAATCTGGATATACTTCTTAAGCATCGATACGTGAAATACATTATGAATGTGCTCCATATGCGGGGGTAATGCTAATTCATATGCTACCTTGCCGACACGTTTTAAAATTTCAAAAGGTCCAACATATCTAGGTCTCAGTTTTCCTTTCTTTCCAAATCTAGACAATCCTTTCCACGATGATACTTTCAACATGACTAAATCTCCAGCTTCAAATTCCATATCCTTTCTTGATTGATCAGCATATTTTCTCTGACGATCCTGTGATGCAATTCATCTTTTCTGAATAACTTCAACAAATTCTTTTATTTGTTGCACCAACTCGGGTCCAAGTATCGTGTGTTCTCCTACTTCGTCCCAATATGCTGGTGATCGACATTTACGTCCATAAAGAGCTTCGTAGGGTGGCATCCCGATACTGGCATGATAACTGTTGTTGTAAGCAAATTCAACTAGGGGCAAATGCTCGTCCCAACTTCCTTTGAAATCAATAGCACAGACTCGTAACATATCCTCAATTTTATGAATTGTACTTTCATTTTGGTCATCGGTTTGTGGATGATAAGATGAACTCATATTAAATTTAGTTCCCAAACATTCCTGAAAACTTCTCCAAAATCTTGAATTGAATCGTGGATCTCGATCAGATACAATAGATACGGAGACTCCGTGGAGAACTACTATCTCTTTCAAATATATGTGAACCATCTTATCCAATAAAAATCTTTAATTGATAGGCAGAAAATGAGCTGACTTAGTTAATCTATGCACTATAACCCATATGGCATTGTGGTTCTCTTTCGTCCTTGGTAATCCGACTATAAAGTCCATAGCAATATGCTCCCACTTCAATTCTGGAATCTCCAACGGTTGCAATAGTCCACCTGGTCTCTGGTGCTCTAGCCTTGATCCCTTGACATGTATAACATTTACTGACCCATTATGCAATTTCTCTTTTTATGTCTGCCCACCAATAATTTTCTTTTCAATCTCTGTACATCTTGTACTTCCTGGATGGATTGAATACTTTGAATTGTGAGCTTCCTGTAGAATTTCATTCTTTAACTCTGTCATTGGTGGAATCCAAATTATGGAAGAAAATCTTAGAATACCTTGATCATCCTTTTGTGTGCATAACTCTTCTCCTACCAATTAATTGATGTCCTGATCTATTACTTCTTCTTGACACTTCTTTATTTTCTCTAACAGCTCTGGCTGAAAAGTCATACTATACATCTTTGCTTCATTGGGCTTGCAAACTCTGATTTCCAATTCTAATTTCTGAAATTCTTTATATAATTCCTCGGGTACTGACAACAAGTTCAATCTCTCTTTTTAGCTTAACATGTGCTACTACATTTTCTTTACCTGGGTGATAGTTAATCGTACTTCTGTGTCTCATGTTAAGTGCCTTTTGCGTGAATATATACTTCAAACTCTTATGATCCGTATAAATCTCACATTTTCCCCATATAAATAATGTCTTCAAATCTTCAATGTGAATATTATGGCCGCTAGCTCCAAGTCATGAGTAGGATACTTCTGCTCATGAGGTTTCAGTTGTCTCGACGCATATGCAATAACCTTGTCATGCTGCATCAAAACACAACCTAATCCCTTATGAGAAGCATCACTGCAGATTATAAAATTTCCTTGATCATCTGGAAGTGACAAAACATGGGTTGTGATCAATCTCTTCTTTAATTTATGAAAACTTTCTTCACACTTCTCATTCCATATAAACTTCTCATTTTTCCTGGTAAGCTTTGTCAAAGGCGTCACAATCTTCAAGTAATCTTGAACAAATCTTCGATAATATCCTGCTAATCCCAAGAAACTTCTCACTCCTATTGGTGTTTTTGGCCTTTCTCAATTTGTAATGGCTTCGATCTTCGCTGGGTCCACTTTGATCCCTTCACTACTAACTATGTGCCCTAAGAACTGAACATCCTGTAACCAAAACTCACACTTTGAGAATTTAACATACAACTTTTCTTTGCTCAAAATTTCCAAAGACATCCTTAAATGTTCGCATTGTCTTCTGTTGACTTCGAGTAAATTAAAATATCATCTATAAACACAATGACAAACTTGTCTAAATATTCCTTGAAAATTATATTCATCAAGTCCATAAACGCTGCTTGGGATTGGTTAATCCGAAAGACATTACTAAAAATTCATAATGGCCATACCCTATTCTGAAAGCTAGTCATCGGTATATCTTCAGGTTAAATCTTCAATTGGTGATATCCGGATCTCAAATTAATCTTAGAGAAATACTTGAAAAGAGGTAATAGATACTTATTCTTGATTGTAAGCTTATTGAGCTTCGGATAGTCGATGCATAATCTCATGCTTCCGTCCTTCTTCTTAATAAATAACACCGGTACACCCCACAGGGATACCCTGGGTCTAATCACTCCTTTCTCTAACAACTCTTACAACTACTTCGCTGACTCCTTCATTTCAACATGCGCCATTCTGTACCGGGTCTTAGATACTGTTACCGTTCAAGGTGCTAAATCGATTGCAAACTCATTTTCCCTGTCTGGGGGAAGTCCAGGTAACTCGTATGGAAATACGTCTGGAAACTCATTGACTACTGGAATATCTTTAAGTTTTTTTGGCTCCTAGTTTCTATCGATCACATAAGCAATAAAATACTCACATCCTTGTCGTAGTAGCTTCTTAGCATGAATCATCTTTAAAAACTTCTTTGCTTGCTTCCGACCTTTAAACGTCACCACTTTATCGTCTGGCACTTTAAAATTACCTTCTTATTATGGTAGTCAATTTGAGCTTCGTGCTTAGATAACCAGTCCATTCCTAGAAAGACGTCAAATTCTCCTAACTTAAATGGTAATAGATCCATACAAAACTTATTGCCATAAATCTCAATCTCACAGTTCATACACACTTGATTAACAGATATACGCTGTCGATTTGCTAATTCCAAAGTCATTATTTCATTTAACAATTCAATAAGACAATTCAACTTATCAACAAAATCTTGAGAAATAAATGATCGAGTGGCTCCCGAATCTACTAACACTTTGGCACATAAAGAATTTGCAGTAAGCGTACCTGCCACAACATCAGTACCCTGAATAGCGTCCTTCACAGACATGTGAAAAACTCTAGCTCTGGAGACTCATTCACTACTGGAGTAGATCCCATGATTCTCAATGTATTACTAACTGGAACTGGCGTCTTGCAATCCCTTGCTATGTGTCCTGGATTTCCGCACTTGAAACATGTAAATCCAATTGCTGAAACTTTGATTGTTGGATTTCGGGTAGGCTGGTCTTTATTTACTGGCTCTCTGGCTGGCTGATTATGGCACTCCCTTGAATAGTTCCCTTTCTGATTACACCTATAATAAACCATATTCAACTTATTACAAACTCCTCCATATTTCTTTCCGCAAACTTGGCAATCTGGTAAAGTTAGCCTCTGCTGATTTGGCTGGTTCCCAGTGGTTGGACGGTTACCTTGTCCTCCGTTGCCTGCATTTTGCTTCTTAAAATTGAAATTTCTCCCTGGCTGAAACTTGCCTTTCTTCTGGTTAAAATTTAGAAACTTCCCTACTTGTGACTGTCCTTCATTTCCTTTAAACTTTCTTTTTTTACTTTCCTTCTCTTTCTAGTGACATTTCACTGCAATCATAGCCTGTTGTATGACTCCCGCATATGTGTCAAATTCAAAGATACCTACCTTCCCTCTGATCCATGGCTTAAGACGTTGTTGGAATCTCTTAGATTTCTTTTTATCAGTATCCACATATGATGGTACAAACCTTGACAATTCCTCAAACTTACTTTCATAGTCCTCTAGTGACATATTTCCCTGCTTTAACACCGGAAACTTCAATTCCATTTGATCTTGAACAAACTGAGAAAAATACTTCTCTATAAATAACTCCTTGAATCTTTCCCAAGTAATAACATCCTGTACCTTCCAATGTCTTAACAGTTTCCCACCAGTAGGTGGCTTCATTCTTCAAATAGTAACTTGCAAACTCAACTTTCTTTTCCTCTCTCACCTTAACCAAAGCAAATGACTTTTCTATCTCTTTTAACCAAACTCTCGATTGAATCGGATCTAAAGAACCTTTGAATTCTGGTGGATTCACTTCCTGAAAAGTCTTAAAAGTTACTTGGGGATTGGTCTGTCTCTGCTGCTGTTGAGTCAGGTTGATTATTTATTGAGCCAAGATCTGGAGAATCTGGGCTACTGTTGGGTCTATGGGACCTGGATTGGAATTCTGGTTATTGTTGTCTTGGTTGTTTTTGTTGTTAGTTTCTTTTTTCTGGTTGGTAGAACATGTATTTCTTCTGGGAGGCATTTTCTGTAAAGAATCAAACAACTAATTTATCTTTTAAATCAAATCTTTCTTTTATGAAAAGTTTTGTGTAAAACAGAAATATCTCTTTTTGAAAACATTTGTAATGGTTAAACTAAGTAAATTGCATCCTTCTTTACAGAATTTAAACAGTTAAAGGGGATATGGTACATGATATCATAAGAGTTTATAACTGGTACAGTAAATAAGGTAAGATAAAGTAGGCGCAGTAATGTAAATGACAATGCTGGAAAAGAAAAGGTACTGATATATATATATATCAAAGTTTGGTAGTACAAGCGTGAAAATGCTTCAACAAAAGAAAAAAGGTACAACAAGCCTACACACTAATCATCAAGTCTAGCCTATATACACAAGCTAAAAGTCAACTGATACACACTACACATTAATGTACATATAACAACTATCACAGCATCTCTGTCGTCTAATTTAAGGGAAACTCTGGTCCACCAAGCCTCGTAAGATCCTCTAACACCTCTTTGGCCTAGCCCATAAGAGCATCCGGGGCTGCATACTCACAAGTAGCTCCATGCAGTCTAGCCTCAAGGACCCTCCGGGTCATATGAATCTCCTCCAGAAGGTCCCTCGCACTCCTGTCAACATCTATAGTTCTCACAGTATGTTGTAGCTCCTGAATCTGAGCCAACATGGCCTCTCGCTCCAAAAGAAGAGCCTCGTACCGATAATAAGAACATGGCATGGAGTAAACTGGAAAGATGAACCTGCAAATAAATGCCCAGTAAAATCAGAACTAGCAGGTGGGGGTCCTTGGATAGGTGGCCTCATACCAGAGGGTGGAATAGCTCGCAGTGGTACGGTCCGACACAAAAGGAGGTAATATAGCTAACACCGGTGGAAGAGCATGGCGTGGATTAGATGACGGTCCTCCAACTGAAGGCTCGGAATAATCAGATGGTACTAGAATAATAGAATTTGCCATTGCTGCTATCTGAAAATCACATCGTAAAATAAGAATCTTGAATCACAACACGAATTATACTAATACCTATTATATAGTCGCACTCAACCTATCGACGTTCTATCTTTTTAACGACTAAAGTGTAATAATTGAATAAATAATTAGATAAAATATGCATATTGGTTTTGATAGCAGTGTGTTGATTTTTATTAATTATTTATGATTTATTAGTGCAGAGGACTAGAGTTGTGTAATTTATTATTGAGTCTCATTGTTCTATTAAGCATTTAAAAGTGATTTTAGTGCATTTTTATTCTCATAACTATCTAGATTGCCTCTAAAATTGGTTTTATATTTTATAATCTCAATAATTATTTTTAGGATTTTATAAAATTGAGAAATCAATATTTCATCAATTAATTACCTTTAAATAATTTTCTGATTGTGTTTATTTGTAAAATCCATATTTAAATCCAGAATTCTTCAAAAATTATAAAACTCATATTTTATTAAGTTTATAATATTTTGAGAATTTTAAAATTATTTCGGAAATTTTTCGGATTAATTTCACCCACACGTTGTTTCGTTTATTTGTTAAGTGGAAAAAAATAATAAACAAAGAACCCTTCCCCCTGTACATTGTCTTCCTCCCTCGACTTTGTCTTCTCTCTCTCGATTCTCTGATTCTCTCTCTCTTTTGTTCATCTCTCTCTCATTTCTCTCCTGTATTTCTTTCCTTGCCTCCTCCTAATCTCGGCTTCCCTGTTGTGGTGAGTTTTGCCGCCGGTGTTCTTGATTCTTTTCCGATTGGTACTTAGTTCTGTGCTTAATTGATTGTGAGTATATATACATGTGTAAATGTATGTAATCAGTTGAGTTTGTGTTCTTAGTTCCTTGTTTTTATTGTCGGTTCCTCTGTTTCTCGGCTGCCGCTGGTATCGTCCGATAAGGTGACCCGCCTGTGTTGTGTTATTGCTGCATGCGCCGCGCGTGCGTTTGGCTGTGTTCTAGGATTGTTTAGTTGCCTTTTGGTTGGTTGAATTTAATTCAAACTGATTTTATTAATTTATTAATTGATTTTTCTGCAGGAATTATTTATGAATAATATTCATGATAGTGAATTTTCCGTGCGGGGAAATTATTTTTAATCGGCGGAATTTTCGTGTTGGAACCCGAGTAATCGGGTACCCCGAGAATTTTGCCGTCGTCCGCGATGAATTTTTACGAGTGGACGGTGGACGGTGATGAATTAATTATGAGTCCTAATTTTATAAATAAATAAAATGATTTATATAAATTATTTTCGAGAATAAATAAATATTTGTATTACTAGTGGTATCGAAGTGTGAGTCGTATGCAATTGTGGATTGTTGTCATTGTGGGATTGACATCGATTGTAATCGCGGGTAGGTTTAGTAAACAGAAAAGTTGCTACTAAAATTTTCTAAATATCTATTTTAAATACGAAAAATGTACTATATATTGTGAAACCTGTTACCCTTACTTGAATATGGTATATGTGATTGTGTGTATATATATAATACGAGTCCGGTTATCAGATTGGGTTATTAGGGTATTCTGTTATTGTAGATCCCAGTCGAGTATCGCCAGGACCCAAGTCAGCGTAAAAGCTACTTAGGGTTTTCGAAAGCGTTGCGAGGCAAGTACCCCTAACCATTCTTTTATGGTTTAGTACGTATGAGTAGACTAAAGTTTTATTCTCGTAAAGAAATATACACGTTTTAAGTTACGTATACCCTGTAGTTATAAATCATTTTTTAAACCTGGTTTGGGGAAAACTAACTTCGAAAGGTACCTATCTCGAATGAAGTGATTTGTGAACTAATTTTTCGTGTGTTGTTAAAATGAATGATCTTGAAATGAGATAGGTACAAGTGATTTTGAAAACGGGATAAAACGATCAGATATGGGATACATAGGGGCCAGAGTAGACCTATTGAGGTGGCGTAAAAGGCTAATTCAGTTGCGCGCACTATATAACCGATTAATCCAGCAGGTTAGAGACCTAGCTAGTCTCTGAGTTCCGGAACAGGTAAATGGGATGGCAGTTAGAGCCATCTAGTGTTGATATTCTGATCAGCTGTCTTCACTATATCCGTTACGTATCTGATTTGGTTTTGTGATTCCTGTAAGGGTATAAAGTAATTGATTCAGTGGATTTTTAAATATGGATAACATTCTAAAATTGGACTCTGGTACTTACACAGCACACTACTGCATTTGTTTTGTTAAAAGCGTGCTAGTTAGTGATATCCAGTTATCTCATCTTTTCTTTACATAATGTTGTTCGAATAATTTACAGATTTCAGATTTCATGTTGATTACAGTTCTGTTCCTATCACTGTTTACATTACTGCTTTTATCTTGATATTCATATGTTGGTACTGCTGAGCAATTATCGCCAATGCCTAGAAGACCAATTAGACCTTGGCGGAACAGTGTCTTCACCCCTTCTGGACCCGGCTCCTCAGAGGTAGTTAGTATCAGACCACATGCGGTCTGATGAGTTGCTGATTAAGTTAGTGTGTGTCAGAATTTTGAATAAATGGTTTGTAATAATGTGTAGCCTGGATTATATTTGAACCTGGATCAGGATTTTGGTTTAGGGGTCGACTTAGTTTATTCTAATAATAATCTTGTTATTTATATTTCTAGTATTTGTGTTTAGTGACTGTCAACTCTCGACCTCGGGGTTGAGGCCATCACAGTTGCTATCAGAGCTATAGGTTTAAGTCCCTGATTCAGGTTAGGGATTGAGTTAAAAATGTATATGATTGTGTCTTGAAGTGAGGCAGCAACTCATATAGAGGAGCAAATCCCTTAGAGTCAATCGAGGGTTCCGACGGCGTTACCCTGGCATCTATTAAATGTTTTGATAGAATTGCCTTGACCTTGTTGTGTATTTCCTGTATATGTATCCTAATGGTAGTGGCCTATTGTGATCTCTAGTTCTCCATCCCGGGAGAACCCATCAGACTCAGATAGCTCTAACTCCGAGAAGACCATGGATGTTGTAGCTGAGGAGACTCCTATACCTTCCCCACCAGTTCTTTCCTTCATACCGAGGGATATTCCTGGACCTAGTGCCTATCCTCGCTGGGTACGTAGGTCTGTGTCTGATGTTAGGGATTTTCCTCCCAGTTGTGGTCCTAGTTCCTCCTCTTTGAGACCTCCGGTTCCTCCCTTTGCCCTTAGCGGTACCTCTTCCCCGATTCTCTACCATGTTCACCAAGCGGTGGATAGATCTTTCATTAGAGATCAGAGTCCGGGGCTGGCTGCACAGCTTGACTAGATACCAGTTTGACCTTTCCAGGGCATCCCTGCCCCTTCACCCGATGTGCAGGCACATGTGCGATCTTTGACCCAGACTGCTGTTGAGAGGGCTAGATCCATTAACCGTTTTATTAGCTCCAAGCTCAGAGCCATTTAGTACCAGGACCTGGTGAACTGGTTGGTGTTTGAGTTAGGTTCTATCGGTGGCAGTGGTTAGACCAGGGTTGCAACAGAGAGATACAGAGCTCAGAGTTGGCTTCCAGGAGTTCTGTAGTTGTTTTCTTTATATATGTACATTATATTGTGATAGTTTGTAGTAGGCGGAGGCTACTATTACAGCCTATTTTGTTCTGTATTTGGATGGTTTTCTTTTCAGTTGGACTCCAGTTGTATCAGTTGGATTTCTATTGGTTATTGTATAATAGCCGTTTTATTTTGTTGTTCAGTTTTTATATACTTGTGTGTTGTTATTATTGTTGTTACTATTATTGTTGCTTCTGTTGCTGGCATTTCTAGATTATGATCATTCACTCAGGATGGATCCAATTAAACTGAGGATGAGGATATTTTCTTAGTGGAAATACTCTCCTGATACATATGTATAAACTACTTGGAGTAATCCATTTTCTTATATATGACTATTATAGTTTCAGGAGAATGCCACTAAAAAAGAATTCTCAACCTAATAACGGATCCACTGAGGATCCCTCCATAACTGAATTGATAGATTTCCTGCGTCAGCAGTCTACTCAGCTGGCCCAACAGCAATAACAATTCCAGCAGCAACAACAACAATTTCAGCAACAACAGAAGCTCATACATCAACAATAACAACAAATCCAACAGCAGGAACTGCAGATCCAACAGCAGTATGAGATGAGGGGGACAAACGAAGTTGTTAGTTTTAAGTCTTACCAGGCAGTGAAACCCTCATAATTTAAAGATTAAGTGGATCCTGTTGCTTCCAGGATATGGTTGAAGGAAATGGAGAAGGCGTTTGCACTCACCAAGGTGAGTGAGGTTTTAAAGATAGATTATGCTAGTTATTTTCTAAAGAATGATTTAAACTATTGGTGGGAGTCTATGCGAGCATTAGAAGGAGAATGTCTTATTCCATGGACCCGATTTACAGAACTGTTCTTGGAAAAATACTTTCCGAATTATCTCCAGAGTCAGATGGAGATGGAGTTTTTGGAGTTGAAGCAAGAAGACAGGAGTGTCACAGAGTATGAAGCAAAGTTTTCGGAGTTGGCCCGTATAGCACCAGAGTTTGTGAGTTCGGAAGCTCAGCGAGCGAAGAGGTTTCAACAAGGGTTGAAGCCAGATATAAGAAGTGGAGTTATAGCCTTACAACTCAAGACATATACTTCGGTTGTTCAGGCTGCCTTAGTGATAGAAAGTGATCAGAAAGGAGCAGGGTGAGAAGAAAAGGAAGTTTGAAGGTGGACCTGCTAGGTCAGAACCAGGAGGAGTAAGCCAGAAGTTTCAGCGCCAGTTTGGAAAGAATAAGGATAGGAAGTTCAAGAGACAAAATTTTCCCAGACTAGGCCCAGTACTACTTCAGTTAGTTCTAACCCGATAAAGTTTAACAAGCCAGTGATCGACTGCAAGACCTACGGAATGAAGCATAGTGGTCAGTGCAAAGAAAATGTCAATTGTTTTAAGTGTGGCCAGAAGGGTCATTATTCCAATGAGTGCAATTCTGAGACCCAAGGAGTAACCTATCTTAGTTTCGAAAAAGTGGGGCATATTGCTAGGAATTGCATATCAGTTACCTAGGGTAGTGTTGGAAGAAGTGTGTCCCACGGACCAGCAACAAGTACCGCCAGAGCTAGAAGCTTCAAAATGACCAAGAAATCTTCAGCCCATGATTCCGATGTAGTTGCAGGTACGCTTTCTCTTAATTCCGTACCTGTTAACATTTTATTTGATTCGGGGGCATCCAAATCTTTTATATCTATGAACTGTGTGAATAAAATGCAACTGATATTGAAAGACTTAGATGAACCTTTGATCATAGAGGTGGCTAATAAGGATAAAGTGTCCATATGTCAATTCTGTCCTAAGTGCTCTATAGAGATTTCAGGATATACTTTCCCTGCCGACCTAATACCTTTTGAGTTAGAAGACTTCGATATCGTTCTAGGCCTGGATTGGTTGTCTCTGTATAAGGCAAATATTGAATGCAAGAAAAAGAGAGTTGTTATGTATACCACAGATAATAAAAGGATCAGTTATCAAGGACAGAGGAAGGACAAGAAGTTTCTTTCAGTATTACAAGCTAAGAAATTGTTGTGGAAAGGGTGTGAAGCATATTTGGCTCATGTGGTGGATACGAAGAGAGAGACCCCTACCTTGGATGAGATTCCCATAGTTAGAGAATTTCCCAACATCTTTCCAGAAGAATTGTCAGGATTACCACCTGATCGAGAGATAGAATTCTCTATTGATTTTATACTAGGAGCCGAACCAGTGTCCAAAGCCCCATATAGAATGGCTCCAGTGGAAATGAAAGAATTGGCCAAGCAACTTCAGGAACTATTGGATAAGGGAGTTATTCGACCTAGTGTTTCTCTGTGGGTAGCTCCAGTATTATTCGTAAAGAAGAAGGATGGGAGTATGCGGTTATGTATTGACTATAAGGAGTTGAACAAGTTGACAATAAAGAACAAGTATCCTTTGCCACACATCGATGATCTGTTTGATCAGCTTAAGGGGGCATGTTATTTTTCAAAGATTGATTTAAGATCTGGCTATCACCAACTGAAGATAAAGCCCAAGGATATTCCCAAGACTGCATTCAGAACAAGGTATGGCCATTATGAGTTCTTAGTAATATCGTTAGGATTGACCAATGCGCCACCGGCTTTTATGGATTTAATGAACCGGGTATATAAAGATTACTTGGATAAGTTTTTTCTTGTATTTATTGATGACATCCTCATCTATTCAAAGACTCCATAAGATCACACAATGCATCTACGGATTTCCCTTCAGAGGTTGAGAGAAAAGCGGTTGTATGCAAAGTTCTCCAAGTGTGAATTTTGGTTGATAGAGGTACAGTTTCTTGGACATGTTATGATTAAGGAAGGTATCAAGGTAGACCTTATAAAGATTGAAGCCGTATCCAAGTTGGAGCAACCGAAGACTCCGACGGAAATAAGAAGTTTTCTTGGATTAGCTGGATATTACCGAAGGTTTGTAAAGGGTTTCTCTAAGATTGCATCCCCATTAACCAAGTTAACCCGGAAGAATGAGAAGTTTATTTCGACAGAAAAGTGTGAAGAAAGTTTCCAAGAATAGAAAAGGAGGTTAGTGACAGCTCCAGTACTAGCATTGCTAGATGAGACGAGAAATGTTGTGATTTATAGCGACGCTTCTTTGTAAGGTTTAGGTTGTGTATTGATGCAACATGACAAAGTTATCACCTATGTCTCCAAATAACTAAAGCCTCACGAGCAGAAGTATCCAGTCCATGATCTTGAGTTGGCAGCTATAGTTTTTGCTTTGAAATTATGGAGACATTACTTGTATGGGGAGAAGTGCGATATTTACACGGATCATAAGATCCTGAAGTATATATTTACGCAGAAGGATTTGAACATGAGACAGAGAAGGTGGTTAAAATTGATCAAGGACTATGATTGTTCAATTAATTATCACCCAGGAAAAGCCAATGTGGCGGCGGATGCCTTGAGTAGAAAAGAGAAGTTTAATATGGTTCAGATTGCGGACGAACTAGCACAAGACTTATAAAAGATGGAGATTGAAGTTCGAGTACCAAGGGAAAGTCAGGAACAACTATTTGAGATTACCTTCCAACCATCATTGATGGAAAAGATCAAGAGGTGTCAAGAAGGAGTTATGGAACAAGAATTGGATACTTTGACAGGAGAAGAGTTGTGTGCCCAAAAGGATAACCAAAGTTTGTTTAAATTTTCTTCCAGAATTTGGATTCCTAATGTGACGGAATTGAAGAATGAAGTGTTACACGAAGCGCACAACTCCAGGTTTTCTATCTACCCTGGTAGCACTAAGATGTACCAGGACTTGAAGAGAAACTTTTGGTGGCCAGGAATGAAGAAGGATATTGCCAATTGGGTTAGCAAGTGTCACATATGTCAGATGGTAAAAGCGGAACATCAACGACCAAGTGGATTTCTACAACCTTTGGAGATTCCCCAGTGGAAGTGGGAAGAGATTGCAATGGATTTTGTAGTATGATTGCCAAAAATGAGAGCAACTCACGACGCCATTTGGGAAATCATTGATAGGTTGACAAAGTCAGCACATTTCCTCCCGATCAACGAAAGGTATTCTTTGGAAAAGTTAATTAAGTTATATTTGGATGAGATAGTGACCAAGCATGGACTTCTTGTGTCTATAGTATCAGATCGAGACCCGAGATTCAGTTCAAAGTTTTGGACCAAGTTCCAAGAATGTTTAGGAACTAAGTAATATATGAGTATCGCCTATCATCCTCAGACGGACAGTCAAAGTGAGAGAACAATTCATACCATAGAGGATATATTGAGAGTTTGTGTCTTAGATTTTAAAGAAAATTGGGATGAACACCTACCTTTGATTGAATTCTCGAATAATAATAACTATAATGCAAGCATTGGAATGCCGCCTTACGAAGCTTTTTATGGACGTAAGTGTAGATCACCATTATATTGGGATGAAGTAGGAGAAAAGAAAGTGTCAGGCCCTGAGTTGGTTCAGCAAACTAGGGATGCCGTGGTATTGATTCGGAAAAGGTTAGAAGCATCCAAAGAGAGGCAGAGAAAGAATGCAGACTTACATAGGAAGGATATTAACTTCGAGATAGGATCACTGGTGTTAATAAAGGTATCACCTTGGAAAGGGTTAATGTTATTTGGTCAGAAAGGTAAACTTAGCCCCAGATTTATAGGACCTATTTGAGGTTTTAAAGAAAGTAGGAAAGGTTGCCTACAAGATAGCGTTACCACCGCAGTTGAAGCACATTCATAATGTATTCCACATATCCATGTTAAAGCTCTATGTTCCTGATTCAAATCAGGTTATAGAGTACGAACCCATTGAGCTTCAGCCAGATTTATCCTACGTGGAACAACCGATCCAAATCTTAGATTGTAAAGAGCGAATCCTTAGGAACAAATCAATCCCCAGAGTGAAAGTTTTATGGAGAAATCCTCGAGTAGAAGAGTCTACTTGGGAATTAGAGTTAGACATGCTTGATAAATATCCTCATTTGTTTACCTAAGTCAGATTCTGGGGACAGAATCTTCTTAAGATGGAAGGATATAACGACTCATATATTTTCTATTATTTTAAAAGTGTAATAATTGAATAAATAATTGGATAAAATATGCATATTAGTTTTGGCAGCAGTGTGTTGATTTTTATTAATTATATGTGATTTATTGGTGCAGAGGATTGGAGTTGTGTAATTTATTGTTGATTCATATTATTTTATTAAGCTTTTAAAAGTGATTTTACTGCATTTTTATTCTCATAACTATCTGGATTGCCTCTAAAATTGGTTTTATAATTTTATAATCTCAATAATTATTATTAGGATTTTATAAAATTGAGAAATCAATATTTCATCAATTATTTACCTTTAAATAATTTTCTGATTGTGTTTATTTGTAAACTCCATATTTAAATCCAGAATTCTTCAAAAATTATGAAACTCAAATTTTATTAAGTTTATAATATTTTGAGAATTATAAAATTATTTTGGAAATTTTTGGGATTAATTTCACCCATACGTTGTTTCATTTATTTGTTAAAATGCGGGTATTTGTTGCACCCCAAAGTTTGTTTAAAAATTTTAAAATTTACATTTTCATTATCTTCGGGATATTTATAATATTTTAAGATAATTTTCATGATTTACTGAGACTGTTTTAAAAGTCACAGTGGTTCGATAATTACAAAATTCGGCTCCCGGTACTGCTCGAACACGTGTCAAATTCATATACAAATGAATTGACACGTATCCTTATTATTATGATACGTGTTGTGCAGCTGTTAAGAGGGAAAAAAGTAATAAACAAAGAACCCTTCCCCCCTGTTCATTGTCTTCCTCCCTCGACTTTGTCTTCTCTCTCTTGATTCTCTGGTGCTCTCTCTCTTTTGTTCATCTCCCTCTCATTTCTCTCATGTTTTTCTTTCCTCGCCTCCTCCTAATCTCGGCTTCCCTGTTGTGGTGATTTTTGCCGCCGGTGTTCTTGATACTTTTCCGCTTGGTACTTGGTTCTATGCTTAATTGATTGTGAGTATATATACATGTGTATATGTATGTAATCAGTTGAGTATGTGTTCTTAGTTCCTTGTTTTTGTTGTCGGTTCCTCTGTTTTTCGGTTGCCGCCGGTTTCGTCAGGTGAGGCGACCCGCCCGTGTTGTGTTGTTGCTGCATGCGTCCGTGCGTGCGTTTGGCTGTGTTCTGGATTGTTTTGTTGCCTTTTGCTTGGTTGAATTTAATTCGAACTGATTTTATTAATTTATTAATTAATTTTTCAGCAGGAATTATTTATGAATAATATTCGTGATGTGAATTTTATGTGCATTGAAATTATTTTTAATCGGCGGAATTTTCGTGTTGGAACTCGAGTAAGCGGGTGCCCCGAGAATTTTGCGGCCGTCCGCGATGAATTTTTACGAGGGGATGGTGGATGGTGATGAATTAGTTATGAGTCCTAATTTTATAAATAAATAAAATCATTTGTATATTATTTTTGAGAATAAATAAATATTTGTATTAGTAGAGGTATCGAAGTGTGAGTCGTATGCAATTATGGATTTTTGTGATTGTGGGATTGACGTTGACTGTAATCGACGGGTAGGTTTATAAACAAAAACGTTGCTGCCAAAATTTTCTAAAAATCTATTTTAAATACGAAAAACATACTATATATTGTGAAACCTGTTACCCTTATTTGAATATGGTATACGTGATTGTATGTATATATATATAATCCGAGTCTGATTATCAGATTGGGTTATTAGGGTTTGAGGATATCAACCATGTCGGTATAACTGATTAGGGTATTCTGTTATTGTAGATCCCAGTCGAGTATCGCCAAGACCGAAGTCAGCATAAAAGCTACTTAGGGTTTCCGAAAGTGTTGCAAGGCAAGTACCCCTGACCATTCTTTTATGGTTTAATACGTATAAATAGACTAACATTTTATTCTCGTAAAGGAACATAAACATTTTATGTAACGTATACCCTGTAGGTATAAATCATTGTTTTAAACCTGGTTTGGGGAAAAGTAACTTCGAAAGGTACCTATCTCGAATGAAAATGATTTGTGAACTAATTTTACGTGTGTTGTTAAAATGAATGATCTTGAAATGAGATAGGTACAAGTGATTTTGAAAACTGGATAAAATGATCAGATATGGGATACATAGGGGCCAGAGTAGACGTATTGAGGTGGCGTAAGAGGCTAATTCGGTTGCGCGCACTATATAACCGATTAGTCCAGCAGGTCAGAGACCTAGCTAGTCTCTGAGTTCCGGAACAGGTAAATGGGATGGCAGTTAGAGCCGTCTAGTGTTGATATCCTGATCAGCTGTCTTCACATATCCGGTACGTATCTGATTTGGTTTTGTGATTCCTGTAGGGGTATAAGTAATTGATACATTGGATTTATAAATATGGATAGCATTCTAAAATTGGACTCTGGTACTTACACAACACACTACTGCATTTGTTTTGTTAAAAGCATGCTAGTCAGTGATATCCAGTTATCTCAGCTTTTCTTTACATAATGTTGTTCGAATGATTTACGGATATCAGATTTCATGTTGATTATAGTTCTGTTCCTATCACTGTTACATTACTGCTTTTATCTTGATATTCATATGTTGGTACTGCTGAGCAATTATGCTCACCCTTGTAACCTGTTATATATATATATCGCAGATGCCTAGAAGACCAATCAGACCTTGGAAGAACCGTGTCTCCGCCCCTTCTGGACCCGACTCCTCAGAGGTAGTTAGTATCAGACCACATGCGGTCTGATGAGTTGCTGAATAAGTTAGTGTGTATCAGACTTTTGAATAAATGGTTTGGAATAATGTGTAGCCTGGATTATACTTGAACCTGAATAATCTTGTTAATTATATTTCTAGTATTTGTGTTTCGTGATGTGAACTCCTGACCTCGGGGTTGAGGCCGTCACAGTTGGTATCAGAGCTACAGGTTTAAGTCCCTGATTCAGGTTAGGGATTGAGTCAAAAAGGTATAGGATTGTTTCTTAAAGTGAGGCAGCAACTCATATAGAGGAGCAAACCCTTAGAGTCAGTCGAGGGTTCCGACGGCATTACCCTAGCATCTATTAAATGTTTTGATAGAACTGTCTTGACCTTGTTGTGTATTTCTTGTATATGTATCCTAATGGGAGTGGCCTATTATGATCTCTAGTTCTCCATCCCGGGAGAACCCATTAGACTCGGATAGCTCTGACTCCGAGAGGACCATAGATGTTGTAGCTGAGGAGACTCCTATGCCTCCCCCACCAGTTCCTCCCTTCGTACCGAGGGATATTCCTGGACCTAGTGCCAGTCCTTGCTGGGTATGTAGGTCTGTGTCTGATGTTAGGGATTTTCCTCCCAGTAATGGTCCTAGTTCCTCCTCTTTGAGACCTCCGGTTCCTCCCTTTGCCCCTAGCGGTACCTCTTCCCCGATTCTTTACCATGTTCACCAAGCGGTGGATAGATCTTTCATTAGAGATCAGAGTCCGGGGCTGGCTGCACAGCTTGACCAGATACCAGTTAGACCTTTCCAGGGCATCCCTACCCCTTCACCCGATGTGCAGGCCCGTGTGCGACCTTTGACCCAAACTGCTGTTGAGAGGGCTAGATCCATTGACCGTTTTATTAGCTCAGAGCTAAGATCCATTTAGTACCAGGAACTGGTGAACTGGTTGGTGTTTGAGTTAGGTTCTATCGGTGGCAGTGGTTATATCAGGGTTGCAACAGAGAGATACAGAGCTCAAAGTTGGCTTCTAGGAGTTCTATAGTTGTTTTCTTTATATATGTACATTATATTGTGATAGTTTGTACTAGGCGGAGGCTACTATTACAACCAGTTTTGTTGTGTATTTGGATGGTTTTCTTTTCAGTTGGACTCTAGTTGTATCAGTTGAATTTCTGTTGGTTATTGTATATATGCTTTATTTTATTGTTCAGTTTTTATATACTTGTGCGTTGTTATTATTGTTGTTACTATTATTGTTGCTTCTGTTGCTGGCATTCCTAGATTATGATCATTCACTCAGGATGGATCCAATTAAACTAAGGATAAGGATATTTTCTTAGTGGCAACACTCTCTTGATACATATATATAAACTGCTTGGAGCAATCTATTTTCTTATATATGACTGTTATGTTTCAGGAGAATGCCACTAAAGAAGAATTCTCAACCCAATAACGGATCCACTATGGATCCCTCCATGACTGAATTGATAGATTTGTTGTGTCAGCAGTCTACTCAGCTGGCCCAATAACAATAAAAATTCCAGCAGCAACAACAACAATTTCAGCAACAACAATAGCAACAACAGAAGCTCATACAGCAACAACAGCCAAAAATCCAACAGCAGCAACTGCAGATCCAACAACAGCATGAGATGAGGGGGGACAAACAAAGTTGTTAGTTTTAACTCTTACCAGGCAGTGAAACCCCCAGAATTTAAAGATATAGTGGATCTTGTTGCTGCCAGGATATGGTTGAAGGAAACGGAGAAGGTGTTTGCACTCACCAAGGTGAGTGAGGTTTTTAAGACAGATTATGCTAGTTATTTTCTGAAGAATGATTCACTTTATTGGTGGGAGTCTACGCGAGCATTAGAAGGAGAAGGTCCTATTCCATTGTCTTCCTCCCTTGACTTTGTTCTCTCTCTCTCTCTCTCTCTCTCTCTCTCTCCCTCTCTCTCTCGATTCTCTGGTTCTCTCTCTCTGTCTCTCTCGTTCATCTCTCTCTCATTTCTCTCATGTTTTTCTTTCCTCCCCTCCTCCTACTCTCGGCTTCCCTGTTATGGTGAGTTTTGCCGCCGCTGTTCTTGATTCTTTTCCGATTGGTACTTGGTTCTGTGCTTAATTAATTGTGAGTATATACATGTGTTTATGTATGTAATTAGTTGAGTATGGGTGCTTAGTTCCTTATTTTTGTTGTCGGTTCCTCCATTTCTTGGTGGCCGCCGGTTTCGTCCGGTGAGGCAACCCGCCTGTGTTGTGTTGTTGCTACACGCGCCGCGCTTGCGTGTGGCTGTGTTCTGGATTGTTTTGTTGCCTGTTGCTTGGTTCAATTTAATTCGAATTGATTTTATTAATTGATTTTTCTGCAGGAATTATTTATGAATAATATTCATGATTTGAATTTTCCGGGCAGGGAAATTATTTTTAATCGGCAGAAATTTCGTGTTGGAACTCGAGTAAGCGGGTGGCCTGAGAATTTTGTCACCGTACCGATGAATTTTTACGAGCGGACGGTGGACGGTGATGAATTAATTCTGAGTCCTAATTTTATAAATAAATAAAATGATTTGTATAAAATATTTTCGAGAATAAATAAATATTTGTATTACTAGTGGTATCGAAGTGTGAGTCGTATGCAATTGTGGATTGTTGTGATTGTGGGATTGATGTCGATTGTAATCGACGGGTAGGTTTATAAACAGAAAAGTTGCTGCCAAAATTTTCTAAAAATCTATTTTAAATACGAAAAATGTACTATATATTGCGAAACGTGTTACCCTTACTTGAATATTGTATACGTGATTATGTGTATATATATAATACGAGTCAGGTTATCGGATTGGGTTATTAGGGTTCGAGGATATCAAGCATGTCGGTATAATTGATTAAGGTATTCTATTATTATATATCCTAGTCGAGTATCGCCAGGACCGAAGTCAGCGTAAAAGCTACTTAGGGTTTTCGAAAGCGTTGCAAGGCAAGTACCCCTAACCATTCTTTTATGGTTCATTATGTATGAATAGACTAATGTTTTATTCTCGTAAAGGAACAGAAACGTTTTAAGTTACGTATCCCCTATAGTTATAAATCATTGTATTAAACCTATTTTGGGGAGAAGTAACTTCGAAAGGTACCTATCTTGAATGAAAATGATTTATGAACTAATTTTACATGTGTTGTTAAAATGAATGATTTTGAAATGAGATAGGTACAAGTGATTTTAAAAACTGGATAAAACGATTAGATATGGGATACATAGGGGCCGGAGTAGGCCTATTGAGGTGGCGTAAGAGGCTAATTCGGTTACGCACACTATATAACCGATTAGTCCGGCAAGTAAGAGACCTAGCTAGTCTCTGAGTTCCGGAACATGTAAATGGGTTGGCAGTTAGAGCCGTCTAGTGTTGATAGCCTGATCAGCTGTCTTCACATATCCGTTACGTATCTGATTTGGTTTTTTGATTCCTGTAAAGGTATAAGTAATTGATACAGTGGATTTATAAATGTGGATAGCATGCTAAAATTGGACTCTGGTACTTACACATCACACTACTGCATTTGTTTTGTTAAAAGCATGCTAGTCAGTGATATCTAGTTATCTCAGCTTTTCTTTATATAATGTTGTTCGAATGATTTAAGGATTCCAGATTTCATATTAATTACAGTTTTGTTCCTATTACTGTTTACATTACTGCTTTTATCTTGATATTCATATGTTGGTACTGCTGAGCAATTTGGTCACCCTTGCAACCTGTTATATATATATTGCAGATTCCTAGAAGACCAATCAGACCTTGGCAGAACCGTGTCTCCGCCCCTTCTGGACCCGGCTCCTCAGAGGTAGTTAGTATTAGACAACATGCGGTCTTATGAGTTGCTGAATAAGTTAGTGTGTGTCAGACTTTTGAATAATGGTTTGTAATAATATGTGGCCTGGATTATACTTGAACCTGGATCGGATCTTGGTTCGGGGTCGAGTTAGTTTATTTTAATAATAATCTTGTTGTTTAAATTTCTAGTATTTGTGTTTAGTGACGTCAACTCCTGACCCCGTGGTTGAGGCCGTCCCAGTTGGTATCAGAGCTACAGGTTCAAGTCCCTGATTCAGGTTAGGGATTGAGTCAAAAAGGTATAAGATTGTGTCTTGAAATGAGTTAAAAACTCATATAGAGGAGCAAACCCTTAAAGTCAGTCGAGGGTTCTGACGGGGTTACCCTTGTATCAGTTGGATTTCTATTGGTTATTATATAGTTGCCGCTTTATTTTGTTGTTCAGTTTTTATATACTTATGCGTTATTATTATTGTTGTTACTATTATTGTTGCTTTTGTTGCTGGAATTTCTAGATTATGACAATTCATTCCAGGATGGAATTAAACCGAGGATGAAGATATTATCTTAGTGGCAACACTCTCCTGATAAAATGTATAAACTGCTTGGAGCAATCCATTTTCTTATATATGACTGTTATGTTTCAGGAGAATGCCACTAAAGAAGAATTGTCAACCCAATAACGGATCCGCTGGGGATCCCTCCATGAGTGAATTGATAGATTTATTGGGTCAGCAGTCTACTCAGCTTTCCCAATAGCAACAACAATTTCAGCATCAACAACAACAATTTTAGCAACAACAACAGCAACAACAGCAGCACATACAGCAACAACAACAACAAGTCCAACAGGAGCAACTGCAGATTCAACAACAACATGAGATGAGGGGGACAAAGCAGGTTGTTAATTTTAAGTCTTTCCAGGAAGTGAAACCCCCAGAATTTAAAGGTGAAGTGGATCATGTTGCTGCCAAGGATATGGTTAAAGGAAATGGAGAAGGCGTTTGCACTCACCAAGATGAGTGAGGTTTTAAAGACAAATTATGCTAGTTATTTTGTGAAGAATGATTCAAATTATTGGTGGGAGTCTACGCGGGCATTAGACGAAGAAGGTCCTATTCTATGGACCCGATTTACAGAACTGTTCTTGGAGAAATGCTTTCCGAATTCTCTCCTAAAGTTAGATGGAGATGGAGTTTTTGGAGTTGAAGCAAGGAGACAGGAGTGTCACAGAGTATGAAGCAAAGTTTACGGAATTGGCTCATATAGCACCAGAGTATGTGAGTTCGGAAGCTCAGCGAGCGAAGCGGTTTCAATAAGGGTTGAAGCCAGAGCTATGAAGTGGAGTTGTATCCTTACAACTCTAGACGTATACTTCGATAGTTCAGGCTGCCTTAGTGATAAAAAGTGATCAGAGATTAGCTGCTAAGGAGCAGGGTGAGAAGAAAAAGAAGTTTGAAGGTGGACCTGCTAGGTTTGAACCACGAGGAGTAATCAAGAAGTTTCAGCGCTGGATTGGAAAGAATAAAGAGAGGAAGTTCAGGAGATATAATTTGCCCCAAACTAAGCCCAGTACTACTTCCATTAGTTCTACCCCGACAAAGTTTAACAAGCCAGTGATCGACTGCAAGACCTGCGGAAAGAAGCACATTGGTCAGTGCAAAGAAAATTTCAATTATTTTAAGTGTGGCCAGAAGGGTCATTATTCCACTGAGTGCAAGTCTGAGACTCAAGGAATAACCTGTTTTAGTTGCGGTAAAGTGGGGCATATTTCTAGGAGCACATCAGTAACCCAAGTTAGTGTTGGAAGAAGTGTGTCCCATGGACCAGCAACAAGTACCTCCAAAGGTAGAACCTTTAAGATGACCAATAAAAATCTCCAGCCCATGATTCCGATGTAGTTGCAAGTACGCTTTCTCTTAATTCCGTACCTGTTAACGTATTATTTGATTCGGGGGTGTCCAAATCTTTTATATCTATGAACTGTGTGAATAAAACGCAACTGATGTTGGAAGACTTAGATGAACCTTTGACCATATAGGTGGCTAATAAGGATAAAGTGCCCGTAAGTCAATTCTGTCTTAAGTGCTCCATAGAGATTTCAGGATATACTTTCCTTGCCGACCTAATACCTTTTGAGTTAGGAGACTTCGTTGTCATTCTAGGCATGGATTGGTTGTCTCTGTGTAAGGCAAATATTGACTGCAAGAAAAAGAGAGTTGTTATGTACACTACAGATAATAAAAGCATCAGTTATTAAGGACAGAGGCATGACAAGAAATTTCTTTCAGTATTACAATCAATAGCAAGATGTCTAGTATTACCACACTTAAAACAAGTTTTTCTAGGAGAATTGGGAACAACCTTATAATTGGAATCTTTAGAAATACCTTGCTTACCATTCCTGTTTCTTTTTGGGATTTTTATCTGAGGTATATCAGTAACTTCAGATAATTTCTTTTTCAATTGTCCTTTAGACAAAAGTCCTATATTTTTTTCTTTCTTAACAGTCTTAATGGTTTCCTTGTTTTCCTCTCCTTGAGTTTTGTCATTTACTTTCTTTTCCTAATATGTAGAGGTTGAACCCATCTTAAAAGTAGATTTGGGTTCATTAGATTCCGAAAAAATAAACTTAACAGGAGTCTTAAGGGTAATTTCATTTTCAGTGCCAACATCTTTAATTCCATCTTTATAGCCAAGACATTCTTTCCAGTTTTTTTTAGAGATCATCTCATGAACCTTTTTTCCTGAATCAGTCCATGCTTTAAGGGTTTTTCTCTCATTTTCTAAATCCTTTTCTAACATACTGTATCTAGCCTCAAGTATCTTTACTGTATGTTTATCTTTTTCACATTCTTCTTGAAATTTAATCTGATTTGTTAAGTCAAACTCTGACTGATCATTCCTAGATTTTAAGATCTCAATTTCAGTTAACAGTCTATTATTCTCTAGAGTCTTATTCTTAAAATTTCCATGCAGAGACTTAAGAATATATTTTAATTTATATATATCCTCAGTATCAAAAGTAAAGAAGGATGTTGATACCTTGGAATCAGGAGAAACAGGATTATCAAAACTAGCCATCAGTGCATAGTTTGTTCCTTTATTTTTAGAGTCAGTAGAATCCATCCAATCCTTGCTTGATGTGATCATGGCTTTGTTCTTCCCTTTGTCATTCCTTGCCTTTCTGCATTCAGTAGCAAAGTGACCAGGTTCATCACATTTGTAGCACTTGATCTTTGATCTGTCAACTTTTCCTGCTTTTAAATCTTTTCCTTCTCTTCTTCCAGAAGGCTACCTTTCTCCTCTAATAAACTTCTTCCGAAAGCTTCTATTCTTCTGAGACTTCCTGAATTACATCCTTTTGAAACCCTTAACCATCATAGCAGCCATCTGCATGACATCAGAATCTGTCATGTTCTCATCAGTTTCAGAATTAGTACCATCATCAGGATTTGATAATGAATCATTAGTATCTGATTCTGGCAGATTGTTCTTTTTCCTTGTAGCTTCAACTGTCTTATCTTTTGAAGCTTTAACATTCACTTTTAAGGCAGCTGATTTTCCTTTGTTGCTTTTCCTCTGTTTCCTTTGCTGAACTTCCAAGTCATGAGTCTTCAGCATGCCATAGATTTCATCCAGAGTGACTTTTCAAAATCATACTGGTGTCGTATGATTGAGGTCTATGTCTCCCATTCCTCATTCAAAGCTCTCAAAAAATTGGTGTTTGAATCTTCAAGATTGTACACATTTTCCACCAAAGATAGGTCATTGAGAAGAGTGAGAAACCTATCATAGATGTCTGTGAGACTTTCATTAGTCTTTGCCTCGAAATGTTCATATTCTTGAACTAAAACAGCCCTTCAGTTCTTCTTGATGGCCGTGGTTCCTTGGCATTGAGTCTCAAGAGCATCCCGGATCTCTTTGGCAGTCTTGTAGGCTACAACCCTATTTGACATCACAGAATCAAGACTATTATGCAAAATGTTTCTTACCTTTGCATCCTTCAGCACAATGATTTTCTCTTCGGGTGTCAACTTACTCTTCTCCTTCAGCTGAAGACGTTCATCAACAGTAGGAGTTGCAGGTACCAATTTTGTTGGCTTGTAAGGTCCATCATTGATTACGTCTAGGTAGTCTGGATCTGTAGCTTTCAAGTGCATTAGCATCTTCACCTTCCATGTGGGATATTTAGCCTTTTTTAGAATGGGGATTTTGATAATTTCATACTTGTTTAGAGACATGTTTAGATCGTTTCTGATAGTAAATTATCAGTCCGCATTGATACCAATTATTACCCAGTAATAATACAATTGTTTAAGGGGGGTTGGATACAATTGTATAAATATTTCAAACAAGTATTAAAAATATAACAGTTCTTTATATTTCTGATAAAAACTGTTATAAACTCTCTCAAGAAATACCGATGTTCTTGAGAGCTGCTAGGTCGTACAATGCTTAAGTTAATTCATTATCTGATGACCTAAACTGTGTTTATATAATACACAGCTGCTGCTAATCAATCTAAGATATGCATTATCAAAAACTAACTGAAACTAATACATATCTTTAACTGAATAGGTAAAGTCCTATGACCCAGACGTAAGAGATATCTATTCCTCAAACTAAGGAACATAATAAATCTTCTTAGCTGACTGCCTCCAGATGCTGATGACATGCAAATGCTAATAATGTATCAAATCCTAACGACACATCAAATACTGATGACATCCAAAACACAGTCAGATCATGAGCTTCTTCTGATCATTGAGAATCAGCACGTAACTAACCCCTAGAACAAAAACCCCCAAATTTAATTGAAAACATTCATACGAATTATGAACTCTAATTTTTAATTCGAAGATTAAACTCAATTTTGAACATGTTATTGAACTCCAAATGATTATTATGACATACCAAAATGATCAGAATCAAATGATCTACAACATGCAATCATCAAATCATGCAGCCAAAATCAAACTCAAAAATTTATACTTAAATCCAAAATAATTCGAAATTAGTAAAAAATATAGAAAAAACCTATTGATTCTCCAGGTATATGGATTACAAATTCTGAAAGTACTCTTCAAGACCTTTAATTTGGTTTCTTGAACTCCAAAATCCGATATTGATAACACCTCCAAATCTAGGTTTGGTTCTCAAGAACTCTTATGAATATATAGATTTTCTCTGAAAATTAAATATTTTTACTGTTTGCAAATGATTATCTGTACAAAATAAAAAATGGTAAAGGCTATTTATATTTTCAGAATATTGGTACCCCGTTGGATCATATCAGATATAAAATATAACACTTAATTGATAAAACAGATCCAATTCTGTACCGGTTTTGGGATAATTATCAACATTAAGCTTTTTGTAAATACGGTCTTGGTCTCAGCGCCTTGGTTACATGAATTACGAGAAGATAACATTATCAACTATGACACAGCCAAACAGATCTGGGAGAAGATAGAAATTCTATGTGAAGGAACAGAGGAAGTTAGGTCAAACCAAAGAAGGATTTTGCTATCTCAGTATTAGGGTATTATGGTTAAACCAAAAGAAGAAATTACTGAAGTTTTTGAGAGGTTCAATAAGTTGATAAATGACTTGCATGCTAAATGATAAATATTATGATGCTGAAGAGGTTAACCTAAAGTTCATGCTAGCTCTTCCTGACCATCTTGATCAACAGAAAATATCAGCTATTAGAGAAGGAAGAGATCTAAGCAGAATGACTTTGGAAGTTCTATATGGAATCTTGAAAACTTTTAAACTTGAGATACTAGAAAGAAAGTCATTGAAAGCACATCATGGACATATTGTTGATGTGTTTCCCAGTAATAATACAATTGTTTAAGGGGGTTAGATACAATTGTATAAATGTTTCGAACAAGTATGAAAATACAGTTCTTTATATTTTTGATAAAACTATTACAAACTCTCTCAAGAAATACTGATGTTTTTGAGAGCTGGTAGGTCATACAATACTCAAGAAGATTCACTGTGTGATGACCTAAACTGTGTTTATATATTACACAGCTGCTACAAATCAATCTAAGATATGTACTATCAAATACTAACATAAAATGATACATATATTTAATTGAATAGATAAAGTCCTATGACTCAAAATGTAATAGATATCTATTCCTTAAACTAAGGAACATAATCAATCTTCATAGCTGACCGCCTCCATATATTGATGACATGCAAATACCGATGATGTGTCAAATCCTGACGACATACCAAATACTGATGATATCTAAAATGCAGCCTGATCATGAACTTCTTCTAATCATTGAGAATCAGCATGTAACAATCTCCCCTAATTTATGCTTTATGTAATGAAGCACAAATTCCATTCTCAATTATGCCAAAACCAATTACAAAATGTACAATGAGCAAATCTTACTTTAGTATCCTAAGATAATTGACAATTGTTTCCAGAAAGTTGTTCAACCTTTCTTCCTCCTTGTCTTGTAGGACTTTAACAAGCTTTTTCTTCAACTCTCTCTTCTCTTCAGTATCTTCTTCAAGCTGATAGATGGTTGATCTCAGTTTAGAGATTGAACTTGTATTCAATTCAAGATCACCAATCAGTATAAAGCTCAAACTAAAATCTTCATGATCAGGACTGAAGTATAACTGAGGATTGTTGAGAAAAACTTTTAGAACTGCAGCTCCCTTTTGCATCTTCATTTCTTGACCAATATAAGTTCTGTACACATGACTCTTCTTTTAATAATTTCAAGTATCATAGAAGACCAATTTTTGGTGACATTATTCTCAACTCTAAGAAGATAGTGAATGTATTTCAACTCTGTCACAGTCTTCATCAAGAGCTCCTGCAAGGTAAAACTCTTTACTTTATCATCTCTCAAAAAGTACAGAATCTCCTCTCTGACGTCATTATCATTTTATCTTTCTATATACAATCTTCACAGCTTCAACTTTTTCAAGATGTGAAGGAGTAACTCTTTCACCAAGATTGTTAGTTAGCGTATTTGTATCCATTAAATCAGACCTCAGAATCTCCATTCCAGAATAGCCAATACATCCTCTAGTTCGAGTTTTGACAAGCTTCAGCCTTTCATTATATTCCACCCAAGAAGATTTCTTGATGGACTTGTCAACATCTTTCTGTTCTAAAATAGGATCTCTTAGTCCTATAGACACATATTCAATATGCTTGAACCCTTTAGGATATTTGAATGAATAAACATCTTTCCATGTTCTATCCTATTTTCTGAAAGGAGCATAACTTGTGGGTACATCATAAATCTTTCCTTTTGCTTTATGCCACTGCTCTCTTTCTGAATTTAGAATTCTCTGCACATAATCATTACATGCTTGATCAGCTTTCCTTCTGTCAATTCTTTCTTGTTCATCAACCTCTGAATTATGAGAATCAACTACTGTAGTAAGAACCAACTGATTCAATACTTTAATCACCTTTTCATCAGTGTCAAAATCAGCTATCAGATTTTCAATATCAGGATTTTCTTTATCCTCGGGATTTGTGTCTGCTTCAAGAGTTATATTTGGATTTATTATATCAACTTGAGCAATATCAGTGGCTGATCTTTTCTTCCATTGAACAATCAATTCTTCAGTCTTCTGAACTTCTTCTGCTAATTCATGTCCTTGTACAAGAACATAACCTTCTCTAGATAAGACATTTAGAAATGCAGAATCAATTGTAACCATTTGACCTATTTTAGGAGTCCTTCTTCTTCCTCCTCTTCCTGTAGCTCTTGTAGATATTCCACCTCTTCTTCCACTTCCTTTAGAGGTTTTGACTTCAGCTTCAATTTGAGCCATTAACTCCTTCTGTTACATAACTGGTTCTTCAGTTGTTAGATCAGGAAACTCTTCAGTTATCATTCCAAGAGAACTCCTAGCATTCTTTTGCTCAAACTTTTTATCTTTGTAATATAAAATAATCTCTTCACCTGTTTCCTTGTGTCTTTAAGGAAAGAATAACCCTTTAGCATATGCTAAGTTAGAGATTATAACATCACCAGTCTCAGGAGCATCATCAGTAGTCTTGTGCTTAGCTTCATGAGCACTAGTAGACTTCCCTTGTCCTGAAGAAACATACTTTTTAGAATGTTGAGGTTGTTGAGCAGTAGGAACAATTAGAACATTGGCAACTGGTTTTTTATCACCATCACCATCAGTATTTTTATCCTTAATCTGAATAGAATCTGGTGTACATTTTGTAGCAACTATCTTCTCCCCCTTTTTTGCATCGGTATTTGAAAGAAGAGAAAATATAGCATCCAGTTTGTCAGCCGTAGAAGATACTTTATCTTGCAAAGAAGCAAGTCTAGAATCCATGCTTTGTTGAGATTGAACCACACCGTGAATAACAGTTTTCACATTTGTGAGTTCAGTTGAGGTATGTGTATTTATCATGAATGCATCAATCTTTTCCTTTAAACTAGCATGATATTCCTTCATATCAGCAAGTTTAGAATGAATCCCTTTCACAGAAATAGTAGAAGCCTTAAGATGCAATTTCAGATAAGGATTTTGAATTTCATCATAGGTCCTATGAACATGTTGCATACCAATAGCAGATGAAATAGAAGCATTTGTATTTCTCCATTTAAAATCCCATTCAGGCTCTCTAAACATTAGTAACAATGTCTAAAAGAGTAAGCAATACCTGAAGGTAAGTCCTCAAGTGGAAGTGATGATAGTGGAGGAACAAATGACACATCAGGATGCTTTGGAAAACTAGCAATCAACAAGGGATCATCAGTAGTAGCTGTTGCAGTGGAAGAAGGAACAATATCAGGAGTTGATGTAGCATCAGGAGTTGACTTGTCAAGAGGATGAGATAGGCCAACATCAGTACTTTGAACGGATGATTCTTGTGGGGCCTGAGGAATATGAGCTGCTTCAGTCAGTGTTGGTGAAGGTTCTTGTGTACTCTCCTAAAAAATAGGATCATTAATAAAAGCATCCACCTTTGACAATTCTTCCTAATGAGCCTTCTTTTCCTTCGGTAGTTGTTCAAAATCAGTAAGAAGGTCACCTTGAGCAAAATCAACAATGATTTATGTAGCCTTTTGGTCTGCATCTTCCCTTTGAGAAGATGGTTCTTGTGTGACTGGATGTGTCTTAGTTGCTAAATCCCTTTAAGACTCAGGTTCTTGTGGACTGACATCCATAGCAGAGGACTGAACCTTGTTCTTCTTTCTGGTGTACCCAACTGCTGATCCACCTTTTCTTTTCAAGTTGCTCTTTTCAGCTGTCTTGGTCACTTCAGTTTCTTTGAGTACTGGAATCTTTTTTAGTAGAGCACTAGCATCAGTAGTTGGCTCCTTGGTACCGGTAATGTTAACAGATTCATCAGGATTTATAACTGTGGGTTTCTTAATCTTCAACCTTGACCCAATGGGCATCTGATCATCGAAATTTGAATCAACATGCGTGATCAGTCTTTTCTTTCTGACTATAAAACATCCTTCTTTCTCCTTACTCTCACTCAGTAAGGCCTTTAGAGCTTTCAGTTCAGATTTAACAGATTTCTTAACTAGCCTTTTCTTTGTTACAACTGATGCCTTTTGGGAGACACCAGAGGAAGCTAATTTAGTGGCTGGATGAGAGTGCTGTTTAGGAGAAAAAAATGCTTAGGTTAGAAACAAGATGGGTAGTGTCTTGTCCCAGAGCATCAGGAAGTGGGACAAAGGTGCCAACATCAGGATTTGCAGGCACTTGTATAGGAGTAGGTCTATTTTTCAATAGAAATTGCCTGACCTCCCTAGGCAGGAAAGAAGGTCCTGAAAAGTCATTCTTTTCATCCCTTCTAATGTGATCAGTGATAGCTCTTTCAGCAATTTGAAATACATGGAGCAATTCATCATTATCAAATTTAGCATTAGGGCATAGAAAATTGAAAATCAATTGAAAGAATCTAGTATACCCTATAACTCATGATGTAGCTGCTCTCCTAGAAATTATGAATTAAAGTATAGTATTACCATAGTCAAAATTACCAGAGTAAATGAGAGAGTACCCAATTTTTAGAGAAGCAGATGGAAGAGCATCAAAATTTGATGTTTTATTCAAGAAACACCTGGTGATGCAGTCAAAGAAGAAATTCCATTATCTCTTCAATTTTGTCCTTGTCAGCTTCCCAATGGTTTTGATTTTACCTTTATAGCTCATTGTCCTTAGTATAGTAAATAGTTGCAAAGTTTCAAAGTTATCAGGAGCACCATCACAAGCACGCAATCTCAAGGCTTGAACCAAGACATCAGCATCTACTTCATACCTGCGTCCCTTAAATTCAAAAGAGAAAGCAGTGTTTGTTTCATTAACAAGAGCTGTATTCCATACCTGCATTATCGCCTTGTATGACACCTTGGTATGATTTGTAAGAGCATACCCAATTGGAAATTGGAGTAAGAAATCCTGAATATCATGAAAAGATTTTGGAAACTGCTTATGTGTAAGCAGAGCCAAATAGTTATTGGCACAAAGGTGTTTCCATGAATGATAGTAGTTTTGCTTATGAATGGTGAAACTTCAGAAGATGACATGATTTATGTAAGAGTTGAGTAAGGATATGGGTGAGTTGTGGATAATGAGGTTGTGTGTATGATGATTTGTGTTACTGAAGTTCTTGTGGGTATATAGGTTTGCAAAGCTGAATTGTGTATTACATACACATACAAAGAAGTAAGCGTATATAATTAGACTTCTGAAAGATGGCAATTACTGAGTAATAGGATTTAAAAGTGGAGTAAAGTGCAGAATTAGCAACAAAATATGCAAAACTTTTTCAAGAATTTACCGTGTGAAATTGTTTAACATATAATCCACAATTAATCAATAATTGAATAAGATATTCAATTGCAGCACTAAACTACTCAGAAATTATTAAAAAATAATGTTCTAAATTAGAATATGCTGACCTGTCGTCAGTATTTGGAATTGCTTACCTTTCAGGATAACTAACTTAGGATATTAACAAATTGGTTTTGTTTATAACTAAGATATTAACTAACATGCAAATAACTAAGAGAATAAAGGTTGATTTACTATATGAGACAAATATGGGATTCTAACTTTATTAAATACTTCATTCACAGTCTTTGTTCTTAACCTTAGCATGCAAGATGACAACTAATCAGATAACACGAAACTGATAAATGCCAAATTTCATTGCATGAATACCATACTACCAGGCATCCACAAAAGAGATAGAAGCTGAATAGACACCAAGTATGTTGAGACCCTATATGTCTATAAAATTTGACAACATAAAGGTTTAATGCGTAAGTTATCTATCTTGATTACATATGGAAAGTAAGATGGTTAAAATTACCTACGAATCAAGCATAACAAATATATGAACCTATGCTAGCATGGCAAGTTCTAAACTTCTAAATTTACTGTCGCTTAATTAGAGATTAACACGCTATCTTACATGTTCGTGATGCACATAAGACGAATAAGCATAACCAATACTAGATATCATACAATCACCACACACTAAGATATCGAAACAAGATTAACTATTAAATCCATAAATAAATCTATTAGAACCCCCCAATAACGATTAGTTCATAACCGAACTCATCATAACCCTGGGTTCTGATGATAGCATGGTATAATAAAGTAGGTCTTTATATAAAATGAATAATAAAAAAGTATGTAATCCATACTATAGGTTCAACAAACAAGAAACGAGCATCCAAGATTACAACTTAAAACAAAGAATCACAATAATAATCTAGTTCTTCTTCGCCTTCATTGAATTGTGCTATAGGTCTTCTCGCCGTCTTCTCCTTAAGCTCTGTTGAGAAAAACATCTTCAAGTTGCCTTTAAAAAGCATACCAATTAATCCAGAGGCTCAGAAAACATTCTTCTTATTGAAACAGGATCGTGAAATCCCGACACGATGTGGAAAAACTAAAATTGCCTTCTTTATTTTGATGGTTCTTGATGGCTTTGCACGAGCGATCTTCACGACACCTTCCTAACACCATTTTAGAATCAAAGCAATGATAAATCACCTTGATCCTTTATTTATACCTGAAATGCAAAACACTACAAAAACACATCAAAAACACAAATAACTTGAGTACAAAACATCAATTTGAAGCTCTACGGAGCGTTATAAGTGGATATAAATGCCACTTAACATACCCCCAAACTTGAATCGATGCTTGTCCTCAAGCATAACATACTCAAAGAATAAGAAATAAAAATACATGAAAGCAACCTATATGAATACAATGATCCTAATAGAATAACTTAACCAATCAACAAGCAACCACTACAATAAAAAGGTGAATAGACATCATATGTTAGACATCGGTCGAATGTGCCACCGATGTCTAAACTGTTATAGACATCATTCCGCGAAAATGCAATGTCTATATTCTTAATAGACATCGCTTTATTTAGAACCTGATGTCTATATTTTGAAAAAAAAATGAATGCGGCAAAGCCCCCCTTTCTTTCCCCCCTTGGCCAATTTTCCCCCATAACGAATTCACTCTCCCTCTCTTCAGAAAAATTAATTAAAAAAATCTAAACTAAAAACTAAAAACTGCTCTCTCTCTCTCTCAAACTCTCTCTCCCTCGTCAATCTCTCTCAAACTCTCAGACCCTCTCCCGTCACCGGTTCTCTCCCACCCAAACTCTCTCTCACTCACCATCTCTTTCTCTCGTCCGTCTCAACCTCTCTAAAACACACAAACTGCCTCTCTCTCTCTCTCACTCTCAAACTCTCACCAGAGTCTCGCCGTTGTTTTGCCGTGGTCTCGGTTGTACTCTCTCCGATCTCTCGCCGCTGCTGCAATCTACTCAACCAAAGCAATTGCGCTCACTCTTTGTACTCTCACATTTACACTCAAATTAGGTTTATTTCTCCTCCTTTTTCATTTTATAAACTTGAATTAACCTGCATGTTAACCATTAATTTAGAATTTTGAAAACCCTGGATTTAAAAATTAGTGTTGTTTTTAAATTGAAACCCTAGATTTGAAAATTGGGGTTTTATAAATTGAAACCCTAATTTATACTAGGTGGATGTTGCTCTGTAATTATCTTGTTGCTTGTAAATTTTGGTTTTGATTTTACATTTGTTTAATTTTAATTGTGCTTAATTGTATCTCTCTATTTTGACATCTGTAATTACTTATATGATAATTGTATTTTAATAATATCTCTCTGTTTTTCAGTGTTATTCTGTTAGCAATGAATTAGGATAGTGGTACAAAAACATTGATAACAATTTTGTCAATTGTTATCCTAATTTATATTTGATATTTATGTTTTACTTCTTTTATTTTAAAATTAGATAGTGGTACAAAAAAATAGTAGGAATATAATAAATATCATATAAGTTATAAGACTGAAATTTTAGTGATATATCAGGTGGTTTTATATGGACAAGTCTTGGATAAAAGCCGATAGAGATTCTTTGCAATATGAGATTGGTGTCGAAAATTTCTTGATATTTACCGAGGAAAATGCTAAAAACCTAAAAAAAATACCGTGCCCTTGTGCACGCTGCGTTAAATTCAATAAATTTACTGTCAAGATAATCAGGAGTCATCTTTATGAATCTGGTTTTAGTTTAGGATATTTGGATTGGATTTGGCATGGAGAAAGGGTTGCTAGTAGTACTAAGTCATTAGTTGGTAGTACTTGTCCTCTTAAAAAGCCCACACCCCTTTTAGAAACATATAATGTATGTCAAGCAACATATAATGATGATGAATATTGGGATAATGAATCTGATGACTTTAAGAGGTATGTTGCTGATGCGGAACAACCTCTTTTTGAGGGAAGTGAGTGCACTAAACTAGAGTCAGTCCTCAAATTACATAATTGGAAGGCTAGGTTTGGAGTTAGTGATAAAGCCTTTACCGATCTTCTTGAATCTGTTGGCTCTTTTCTTCCTAAATAGCATGTGCTTCCGGGTAGTATGTATGAAGCTAAGAAAACCTTAACTGATTTAGGACTTGAGTATGTCAAAATCCACGTTTGTCCAAATGACTGCGTGTTATACAGGGGACCAGTTGCCGAGTCTTTATCTGAGTGTCCCAAATGCCATCTTTCTCGCTAGAAAATTGGAAAAGATGGTAAAGTTAGGGTTAATGTTCCAGCCAAAGTGATGTGGTATTTTCCGATAATCCCTAGATTTAAACGATTGTTTAAATCTGCTGCTACTGCTAAATTAATGAGTTGGCATGCGGAGAATCGATCTAAAGATGGAAAGATGCATCATCCATCTGATTCTCCTGCTTGGAGAAATGTAGATTATAGGTGGCCTGAGTTCGTTAGCGAGGCTAGAAATATATGCTTAGGATTAGCGGTCGATGGTATAAATCCACACAATAATGGATTAAACAATCGATATAGCTGTTGGCCGGTCATGTTAGTAATGTATAATCTTCCTCCATGGTTATGCATGAAGAGGAAGTTTATGATGTTATCGACATTGATTTCTGACCCGTATGAGCCTGAAAATAACATTGACATATATCTACAACAAATAATCGATGATTTAAAAAAAATGTGCGAGGAAGGGGAACCAAATGTGTATGATGCAAATAGAAAATATGTTTTCACTTTAAAGGCAGTTCTGATGTGGATAGTAAACGACTTCCCGTGATACGAAAATCTGCCAGGCTGCATAAATAAGGGGTATAAGGCTTGTCCAGTATGTGGTGATAACATTCTCGCTAGATATTTAAGTCATAGTAGGAAAATGTGTTATCTAGGCCATCGTAGGTATTTAGATGAGCATCATCCTTATAGGAGGCAGCGAATAGCATTTGATGGACAACAAGAACTTGGTTACGCACCTGAGCCACTTAGCGGAGAAGAACTATTAATGCAACAGCAGCAACTTGAATTTAGTTTTGGGAAGGGGGAGGCGAAAAAGGTAGAGTATGCATGGAAAAAGAAATCAATTTTCTTTGAATTAGAATATTGGAAATTTCACCATGTACGTCATTATTTAGATGTTATGTACATCGAGAAGAATGTGTGTGATAATATAATTGGGACACTACTTAATATGAAATACAAGACTAAGGACAGTGTTGCCTCTCATCTTGATATGATTGATATGGGTGTAAGGACTGATTTATCTCCTGAAATAGGTGAAAAGAGGACATACTTACCTCCTCCCCCTTTTACTTTGTTTAAAAAAGAAACAAAAAATATGTTGACATCATTGTCCAATATGAAACTTCCATATGGACATGCATCAAATATCAAAAACCGTGTATCACTGATTGATATGAAGTTGTATGGGCTGAAGTCGCACGACTGCCATATCCTACTCTAGCAGTTACTACCGGTTTGTATTCATTCCGTGCTTCCAAAAAATGTTAGGGTAAGTATAATAAGATTGTGCTCTTTTTTCAACTCCTTGTGCAACAAAGTCGTAGATGTGTCAAAATTGAGTAAACTCCAAGCATATTTGATTTTGACCTTATGCGAGTTGGAAAAAATATTCCCTCCATCCTTTTTTGATGTTATGGTACATCTCACAGTCCATTTAGTAAGGCAATTGCGGTTATGCAGACCAGTTTTTGATAGATGGATGTTTCCATTTGAAAGATTTAATAAAATATTAAAGAGCTATATCTGAAACCGATTTTATCCGGAACGTTGTATAGCTGAAGGCTATCTGAAGGAAGAATCATCCGAGTTTTGCACGGGGTTCTTTAGCGAGAGTAGTAGAACTGCAGGTCTTCAGAAAGATGATGACAAGTTTTCCAGTCGAGTAGGTCGTGTGACAATGAAGTCTGTTGCCGAAAAAGAACGAGATGAAGCACATCTCGCGGTCCTTCTTAATAATCCTGAAGTGGAACCATATGTTCGGTAAGTAAAATATTTATAAGTATATTTATAAGTGTATTAGTTATTTTTAGTAGGTGGCTCATTCTATGTACTTGCAATATTTTCAAATTGCATAAGGAACACTTGGAAAGAATTTACCAAGGAAAAAAGAAGAGTGTATAGTGGCTTTTGGGAGAGCATAATCGATAATTTCCCGATTGGTTTCAACAAAAAGTTAATTTACATTCTTTTTTTTATTTTATTACAAATTTATGCAAGTCGTGCATTTAATTGAAATTAACTTTTATGCATCCTTACTTGTACGTAAGTATAGAAATGAGGGAAAATTCTGAAGCTGTGTCTGAAACAATTAGATAGTTGGCTGGAAAGCCTTCATTTTCAGTGTTGACGTACGAAGGCTATATTATTGACGGGGTCCATTACCATATGAAGGAGCGAGATAATGCTAGGGATAGTTCAAAATAGTGGTGTTTCATTATTTGCTAGGACAGTCCAAGTCTCTAGTGCTAAGGATGTAAATCCCGTAGGGTGTGAGTTAACATTCTATGGGATTGTACAAGAAATCTAGGAGTTAGATTACCACACATTCAAGGCCCCTTTATTTTTGTGTACATGGGTAGCCACTGATAGAGGAGTCAAGTCTGATGATCTTGGTTTTACGCTCATGAACTTCAATCGACCAGGCCACAAACAGGACAAATTTTCCTCTGTTGACCAAGTCAGCCAAGTCTTTTATGTCGAGGATCCATGTGATGCGAATTGGTCAGTTGTGTTATCGTCAATAACTCGAGATTATCATGATGTGTACAATGAAGATGTGGAATAACAGACCTCCAACAATCCTCCCCCATTCTGTTATGATATCCCTATGTGTGATCCTACTACTTGTGATGATGATGCAAGTGTTAGCAATAAAAGACAAAATGTAGAGGGTATTTGGGTGAAAAAGTCATAGAATTATAAATATTATGACTTGTACTTGTTTAATTAGTTGTATTAAAATTAAATTTCAATGAACTCTCTTTTTTGGCTCCCTGATTACACTTTGTAGTTATAATTATTGTAAAATATGATAGAATTACGTGTATTTGCACCTTTTTGGCTCCCTGATTATAATGACTTGTACTTGCACTTTGTTTCATTATAATGTTTTGATTTTGCTTTAAGTTTAATGTTATAATTATTTTGCTTTTTCTTTAGGTTTTGTTTGAAGTTATGTTAGAATTCTAGGTATTTTTCATAATAATTAACCTTAAATTTGGCATAATATTGTGGAATTATAGCATAACTGTGTACTTGTTTTAATTTTAATAGCTTGTCCAGATTGAAGGAAGACGAGATAAATGGCACCGAAAAAGCAAAAGAAATTAGCAAAGGCAGGCTCAGAAAATAAAACAGAAAATGCATCAGAACCCGAGGTTAGAGCATCTGGTACTTGTGATAATCATGAACCCGAGGCATCAGAACCTCAACTAGAGGAGTCCGAGCAACCCACAGTTACCTCAACTGGTGTTGTGACAAGAAGTTCCGGAGGTACTCGAGGTGTATGCGCAATGCACAAAGTAATTGTGAAGAAAGCATGTGGGAAAAAGTTTAAAGTGACATGTGATCAGTGGGGAATTCCTAACGGGGAAACCAGGGCCTGACTGCAGTCCTATATCCGTATGTTGGCCAGAACTACAATTCCAATTGATATTGCTAATTGGACAAGTGTAGATCCTGAATTAAAATCAAAGATTTGGATATATATTCAGGTACTCCACAACCCCTTCAATTTTTTTGCTCTTGTTCTGTTAATTTCTTAATTTAAAATTGTTATTATTCCTTATGTTTTTTTCCAGTCAACAGTCAAAGTTAGGTCCACACTGTGAGGACATTGTCCTAAAGTCTACGGGCTCTAAATGGCGACAATTTAAAACCAATTTGATGAGGAAGTTTGTGCTTCCGTTTGTTGGAGACAAGAAGAAACTGAATAAGCCACCTAAGAGATATGCTTTTGTCAGTAAGTCAGCATGGAAGAGTTTTGTGAAGTAAAGGACTGATCCTAGCTTGACGATATATTTTATTTTATTGGACTTTTGTAATTCTCCAACTATTTTTCCCTTTCTTGTTAATTTTGCACATCGGTTTATGTAATTCTATAAATTTGTTTGTAGGGAGTTCATGAAGCGCAGAGTGAAAGGGTTTCGCAGAGAAAGTATCACCATCGCTTGTCTAGAAAGGGCTATATTGGTCTAAAGGAAGATGAAGTAAGAACAAAGTCATTACTGTCTTATTAAAAAAATTGCATTTTTAATATTTTGCTGCACATTTTGAACAGATCAAAAAAGGAAAGTTACAGCCAGAAGAAGAACCCGATAGAGTAATTTTTTGGCAAAAAGCTCGGAAGCGGAAAAATGGCGAAGAGGTCGAAGAGGTCGATGAAGACCTGGCTGCTCTATACGAAATAATTGTAAGTGTTCATGTATGATTATGTTAACCCTGTTGGGTATTTTTAATTATTTTTCATACTTAGTATTGTTTTTTAATTATGATAAAGATTGAAGATAGAATTATCAATCTTTACAATCGAAGGAACAATCTGATTAGCCGAGCTAGATGAAAAATTCGGAAAACGAAGAAGAAGAATTAACATAGAGAGATAGAGAGAGGAAGAGATGAGAAGAGAGACTAAACTTTTAACATTTTTTATTCATAACCCAAATCTGAATTTAGCATATCAGAGTTTATAGCATATCAGAGTTTAGCATATCAGAGTTTATTATTTTCTCCTTGTCAGCAATATGACAATGCACTTGCTATAACAAATTATCGGCATGGCTGTTTTATGATTATGTTAATCCTGTTGGATTTTTTTAATTATTTTTATACTTAGTATTATTTTTTAATTATCGGCATGGCTGTTGTATCATCATGTTATGTTTAGTATTGTTTTTTAGTTATCAACATGGTTGTTAATACTTCTATAATTTTTTGCAATATCAATAGAATGCTCTATTGGAAAAAAAAGAGAAGGGTGAAATAGAATTTTCTGGAGGTGAAGACGTTCTGACTACAACTTTGGACAGTCGTGAACATTCAGAAAGGGTTTGGGCTGTTGGAGGGTACGTAACTCCAAAACAATACTTTAAGCTGCCTAGAGAGAAAAAGATTCGAATCACGAAGAAAGAGTTGCTGGCTCGTGATCGAGAAAGAGATGAAAAGGTCGATAAAAAGACGTAGGCTCTTGAGGCAGAGATTAATGAGTTGAAGGAAATGATGGCTTCAGGGATCGCTCTTCACTCCCCAATCATGTTGGAAAAGGCAAGTCATGAGCCAGAAAAAGCATTTGTAGTGGCCTGCAGTGATGATGATGACGACATTGATGAATGTATTCCAACACCTGCACCTCCTGGAGTTTTGGTAATTTATCAATAACTTAGTATTTTTTTAATTATTATTATGCAGTAATGATTTCTTTTCAACTTGGTACTTTATATTTTGTATTTATGTTTATTTTTTTGTATGTATTAGGGGCAGAGATCGTGTGAGCTATCTGTCAACACGATAGACAACAAGGTTGCTATTGGTATGGTGTACCCTGGAAAGGATAAAGAAAAAATGCATCGAATCAATATACCACTTGGACATAAGTGTGTATCTGTCGATGGGCTACTCAAACCAGATGTGTTGCTTCGGGTACCGGTACGTGGCGAAATGGTGACAGTCCGCGATGCACTTGGCTCCTTTTTGGCATGGTCTGAAGGACTAATCAGCTACACAACTCCAGCGGTATGAGGATATTTAAATTGTTTTCTGGATTTTAAAATTAAAAAATGCTTTTTTCTGGATTTCAAATTTTGGTAGTTTAATTATCTACAGATTAAGAAAAAAGAAAGGAAGCGGCCAGGTACAAAGCCAGGTCTAGATTTGAATAATTTGAAGTCAGATTTTTTGGAAGCAAGGCCAAGGGCAAAAGTGCCAAAAGGCTTTAACTTACTCTATAAGCATGTTGTTACATGGATGAAGACTACTGGGGTTTCGATACAAATTAAATGCGAAAAAGAAGTGTTTGGACATGAGAAAGTAATTTACTTGTTACATGAGAATGTTCAGGCAGTGTTGGAGTTTGAAATGCGAGGGCAAGCTGTACTTGCATCTTACATGGCATAAGTTTTTTTTCCTTTTTATAATTTCAGTAATTTTGCGGTTCAGGTTTGTTTAATTATGTCTTTTGGTAGGTACTTGCATTCTGAGATAAGTGAACGGCCAAAATTGGTGGGGACGTTTGCTTTCATTGATCCAGGATCTACTTATTACTTGAATGCAGAATTTTAAACTTACATCGTGAACTGGTTGAAAGAGGGTAACCCGGATTGACTATTCTTCTTGCCGCACAATCATAAGTAAGTTCTTACTTTGTGATATTAAAAAGCTGAATAGTACGTAAACTAGTATATAATGTGTGAAATTTGTCTTTGACATGTTTTTTAATAAAAACAGTATGCATTGGATTTTTGCCATTATTTGGGAAGGTGAAATATATTTTCTTAATCCGCTCCCTCACCCAGTACAGTTTCCAGATCTAGAAAAGGCATTATCAAGGTAATTTTGTTTTTCCTGCAACATTTGATTAGAACTTTTGATAATCTGTGGTCTTATATCAGTTTATTTAAATGATGCAGGGCATTGAAAAGTTTTAATTCTGAAAGTGGTAGGGGCAATCACTAGCCATCCAAAGCAAAATTTCTAAGTGTTAGCAGTTTTGTGTGCTTTTGTAATTATGGTTAATAAGTAGTTTAGTTAAGTTGTAATTTTTTGCTTTGGAACAGGGGTCTCCTAAGTAACCTGGTGGCACGGAATGCACTTATGTAGTCATGCGCTACATGAAAGAAATCATCAATGACACTAGATTGACTTTTACTACAAAGGTGTGCATCCTTGTTTTGGAATTGGGATTATATAAAGGTCCACTTTTCATTTTATAAAAATAAAGTTTGCTTGAATTTTTCAGTGGCTATAGAAGAATCGCATGTGTTACACCGAGGAGCAGCTTGATGAAGTACGTGTTGAAGCTCTCGGATATATCCAAGAGCACATCTAAACAGTTTGTAGTGCTACTTTGGTTTTGGACAGGTTATGTAGATCTGAGCATTTGATATTATGGTTGTGGACTAGCTAGTGCATGTAGTTATTTAGGAGTTGGTTTTGCGGATTGGTAGATGTTTGTTTTGCGGATTGGTAGATGTTGGTTATCCGGATTGATGATGTCGATTTTGCGGATTGATATTTGTTGGATGTATGTTGTGAATGGTATTTATGGCTGGATTGCAGATATTGCAAATGCGCGTGAAATTTTAAAATTTTGTATTTGCGTATATAGACATTAGTTTTATTTATGATGCCTTGAAAAGTAATGTCTATTGGTAACATCCACATCATATTTTTTGTAAAACTGATGTCTAAAACTTTTATTAACATCAATTTTTTCATTTAAAAAGCGATGTCTACAAATATAATATACATCACTTCTATAAATAAAAAGATGATGTTGAAAACAGGTATAGACATCAGGCAAAAATGATGTCTAAACAATACATATAAATCAGTTTTAAAATAATAAAATCGATGTCTTTATACACATAGACATCGTCCAAAACCGATGTCTAACATCTTAATCAATATCGCTTTTCTATAAATAAAACCGATGTCTATATAGAAAAAGACATCGCCTAAAAGTGATGTCTAAGATGCAATAACAAATCAGTTTTGTTTTTAAAAAAAACGATGTCTTTAAGTCAATAGACATCGCCCGAAACTGATGTCTAATATATCTTTGGACATCAGTTTTTTTTTAAAAAAACCGATGTCCAACAGCTTAAAGACATCATTTTTAGGCGATGTTTAAGGTATTCTTAGACATCAAAACTGATTTAAAAACTGATGTCTAAACCTTTTTTTTGTTGTGTTAGCAATTGTTCAATGGCTTATACTTGATGTAATTATCACATAAAAATAATGTAGTTTAACACATTTTGTAAAAAATAGGATCTCAGACATCAGAAAATTGCTAAAACCTGATGTTTATGTTAGTACAGACATCGGTTTCTGGCCGATGTCTAGAATAGACATCGACGACTAAGACATCGGTCAAAAAACACAAAGACATCGGCCAAAAACCGATGTCTATTAGCTTTTTTCTTGTAGTGAACATCTCAACAAATGCAATTATTCGTACAAGTTCAATCAAATCCCAAAAATCAACTCACGAGCTTGAAACGTGCATGTATGCAATTGATTAACAAATATACTATCGCAACTAGATCAATAATCATGACTCACTACTCATCAAGGCAATCACAAGGTTATAAATAGAATAACCGCTAAACTCAAAATGACTTATAACACTTCATTTTTTATTTATCGGAGTTATACATGGATCCATGCTTTTATTGCTAACACATAACAACACATATATGCTTATTTGATCATACAATGAGTGAGGTCCAAAAAAGACTTATACAATAATACCCATGTAGCGAACGTTAGGTTAGTAGATCCCAGACTATAAAAGCCTAAGGTCACTAGGCACAAAGTCCCCTAAGAACTTAATAACTCGAGAATTAAAGAGCCCACTCGTGATCAATTATACATAACACGATTTTTTTTCTCTTTTTATTTCTTTTTTTTTCAATTTCTGAGTGAGTGCGTTTCGCTCCATCTCGCTCAACCCTAGACTACTCATATAAATATGAGTCGGCTACTAGCCATTTGACACCTAGCCACAACTAGCATTGAAATCCTATATTTTTCTCCAATTTTTTTTTAAATATCCATGCTATTTTACCATTAGGAGAATATCATACATCCTAATCATAAACATGTGATTAAACCTCGACAAACAAGCAAACCATGATCATGATCTAGCACGCAAGAAACCTATAAGATTTAGTGAAAAAAATCTTGCTTCTAGCATGCAAATCAACTCGATAAGACTTAACATTCCTAAATACGACATCACCACACTTGCATCAATATCACAAATTAATCGGCAAATTAACTAAGGGATCATGTTATAATGCAAATGCATGAACTATATGTAACATACTAACAATAAAATAAATAATAAAAATAAACTATATGATAAATATGGAAATATATGAACAAAATTATCATGAATATGCAAACTATGTGGACTCACACAAACATATTCCTTAAACTATCACCCCCAAACTTAAAATTTTCACTGTCCTCAGTGAAGGTAATAGCAAGGAATCAGGAATACTATAATAACTTGAATTTTTGAGACTTTGTAAAAATGCTTAATGAATAGTAACCCTGACAGACGGGGAATTTTTTTTAGCCCACACTATGTTGTGCATGAGAAATTGAGTTTTGGAGTTGATAACATGATTATACGTAGCAAATGAGTGTATGTAAACGCTATTCCCAGACCTTCAGGGTACCCGGTATATGTATTTGTGTTTCAGAATTCAGTATTCAGGACAAGTGGTGATGTTTTATATTCAGGTCATGTATGAACTCAGATAGTTGTTTTGTCACCAAGATATAATCTGGGAGACCCTATGATATATATCTAGCAGTTATTAATAAATTGATTTCCATAATACTACACTTGTTAAAAAAACATGCTAGATAATAAATGACATGCTTATCTATGAATAAATTAATCTAAATGTAAAAAAATTTCAACTGCATTGACATATTTCCATTATCAGAACGAAACCACCCCGTAGAAGAGGAACCAATGCACAGCCCGCAGAATCTGTTAACAAACAACAGAATGGACCTGATCACATAGTAAATGAGAAAAGTGAAGAAGACCTGGACTATAATGAGAATGATGAGGAAGAGTATGCCGAAGAAGAGGCTGATGATACCCATCAGGGAGGGAACCCTAATGAACGAGTTTATGGAACTTTTAAGGAGAAATCTGAACCAACAACCCATTCCGCCACAACCGCATATTGCTCAACAGACTGTGGCCACTGCCTTCAGGGCATTCAAATCCCTCAAACCCCTAGAGTTTCTAGGATCTGCCGACCCCGTTGAGGCACGGGCCTGGCTCAAGGAAATAGAAAAGTCCTTCGAAATACTAGGTGTGGAAGAATGACACAAGACCATTTTCGCCTCTTACATGCTGAAAGGGGAGGCTAACTACTAGTGGGAGTCCAAACTGAAATCTCGAGACTGATGCTGTGATTCCATGGGATAGATTTACCCGATTGTTCTTAGATAAGTATTTCCATAGGTTTATGGAAACTCAAATGGAGATTAAGTTTCTAGAGCTAAAATAAGATAAGATGACTGTGGCGGAGTATGAGGCCAAGTTTACTGAGTTATCACGATTTGTACCTGAGTTTGTGAATATCGAGGAGAAAAAAGCGCGAAGGTTTCAGCTTGATCTGAAACAGTGGATCCAGAACCGAGTGGCAGTACTAGAGCTGACAGATTATGCCACCTTAGTGCAGAAAGCCTTGATTATGGAAGCTGGTAGTGAACAAAGTTTGAAGGAAAAGGAAAATACAAAAAGAAAGATAGGTAGTCAAGGCGGAGGAGGAGGAACAGGGAACAGGATCCTTCCAAGCAGGTTTGTCAGGGGAGTGGTGTCCCAACCTGCGAGAGGCCCCGGATTTAGAAAGGCCCCAAGTGAGAGTGTTGGCCAGGGCGGCGGACAATATAGGGCAACATTTCATAGCCAACCCCGCGCCCCAATACTGGAGTGTCAAACATGTGGAAAAAGACACCTTGGAGTGTGCAACCAGGCGAGAGCTCCTCTGAAATACTACAGATATGACCAACCCAAACACCTTGCCCCAACTGCCCCGACTCAACGTGATATGTTTCCAATATGGGAAAGTAGGTCACATGAGAAAGGATTGCCCGACAATAAAGCCCCCAGCCTTGGGGATGAGCAGAGCTGCATCTAACCGGCCCCCAGCTACTAGGACTTTCAACATGACCGTTCAGGACGCTGTCTGAAACACTGATGTGATAGAAGGTACCCTTCTGTTAAATTCCGAACATGCAAATGTCCTATTTGATTCTGGAGCGACCAACTCTTTTATATCTCGAAATTTTGGTAAGAAGTTAAACTTAACGCCATACCCTTACGTGAGGTATTACAAGTGGAAATAGCAAACAGAGAAATAATTCCTGTAAATCAAGTACACCCTAAATGCCAGTTGAAATTAGAAAGGAAAGTCTTTGAGGTTGACGTAATCCCATTTGCATTAGGAGAATTCGATATAATCTTAGGATTAGATTGGTTATCCAGTAATGGAGCGCAAATAGATTATGAGCGAAAGAGAGTAAAGATAATAGTGCAAAATGGAAAGGAAATAGTGTTCAAAGGTCAGCGATAGACCCAAAAATTTCTGACCATGCTTTAAGCGAAGAGATTATTAAAAAAAAGGTAACTGAGGCCTACTTGGCTTATATGCTGGATACCACGGAAAGGTAACAAAGGACTAGAATGTGTGCCTATGTAGCACGGAAAGGTTATTGTGTATGCCTCTCGGCAGTTGAAGGAATATGAGATCAGGTACCCAACCCACGATCTAGAGTTAGCAGCCATAATGTTTGCCCTCAAAATTTGAAGGCACTACTTGTACGTTAAAAAATGTGTGATTTATACAGACCATAAGAGCCTCAAGTATATTTTTACTTAGAAAGAACTGAATATGAGACAAAGGAGATGGTTAGAATTAATTAAGGACTACGACTGTGAAATTTTGTACCACCCAGGTAAAGCCAATGTGGTGGCTGGCGCCCTCAGTAGAAAAGAAAAACTCAAAATGATGATGAAATCTGAGAAGTTAGTTAAGGAATTTGAAAAAATGGAAACTGACATGGAAATAACCGGTAAAGGAACTGAAAGGATTATTTGAGATTAAGCTAGTGCCGGAACTGACTGAAAAGATACGAGTCTGTCAGGAAAAGAAGATGAATGAAGAATGAGAAAACCTTGACTGGTGAGGAAGTCAGATGCGAGAAGGATGAGAAAGGGATCTTGAGCTATGCATCCCGGATTTGGATTCCAAATGTGCAAGAATTAAAGGATGAGCTGCTGCACGAGGAGCACAGCTCCAGATATTCGATCCATTTAGGAAGTACGAAAATGTACCGTGACCTTAAGGAATATTATTGGTGGCCTAACATGAAAAGAGAAGTAGCAGAGTGGGTCAGCAAGTGCTTGACATGCTAGAGAGTGAAAGCTGAACATCAGCGACCGAGTGGACTATTACGACCCCTGGAAATTCTGGAATGGAAATAGGAGCATATAGCCATTGATTTTATGATAGGCCTACCAAGAACGAAAACCAATCATGATGCCATATGGGTTATCATAGAGAATTGACCAAGTCCGCGCACTTCCTGCCGATCAACGAAAGGTACACCGTGGACAAGCTAATGGATATCTACTTGAAGGAAATTGTAGTGAGACACGGCATTCCTGTTGCCATAGTGTCAGATAGAGACCCAAGGTTTAATTCCCGATTTTGGAAAAGCAAAAGGACTATTCAGACCCTAGAAGATATGCTGCGAGTATGTGCCATCGACTTTAAAAGAAATTGGAATGACCACTTACCCCTGATCGAGTTTTCCTACAACAATAGCTATCACGCTAGCATAGGAATGCCTCCATATGAAGCTCTTTACGGAAGAAGATTCCGCTCTCCCCTATGTTGGGATGAGGTTAGAGAACACAAGATAATAGGACCCGAGTTAGTCCAAAAAATGAGGGAGATGGCGAGACTCATTAGGAGAAGACCGGTAGCAGCTCAAGAAAGATAAAAGAAGTACGCCGACCAGACCAGAAAAGATAGAGAATATGAAGTAGGAGATTCAGTGTTGTTGAAGGTATCTTCATGGAAAGGAGTAATGAGATTTGGAAAGAAAGGGAAGCTGAGTCCCAGATTCATAGGACCCTTTGAAATTTTGAGGAGAATAAGACCTCTAGCTTACGAGATCGCCTTGCCTCCTAATATGTAACAAGTGCACAACGTGTTCGACGTGTCAATACTAAGGAAATACTATGCCGATGCGCGATATATGATAGAGTATGAGCAAGTAGATTTACAACCAGACCTGACCTGCGTTGAGCAACCTGGTAAGGGTAATGGACCAAAAAGAACAAGCGTTGAGGAACAAGACTGTGAAGCTGGTTAGAGTCTTGTGGAGAAATTAAAATGTTGAAGAATCAACTTGGGAACTAGAAGACGCAATGAGGAATAGATATCCCCACCTATTTTCTAATTGATTCCGGGACGGAATCCTTGTTAGAGGGGAAGACTGTAATAACTCGAATATTTGAGACTTTGTAAAAATGCTTAATAAATAGTAACCCTGATAGACGAGGAAAACTTTGTAGCCCACACTATGTTGTGTATGAGAAATTGAGTTTCAGAGTTGATAACATGATTATACGTACCAAATGAGTGTATGTAAACGCTATTAGTTTTCGAAGAAAATGAACTTTGAAAAATGACCGTATTTACAAACCATCAAGTATTACAGAAATCACAATATAATTACGAGTTTAAAACCCTACAGATTTATATCCAAGAATGATACTTCAAAACATAAAGAATGTATACGAAAGGATTTACACCGCGGACCGTTTACGAGAAATTATTACGAAAACGATTAAGTGACCGAACAAACACGTAAACGAATAAATAAACGTATCGAACTATATCAAAGAAGTAATAATGACTAGGTTACCAAATAGTAACCTAAGCTAGGTAGGGATGATCACCTAAGATAGCAAATAGTGACCATGAATAGTGCAAGGGAGTACTTAGCTAATAACCTAGCTTTGAATTTGTGCAAGCTAGCAAAGATATGTATTAGATATGCATATTTAGGATGAGATATACACACAAACACAATCTTTTAAGAGAAGAAACAAGAAGCATCACAAATCTCTCTCTCTCTCTCTCTCCCTCCCAAACCCTTCCATTCGGCCCTAACAAAAAAGAGAAGAAAATCAAATTCAAAACCCCAAGCTCTAGTCATGGAAAAAATTCCCCATTAATTCCCAAGCTTCATACATCCTAAACTAAGGTAAGATAAATTTTTAAGCTCATTTTATTAAGGTTTTATGGGTGAAATAAATTTAAGAAAGATGATAATGAATAGTATGAATAGTATTTCTTTGGTTTCTTGATTTTAATGGTTGATCTTGGTTCCAAAAACTGTTAGGTAATGAATCATACACAGAGTGGGGATGAATGTGTTTTTCTTATACACATTGATCTAAATTGTTACATCTAACTAGAGGACCAGTGTTAACTTTATAACTCAGTTAAATGCTGGTTTACACAGTGGATAATAAACATGCTATTAGCTTTTCTAAACTGTCACTTGTTATTTCTATTTATAGAAAAGCAAATCTTTCATTTCTGGCTTAGCATATCTTTAGCATCCCGTGTTGACTTTAATCTTCCTCTGTCAGTTAATCTTTTCCATTGATCTTGCACACTCTTCAAGCTGCTTTTTGTAGACTTGTCAATCCAGTTGTTGGATTATTTGTTGATTGTTTATCTTGGATATTAAAATGATCTGCAATTATGTACTTTGAGACTATACTTCAAGATCTCCAGTTTGAATTAATAGAACACTTGACATCTTGATAAGTATATAGGCTTATCGAGATCTTTAGCATTCCATATTGAGTTTGACTTGTAGAGGTAATCAGCTTGTCGAGATCTCTAGTCTTCACATCTTCACTATGACTTATCGATAACTCGGAGTTCTTTAGTGATGGAATGACTTGCTGATATCTCCAATCTTCAGTTCTTTAAAATTGGCTTGTCGATATCTTCTTGAGTTCTCGAGTAGCTTTCCTGACTTTTCTACTCCCGGTGGATATTGCTCATCCGTCGAATAGATATATAGCTCATCTGTAATAACTCGAATTTTTGAGACCTTATAAAACATTTAATGAATAGTAACCCGGACGGATGGGAAAAACTTTTGAGCCCACACTATGTAGTGCATGAGAAAAGGAGTTTCGGAGTTGATATTATGATTATACGTACCAAATGAGTGTATGTAAACACTATTAGTTTTCGAAGAAAATGAACTTTGAAAAATGACCGTACTTACGACTCATCGAGGACTACGGGAATCACAATATAATTACAAGATTAAAACCCTACGGATTTATATTCAAGTATGATAATTCAAAATATAAGGAATAAATACGAAAGGAATTACGTCGCGAATCATTTACGAGTAAGTATTACGAAAACGCTTAAGTGACCGAGCGGATGCGTAAACGATTAAATAAATGTAACGCACTAACTAACCATGGTAAGAAATTAACCATGGTTACTTTATCAAATAGTGAGCTAAGCTTAGGATGATCAAGCAAGCTAGCCAAATAGTTTGCTAAGGAAGCTAACACATGTAGTTTAGCTTGTAAGCTAGCAAGCTACTTAGATTTGTCCCCAAGATTTGCAACAAGGAATAAACCTAGAATGCTATACTAGGAAGAATAAAATCAAGGGAAAGATATCACCACCTCATTTCCTAGAAGCAACTAAGAGAAGCAAGCATAAACCCCCCACCCCACTTGTTTCCATTCAGCTTTTCAAGAAAGAAGGGAGAAATTCAAAATCAAAACTCAAGTTCTACCCATGATAAAATCATCCCATTAATTCTCAAGCTTCCTAACAATCAAACTAAGGTAAGAAAATTCTTTCATCTCTTTTTATCAAAGCTTGATGGGTGAAATAAAATCAAGAAAGTCACTAGTGAATAGTATGAATAGTAACTCCTCTTTGGTTTCTTGATTTCCATGGTGGTTTTAGGTTCCAAAAATCATACCAAGCACTTCCAAGACTCCACCATCTTCGAGAAAACATCTCAAGCTTTCAAGAAAGGTAAAAATCTTTGGCCCAACTTTATTTAAGATTAATTTTCAAGATCCATTTAGTATAGATAGTTATAAACCTAGTTTTAGAAGTGGTAGTGATGAAATCTTGATATTTAGTTAAGTAGATTGAAGGTTGATTGTTGTTTGAAAGGCATATGTCATAGCCTATTTGTTTATTCGAGGATTTAACTCAACTCAAATAAGGATGTAACTAGTAAATAGTGGTTCTATCGTCAGAGAGATCTCTCAAAGTAACATATGTCAAAGGATTAAGTAACATTGTTCATCTACAGTCTTGAGGACTTGATTCACTGGAAGAAGCTCAAGAAATTGATCATGCCTCAGTGATATAAATCAAGATTGTGGATTTAATCAAGTGACAGAGATCTCGTCAGGGTATCAATTAATTACAAGGATTTAGTCTGAAGGAAATCAAGAGTATCAAAGTCAAGGCATGAAGAAACATCACGGAAGTTAGTCACTCATGAACCAGACAGTACATCGAGTGTCAACATTGAAGTGTGGAATTGATTCATAATTATCAGAAGATTTTCAGAAGAATGGTTGATGTTCAAGAGTAGTATTAATTCTCTATTAATTAATTAAGTCGTATAATTTAATTAAGAAAATAAATTATATCTGAAAAATTAATTTATTGTTAATTGAATTAATTGATTAATTAATTCTGAATTAATATTATAAATTTTCAGAATTGATTTTGAATTAATATTCTATATTAATTCAGCAAGACTATCTTTTGTGTTAGCAAGATAATCGGTATGACAATCAATAGTCATACCGAAAGTCATGCCAGTTCATTTGATTGTCTTGCCAGGTCAAATGGATTGTCTTGCCGAAAGTCTTTCTAGTTCAAATGAATTGTCTTGCCGAAAGTCTTTCTGGATCAAGTGGATTGTTTTGTTTACTTAACAACAGCAGCTGATTTTTCAATAGAGTGTGCATTGAACATCATATACAGAAGAACACAGAACAAAAAGAAAACCTGCAGAGAACTTATTACAAATTCTCAGATCATTTATTTCTAGTATTTATTGTTAAATCTAATCCACTAGAAATCTTTTTCTTGTTCTTGTGTAACTATCTAGCGGATCAAAATCCCTAGAACTTAATCTCAAATTGCAGTTAGCATTTGATCCTTTTATTACAAAAATAGAAAAAGTTCATGTCGAATTTATTCTAGATTTGGAATAATTTATTTGAGATTAATCCCTTGTAAACGATACCGTTGTTGTAACACCTTTCAAGTTTAATAATAGTTTTATTTAACTTGAATTTTGTTTCACTTTTTTATTCCACATTTTATTCGATTAAACGGTATTGTTTGTATTCAACCCCCCTTCTACAAACATATTGAGACCTAACAATTGGTATCAGAGCCTTCTGATTAACGAACAAATCAAGATCCTAGACTTTTGTGATTCTTTCACTCCTTGAATTTTTATTTACTCAAAAATTCATAATGACTACACAAAAAGTTAGAACCGTTAAAATTCGACTATTCGATAAAGAAAATTATGTTATGTGGAAGAAGAAGATGCTATTGTTTTTACAAGTTGCAAATTCCAAATATCTGGAAGTGTTAAAGAAGGGTCCTAAAATTCCGATGGTTATTGAACCAGAGGTAATAGAAAATGATGTGGTGATTACCAAAGCTAGAACTTATGTGAAAGATCCTGAGGATTTTTCTCCTGCTGAAAAAGAAGAAGCCTCCCTGGATGCTAGCTTTCAATTAATTTTAGTAGATTCCCTTGATCCCTTGATGAATAGACATGTGATGAACTGTCAAGATTCCAAACACATCTGGGAAACTATTGAGGTTATTAATGAAGGCACAGAGGAAGTTAGGGAGAACAAGTTATAAATCCTAACCTCTGAGTATGAATACTTTAAATCCAATCCAGGAGAAGGAATCACTGAAGTGTTTGAGAGGTACAATACATTGATCAACAACCTGAACATTAATGGTAAATACTATCCCATCAGGGAGGTCAACAAAAAGTTCCTTTTAACACTGACAACTCATCTCGAACATAGAATCACTGCCATAAGAGAAGCAAGAGATCTGAGTGAGATTTCTTTGGAAAGGCTCTATGGTGTGTTAAAGACTTATGAGTTGGAGCAGATTCAGCAGAAGGAAGTCTACGGGAAAGGAAGAGTGGTCAGCACATCTACTGCTCTAGTAGCTGAAGAACAACAACAACAATCTCAATAGTCAGAAAGAATGGTACAGTCTTCTAAGGTTGAAGAAAATGTGATAGTAGCAGAATTTGATCCTCCTACTACAAATCAATCAGGAGATGATTTTTATTCCTTGGAAGAACTGGAGCAATTGGAGGATGAGTCAATGGCCCTGATTGTCAAGAGATTCTCCAATGTCAGATTCAAGAAGAATCCCAAGTTCAAGTACAAGTCCAACTACAACAGATTCCAGAAAGGTGGATCTTCATCCTCTAACACCAGCAGTGGTGGGTACAAAACAGGGATGGTTGATCGAAGCACCATTCGATGCTTCAACTGAAATGAGTTGGGACACTTTGCCACAGAATGCAGGAAGCCAAAACAAGTTAGGAAGAACTCTTATGATTCTAATCAGAAGAGTAAATCTGAAAGGGCTTACCTGGCAAAGGGAAGAAGCTGGGATGATACTGACAGTGAAGATGAAGAAGTTGGGAATCTTTCTCTCATGGCTAGTGATGCAAACACCTCATCGTCAAGAAAAGAGGTAAAATTTACTGATGCTGAATTAGTTTATCATCTAGGAGGTTCCTTAGATTGTGCTCATCGTGATAATGAAATGTTAAATCAACAAATCAAAGACCTTGAGAAAGAGGTCAATGAATTAAGACTTGTGCACATTAATCAAGATAAACTAAAAGAACAAGTATCTTTTTTAGAGAATAGAGTTGACTGTTATAGACAACTCGAAACTATTCTCAAAGACAAGATCACCGGTCTTGAGGCTAAGGTTAAAGCTTACTTTAATTCTTGTTCGAAGTCCAAAGAGTTTTACAATAAGCAAGCTGTTAATCAAACATCTGGAATAGGTTATGATTACAATGTTGCTATTGGAAAATTAGGCATAAACTCCCCTCCTCATGTCTGTGCTAAAGGTAGGGAAGTACCACATGTGCTTAAGGGTGTTGATGAACCCCTCTATAAAGAATCAATTGCTGAACCATTTGATGAGACCTCATTTATTATTCAAGAAGAAATCCGTGCTGAAGATCTTGCTAATGAGAAAGATGTTTCCAAGTCAAGTGTGTCAAAGGTTCCAGTAAAAGTTGTGAAAGCAACTGAGACTAACTCGGACACACATGAGTTGGATAACACAAATGCCATGTCTACCATGCATAAGTTGCCTATTGTTAATTCGTCTCATAAAGCATGTGGTGTTCCTGATTGTATGTCTTGTACTTTTAATTTGATGTATGCTTATTTTAATGGTAAGCATGTTTCTAATGATAAGACTACTCATCGTCAGCATGTGAATAATAGGAAGCATGATAGGTCTAAGACTGCTAGTCCTCCTAAAGCTAGAAAGGAGACATTTGTGCCTAAGCCTAAACAGAAATTTGTCAAGGCTGTTCACAAGGTCAAATGTCCAGTCATTGAGAAAGTTGAGAACATTGAAGTTAAGAATGTTGTTTTGCCTGATAAAGGCCAATTTTACAAGTATGCCGGACCCAAACAAGCTTGGGTTCCGAAGAAGGTCTAATCCATTTGTATTGCAGGGCATTAAACAGGTACAACCGGTAGTGTGGATTCTTGACAGCGGAACGTCAAGACATATGACCGAAGATAGAGCCCTGCTATCAAATGTGGTTGAGAAAGCTGGCCCAGTGGTTACCTTTGGAGATAACCGCAAAGGTTTAACTGAGGGATATGGCTGTTTGCTAGCTGGATATGTTATCATTGAAAATGTGTATATTGTGCAAGGACTTGAACACAATCTGCTTAGCATTAGTCAGTTCTGTGACAACGGCTACAATGTTTTATTCGACAAGCTGAAGTGTCAGATTCTGCACAAGAAAAATGAAAAACCCTCCTTGATGGGAATCCGGAAAGGAAATCTGTTCGTAGCTGACATGAACTCTGGAAGCAATCCTGAAGTCAATTGTTTCTATGAAAAGGCATCGTCAGATGAGAGTTGGCTATGGCACAAGAGACTTTCTCATCTCAATTTCAAAATAATGAATTCTCTTGTCAAAAGAGAATTGGTCAGAGGTCTGCCTCAGCTGGAATTCTCCCCAGAAGGACTATGTGAGGCTTGCCAGAAAGGAAAGTCAAAGAAAGCAAGTCACAAAGGCACTGACACATCCTCCATAACTGGTGTTCTGCAATTATTGCACATGGATTTATTTGGACCAGTTAATGTTCTTTCGATGTTAAAGAAGTGTTACTGTCTTGTGATAGTTGATGACTATTCCAAGTATACGTGGGTTTTATTCCTTCACTCTAAGGATGAAACACCACAAGTTGTGATTGATCATATCAAGTTGATCGAGTTAGATTCTAATGTCCCTGTTAGAGCAATAAGGTCAGATAATGGAACAAAATTCAAGAATTCACTTCTCAATGGATTCTGTACAGACAAAGGGATTACTAGACAATTTTCAGCTCCTAGAACCCCTCAACAAAATGGAGTGGTAGAAAGTAAGAATCGTACATTGATTGAAGCTGCAAGAACGATGTTAAGTGAATCAGGTCTTCCAATGTACTTTTGGGCTGAAGCTGTCAATACTGCATGTTATACTCAGAATTGAACTCTAATCAACAAAGACTTCATGAAAACTCCTTATGAGATTATGAATGAATAGAAACCTTCTATCAAATACTTTCATGTATTTGGTGCCAGATGCTTCGTGCTCAAGGATGGAGATGATCGTCGTGGTAAATTCGAGGCAAAGGCATATGAGGGTATTTTTGTTGGATATGGAAGAAGATCATACAGGGTGTATATCATTGATCAACTCAAAGTAACTGAAAGTGTCAATGTTACATTTGATGACATTAAACTCCCTAGTATCCAAACTGAAGATCCTTCTGAGAAACTGAAGTTTGATGATATGTCAGATTCAGAATCAGAACATGATCAAGAACCTGAGGTTGTTGCTGGTGAAGAACCTATTAATCATGATGATACTCAAGGTAATGGTGATGGAAACATTGGCAACAATGGAGATACCACTGCTACTGACGAAGAATCATCAAGTCAACCTGTCAACAACTCAGGGGAGATGCTGAAGGATCAACTAGTAGGACACAACATCCCAATGAATTTCAAGGCAAATCATCAAGATCAAATCTTCCAAGACAGACTGTCTAGAATAAAGCTCATCCTTTTGAGTTAATTATTGGTGATCCAGATGTTGGAGTCAGAACTAGACGTGCTACTCAAAATGAGTATCTGTTCTCAGGATTTCTGTCTGAGATAGAACCTAAGAAGATTGAGGAAGCACTGACTGATCCAGATTGGGTGATTGCTATGCAAGATGAACTCAATCAGTTTGAACATCAACAAGTCTGGAAACTGGTACCTAGACCTACACACAAGAAAGTTGTTGGTACTCGGTGGGTATTCAGGAATAAACTAGATGAATATGGTGTGGTTACAAGAAACAAAGCAAGACTGGTAGCTAAAGGGTATTCTCAAGTTGAAGGCATTGATTATGATGAAACCTATGCTCCAGTGGCTAGACTAGAGGCCATCAGGATATTTCTGGAATTTGTAGCATTCTCTAACTTTAAAGTTTATCAAATGGATATCAAGAGTGCCTTTCTGAATGGAAAGCTGGATGAAGAGGTATATGTAGAGCAACCTCCTGGTTTTGAAGATCCAGATCATTAGGATTTTGTCTACTTTCTTTTCAAGGCTATCTATGGACTCAAACAGTCTCCGAGAAAATGGTATGACACTCTCTCTGAATTTCTTATTAAAAATAGCTTTATTAGAGGTGTCATAGACAAAACTCTCTTTTCTAAAAAGCATAAGAATGATATTATATTAGTCCAAGTCTATGTGGATGATATAATATTTGGGTCTACTAATGATAATCTCTGTAAGAGATTTGATAAGTTAATGCACAGCAAATTTGAAATGAGCATGATGGGAGAGCTGAAGTTCTTTCTTGGATTACAAGTAAATCAAAGTTTAGATGGAACTTTTATTTGTCAATCCAAGTATCTCAAGGAACTCCTCAAAAAGTACTATCTAGAGGATTCTGCATCAGCAAGGACTCCGTCAACTACAGCTGTCAAGCTTGGACCATGTGAAAACTCCATTAAGGTAAATGTCACAAGCTGCAGAGGTATGATTAGCTCGTTACTCTATCTTACTGCAAGTAGACCAGATATTATGTATGCTACATGCTTATGTGCAAGGTTCCAAGCGGATCCTAGAGATATTCATCTCGTTGCTGTTAAACGAATCTTGAGATATCTTAAGGGAACACCAAATCTAGGTATTTGGTACCCTAAAGAATCTAGTTTTAACCTTATTAGATATACAGATTCAGATTATGCAGGAAGTGTTGTTGATAGAAAAAGCACCTCAGGGAGTTGTCAATTCCTAGGTAGCAGACTAGTCTCATGGTACAGCAAGAACCAGCAAACAGTTTCAAATTCAACGGCCGAGGCTAAATATATTGCTGCTGGAAGCTGTTGTGCTCAGATCTTGTCAGCTACGGGACTATGGCTCTGTATTGAACAAAATACCTATTCTATGTGACAATACAAGTGCAATAGCCGTCACCAACAACCCTGTGCCGCATACAAGGACCAAACACATTGACATCAGTATATTGGTCTTCCGGTTATTTTCAATCAAAGGATCAATTTTGGCAAACTACTTTTACCCATTCTTCTGAGACGTCTCACTACTGCTTTACGTGATCATTCTACTAATCGTAGGGTTTCGTGCTACTACGCTCGTTTTCTCATGCTCATAGCAGAACATCTTCTCTCACCTGAGCATAAAGCTCTTTTTGCTAACTCTTCAGTAACCGAACTCCCTCCAGTAAGCAAAAAGATTTACACTCGCCAAGATATAACCTTCAAATTCATGCAAGTTCCAGTACTTGTATCTGCTTTCATGGCCACTTATATTCCTTTACCTATCTTCAATCTTCCCGGTCATGAACAACAAGCTCAACCTCCAGTGGTTCAAACCACCCAGGCTCAAACATCAGATGCTCTTCCTCTACAGGTAATAATTCCTCAAACTCAAACTATTCCTCCTTCTGTTGAAAGACCCCCAGTGGTTGATAGGACTGACCATGAAGTTGTAGAACCACAGCTTCAATCCCAGGTCATAGAGCCAAACACAGAGTCACAACCTCTCTCAACCTCTCCTCCACTGTCTAAAATGTTGCCTAGAAGGTTAGTAGGAAGTAGTATGTTAGTGGATGTGAATGAACCCTCAGCTCTGCCTCCTCCGAAGAAAAGAAGAACATTTACTGAGGCATCTGAAAGCCTATCCTTGTCCTCCCAATAGGACATGGACTTTGAAATGGCCAATGAACAGTTACTAGAGACATTCTATCAACAGGATGAATCTATTGAAATTCGCCATAGGGCCATGGCATCCTGTACTGAGTCAAACACACTTCCATTACTCACAATGGAAGCATACAGACCAATAGATGATACTCAGGACATGGAGCGAGGAGTGCACATTGAGTTGGTTACAGTGCCTGCCATAGTTACGGCAGAAGAGCAGTCACATGCTTCTGAGGGAAAATCTGACTCTCAGCCACCTTTAATAGAGTCATTTTCTCCCCTCCCAGATCCAACACCTCTGGCTCCCTCACGGGATTCTCCACTCACAGATTTATCTAGAGAAAGTGGAGGGCAACTCGGTCAATCTATCCCTGAAGCAATTCAGACATCTATTTCACATGAAAAGATAGGTTTGACTGAGGATCGGGACTCGCGAATTCCCATTGCACCACCACTGACCTCTCTTAAAGAGGCTAGGGTGATTTTAAATGAAGGTATAGAAGATCAGCATCAGGAAGACTCCTCACGAGCAATTATATTGAGAGATACATAAGCACGTGAGTTGAGTGAATCAAACAGGAGAGATATTCAGGTGAGCGCACACACAGACACAAACACTAAAAATCTGTTAGCTCAAATTGCTGATCTCAAGGAACAACTTGCAAAAAGTCAGGCTGAAGCTAAATCATTCAAAGCACAAGTGGTTGAACGGTCTTCTTCATCTACCTCTGTCAATAATCAGCTGGCTCTCATCAGGACTGAAATATCAGATTTGAAGACATCTGTTGTACCAAAGCTTAACTCAATCCAGGCATCTCCAACATTATCAGCTGAAGACATTTCAAACTTCTGCTCTCTCCATACAGGAATGACTTCTCTTGAAGACTTGGTTGAAATGAATCATTCACTAGATTCTTCCAGATTTCTGAAGATAGAGACGGGCATGGAACATCTCAATGAAGGGATGAAGCACTTGTACTTCATGATCAAAAATTCTCACTGCCCAAATGAAGAACAAAGGACTTTCTTTGAAGGGCCGTCTGGTGGAGGCTCAGGCTCTGGAGGTGTTGGAGGTCATGGAGGATCTAATGGAAAGTCTGTAGAGGATTCCTGAACTAAGGGGGAGAAGAAAGGGAGAAGTGAAAAGGGAAAAGAAAAAGATTCTTATGCTGGAGGCACAGGCAAGGCTGATGATATCTACTATAGTGGAGAACAGGATGACTTTGATATTTATGACGTTCCCACTGAATCAGTCTTGGGAGATAAAGATGGTTTCTTTGAAACTGAGGAGGAAAGTGATTTTGGAGAATGGGAAGAGGAGGCTCCAATGGATCCTGTGTTTGAGAAAGAGTTTCAGCAGCAGCAGTCAGAGTTGAAAAGAAAAGAAGCTGAACTCAAAAAGGTATCCCATATCATTGACATGAGGAAAGACATCCAAAGAACAGAAACTCTTCAAAAGCAACGTCTTCATGACATTAAAGCTAAAGAAAGGAGAAGAGATGTTAGACTGAAGATTGGTGAAAAATGGGATGAAGCTAGGAGAGTACTTGATATGCCTCAGCTAAGCACAAACAATGATAGACAGTTTCTACATCTTCTGGACAAGCTGGAGATCTCTAATCCAAACAATGACGTGTACATGAATGCTATAAAGACTGAAGTCTCAAGGATCACAGCTGCCTTTGACAGATCTCTAAATGAAATGAGCATATTTGTATATTGTCAGAGCGAAGGATCCTTCAAGGTGTCACTTCATCTGTTTGAGAATCGTTCTTTATCAGAGATTTGGGTTCTTCTCAACAAAGTCAAGAGAAGCTCAGAATTGAATGAAGTTCTTCGAGAAAGGCTCAAAGAGTTTGCCAGCAGAGCTAGTCCTCAAGTGGTCAACAATCCTCATCAGGTAAGATTCTTTAAGTCTGAGTGTCTTCAAATCTGCCAGCTCGATTCACAATCTCTTAAAGACTACTCAGCTAGGCATCTTGTCTGGATGGAACATCACTTAAGAACTACTGGATATTCATCCATGTTAAAAACTCAAGCAGCTGATCTGATTCAAGCTTATTGTGAAAAGAATATTAAAAGGTACGATCAGTATAAGAATAAGCTAAAGTCAGTTGGAGTTCAACCAGTCAGACCAGCCCGCTTCACTTCTGAAAAGGATCGTGTCTTTGACAAGGAGTTGCTTGAAGATTTGGAAGAAGGTGAATTCGGAAGAGAAGACAACTGAATTCAATAAGCTCAAAACTTAATGTAATATGATTAGGGTTTTATGAATCAAGATAGACTAATGTAGTTATATGTTCAGTCTAGAGGAACATCTATCTTGTATTCACTTGTAAATTTCTTTTGGAATCTGGAAAATGTTAAATATAATCCAGAACTATTCTGCTATTTACCTTGTATTACTGTTTATATCTTTTTCTTATTTGTTAGTTGAGTTATCCTCTAGGTATTTATTGTTATTGTCTAACAAACAAATAGGGGGAGATTGAAAGGCATATGTCATAGCCTATTTGTTTATTCGAGGATTTAACTCAATTCAAATAAGGATGTAACTAGTAAATAGTGGTTCTATCGTCAGAGAGATCTCTCAAAGTAACATATGTCAAAGGATTAAGTAACATTGTTCATCTACAGTCTTGAGGACTTGATTCACTGGAAGAAGCTCAAGAAATTGATCATGCGTCAGTGATATAAATCAAGATTGTGGATTTAGTCAAAGATTGTGGATTTAATCAAGTGACAGAGATCTCGTCAGGGTATCAATTAATTAGGTGCATTCAAAACCTGCAGTTGCTCTGCTCCTTTCTTGTCATCAAAAACTGATTTCCCCATTAAGGATCTCTCTAAGGTCTCTGACTTTGGCAATTGCTCAAGTTCTGAATTCACGACAGAGTCTACCCACTCTACTTTAAAGCACTCCTCTTTAGCTGTGGGTAACTTTATTGCCTTGAACACATTAAAAGTGACCTTTTGATCGTGAACCTTCATTGTAAGCTCTCATTTTTGCTTATCGATCATAGTTCGGCCAGTAGCTAAGAATGGTCTCCCCAAGATAATGGGAATCTTCTTATCATCCTCAAAGTCAAGAATTACAAAGTTAGCAGGAAAGATAAGTTTGTCCACCTTGACCAACAAATCATCCACAATGCCTCGTGGATATGTAACAGAACGATCGGCCAACTACAAGGACATATATGTCGGCTTCGGATCAGGTTGACCAAGCTTTTTGAAGATAGACAAGGGAATCAGATTGATGCTAGTTCCCAAATCACATAAACACTTGTCGAACGCCAAGTTTCCGATGGTGCAAGGAATAGTGAAGCTTCCAGGATCTTTAAGCTTTGGAGGCAACTTCTGTTGCATCATAACACTACACTCCTCCGTAAGAGCAATGGTCTCTAAGTCATCGAGTTTCACTTTCCGAGAGAGAATACATTTCATAAACTTTGCAACTAGGCATCTGCTCAAGAGCTTCAGCGGAAGGTATGTTGATATGAAGTTTCTTGAACACCTTTATAAACTTAGCAAATTGCTTATCCAACTTCTGCTTCTACTACCTTTTAGGAAAAGGAGGTGGACGATAGACTTGTTTCTCCCCTGTATTACCCTCAGGAGGAGTGTGTTCCACAATTTTCTTCCTTGATTCCACTTCTGCTTCCTTCTACACATCTTATTCAGCCAAAACTTTAGATTCTGGAACTTGAGATTTTTCAGGGATTGCAACCTTCCCAGACCTCAATGTAATTGCCTTAACCTGCTCTTCGACTTCCCTCTTTCATAGAACTTCTGTATCACAAGAAAGCGTTCCTAGTAGTCGATTCAATAAGGTGTTAGCAATTTGTCCTATCCGGTTCTCCTGATTCTTGATAGAAATAACCTGGCTTTGGCATATAAGAGCCTGGTTTTTGCACATAAGCCTCAACTCCTCCAATTCAGATTTTTCATTTGAAGATTGACCTGCATCAGGAGTTTTTTGTTGAAGTTGGAGTTGTTGTCTTGGTGCAAATTGTTGCTGAAAACCAGGAGGATTGAATTGATTGGATCCAAACTGCTGATAAGGCTGTTGTACCGCATTCTGATTGTTGCTCCAGTTGAAGTTGAGGCGATTCCAATTGTCAAGATGATAAGTGTCTGGAACTGGTTGTTGCGATCTCTGAAAGTTGCTCACAAACTGAGCTGATTCACTAGATATAGCGCATTGCTCCGTCGCATGCGAACCTGCACACAACTCACAAACTCTGGTTATCTGATTAACACCATTGTTAGCCAAAAAATCGATCTTCATAGACAACTCCTTTAGTTGAGCAGTGATAGCCGTAGTTGTATTCACTTCAAGAACTCCTGCTACCTTGCCCTGTGCCAATCTCTGGGTTGAATACTGATATTCATTAGCAGCCATCAGTTCAATTAGATCATAAACTTCCTCATAGCTTCTTGCCCATAATGCTCCACCTAATGCTGCATTGAGCATGGGTCTTGACTGTGCTCCCAAACCGCTATAGAAGCAATTGATTATCATCCAATCAAGAATTCCATGATGAGGACACTTCCTAAGCATCTCCTTGTAGTGCTCCCAAGCTTCACATAGAGTTTCTCCCGATTGCTGCGCAAATTGAGTAATAGCATTCCTGATCGCAACTGTCTTTACCATAGGGAAGAATTTATTAAGAAATTTTTTAGTAAGATCTTCCCAATTAGTAATCGAACCAGCTGGTAGAGAGTGTAACCAGCTCTTAGCTTTGTCCCTCAAAGAGAATGGGAATAGTCTCAGCTTTACGGCATCTTCAGAAACACCGTTGAACTTGAAGGTGTCGCAGATCTCAATGAAATCCCTAATATGTATATTGGGATCTTTCGTTGGAGAACCCCCAAACTGGATTAAATTCCGCACCCAGTAAATTATGCCAGGCTTGATCTCAAAGTTATTAGCTGTGATAGCTAGCCTGACAATGCTAGATTGAATGTAATTGATCTTGGGTTTAGAAAAATCTATCAAGGCTTTCGTTCGAGCTGCTGGATCTCCCATTAAAATGAATACCTGAAACACAAATAAATAAACCGTGAAAGTAAAAGAATCCGAGATAGTGAACTTTAATGACTACTGATGACAAGCACATAAACTAAACAATTAACAACACCGAGTCCCCGACAACGGCGCCAAAAACTTGTTAGGGCGAAAACACGCGCTAAAATTCACGCAAGTATACTCGTTCGCAAGTAGTATAAGATATAAATCAGATTCGTTCCCACAGAGACTGGTTTAGGTTGAGTTCAATTTATGCACCTATGCAATAATGTATGGTTATCACTCAATGCTAAGACAAATAACAAATTGGGTTTTGATTAAACTAAGAGATTATACTAAATAACATTAACTAAGAGAATTGAGGTTGAATTACTATATATGACAAACATGGGATCCTAACTTCATTAAATACTTCATTCAATATCCTTTTTGTTCTTAACCTTAGCATGTAATGGTGATGACACTAATCAGATAACACGAAACTAGTAAACGCCAACTTTCGTTGTACGAATACCCTACTACCAAGCATCCACAGAAGAGATAGAAGTTGAATAGACACTAATTATGCCTAGTCCTTATATGTCTATAAGAATTGAAAACATAATGGTTTAATGCGTAAGTTATCTATCGTGATTATATAGGGCAAGTAAGATGGTTATAATTATCTACGAATCATGCATAACAAATACATGAACCTATGCTGGCATGGCAAGTTCTAAATCTCTATATATTCACTGTCACTTCAATAGAGATTAACACGCTATCTTACATGTTAGCTACGCACATAAGACGAATAAGAACAACCAATACTAGAATATCAATCAATCACCACACACCAAGATATTGAAACAAATTAACTAAAGAAATCCATAAGTAAATCCGTTAGAACCCTACGATAACGATTAGTTCATAATCGAACTCATCGTCACCATGGGTTCCAATAAAAGCATGATAATAAACAATATAAGAGTGCTAGGGTTCAAAGACAAATCAAAAACAAGCATCCAAGTATCAACTATATTGAAGAAAATAAGAGTCTTCTTCTCCGTAGCCTTCTCGTGCTCTCTAGGTCTTCTTATTGCTCTCCCAGGCCTCCTTCTTGTTAAAAACATATCTGTATTGATATATATAGGCTTCTGGTCGTTCTGGGCTTCCAGACTCTCAAAATTAGATTGGAATCAGGATTCTGTGAAAACAACTTGCTGCGGCCGCACGTTATCCCAGCGCGGGCGCGCTCTGTTTCTGCGGTTCCAGCGCGGGCCGCCCGGCTTCTCAGCGCGGGCGCTCCGTACTTCTGTTATTTCAGCGCGGCCGCCCCGCTTCCCAGCGCGGGCGCACCGTGCTTCTGGATTTTTGCTCTAATTTCTTCTTTTGCTTGTAAGTTGAGTTCCGCTTATCAGAATTCGACGATCCAATAGTCCATGCGAAGCTCTCGAGATGCTCCTCAACATGAGAATGGTCTTGGCTTCAGATTCCGACCTCCTTTCAGCATATTACCTTGAAAATCTTGATTAATCATCCAAATAATGCCTGTAATGCACAAACACAAAAACACATCAAAAATACCAACAACTTGAGTCTAAAACACCAACTTAAGTCTGTAATAAAGCGTTCCAAGTAGATATAAAATCCACTCATCGCACCCCCAAACTTGAATCGATGTTTGTCCTCAAGCATAAACAGACTCAACACTATAAAATAAACCTAATGCATGAATGCAACTTCGTGAATGCAACTAATTGATAATGCAATCGATCCCCTCAGAATAACCATAACCAAATAAATAAGCCAATGTCTCTAAGAATACAATGATCAAAACAGAGCTCGAATAAATCCCACAAACCAACTAACAAACTAGAAACGTGCGTGTGTGGGATGCTTAACAGATATACTCTTGATACTAGATCAATAATCATAACTTATCTTTCATCAAAACAATCACAAGTTTATAACTAGAATAGACGTTAAAGGCATAATGACTCACAACGCCTCCTTTCTACTAGAGTTATACAAGGATTCATGCTATTATTGAACACATAACAAAGATGTTTACTTGAAAGTACAATGAATGAGATCCCAAAAGACTTATGCAATAATACCCATGTAGCGAGCGTTAGGTTAGCGGATCCCAGACTTTGAAAAGCCTTAGGTCACTAGGCACAAAGTCCCCTAGAACATAATAACTCGTGTATTAAAGAGCTCACTCTTGATCAATTATGCATAAACACATACTTTTTTTCTTCTTTTCTTTTTTTTTTCTTTTTTCTTTTCTTTCTTTTTTTTTCTTTTTTTTTCTTTTTTTTTCTTTTTTTTTTGAACAATTTCTGAATGATTGTGTTTCGCTCCATCTCATTCAACCCTAGACTACTCATAAAAATATGAGCGGACTCATAGCCATTTGACGCCTAGCCTTACAACCACTAGCAATGAAATCGAAATTTTTCTCCAGATAAAAAATCAGTGTTTTTACATCATTACGAGAATATCACAAATTCTAAATATAACCAAGTGATTAAATCTCAATAACAAATAAGTATGATCATGATCTAGATCAAAAGCAACCCAATAAGACTTTGTGAATTTTTTTGTTTCTGGCAAGCAAATCCTATAAGACAAATTTGCATAAATTTGTTACTGGAAAAACTAAGGTTTATTATTTACATCTAAATATAACTACAATTCTTTAGTGGACTATACAAGAATTTTACTTAAATTTGTTAATGGTAAAACAAACTCAGGTTCATTATTTACAACTAAATATACTTACAATTCGTTTCTGAATTACATCCATATTTGTCTTAAACTTGCGCCCTTTCTTGTGCTTGCGACTTTGAAATAGACTTTAGCTTGTGATAGGAAGGCCTGATTTGGGTCTTTGTTTTTCTGGCATGTACCAAAAATAATATGACAAATAAGGAATACATTATCATAAATGTGAAAGAAAAAATAAAACCAATAATGATATATTGGCCAAGAAAAAATCAATCAGATTAATAATAATTAGAGCAACTAATTTTAATAATAATCTGATTAATTATTAATCTGATTAATACTCTTACTATTGTGCAAAATATGCCTCTACTATAACAATACTAAGTCACATTGACAACCCTAAGATTCAGTTGTATGATAGTCTAAATCTATATTTTGTATTATTAGTTGAGTTTGTAAAAATATTGAAGATCAGACTGGAGTATTTTTTTGTGAACAGTCTCAAGCTTAAAAATAAACTCTGGAAGAAGATGAACCAGATCATGCTTTAGAGAAAAGGTAAAGAAGCTTGGAGTTGAATAAATCTGTTTTAGGAAAAATATTTTAAGTCAAGATATCTACAAGTCACAGATCAAGTCATATAGAGAAGTCATTCGAGAACTCCAGAGTGACTTATCGAGAAGTCCAAAATGGCTTATAGAGAAGTCTCAGAGATATCGACAAGTCATTTCTGCATATAGAAAACCCGGAGATATCGACAAGTCAAAATGAACATACAAAGATTGGAGATATCGACAAGTCAATTTATCATTAGAGATTTCAGAGATATCGACAAGTCAAAATATATATAGAGATCTCAGAGATATCGACAAGCCATTTCTACATACATAGATTTGGAGACCTCGACAAGCCAAGTTCACTTATAGAGAACTCAGAGATCTCGACAAGTCAAAGACACTTATAGAGAACTCAGAGACCTTGACAAGCCAAATTCACTTATAAAGAACTCAGAGACCTCGACAAGCCAAATCCACTCATAGAGAAATCAGAGACCTTGACAAGTCAAAACACTTATAGAGAACTCAAAGATCTCAATAAGCCATTATACTTATTGAGATGTCAGTTCTCTTAACAACATACTGCAGATCTCGATATGAATCTCAAGGATAGAATGCAGACAAGTTAAAGCTTCAAGATTATCAATGAATAAACGATCTAATCATTTATATTAAAAAGTCTACAAAAGCAGCTTAAAGAGTGCAAGATCAAGGGCCAAGATTAGCTGACAAAGGAAGGTCACAGACCTAAAATTTTTTGCAAGGATTTACTAAGCTAGAAATGGAAAGCTTTAGAGATAACTTAAAGTAGGGTTTAGTACATCTTATTGCATGCTGTGTAAGCCTTTGTTTACTAATCTATAAAGTAAAGACTGGTCATTTTCTTTTAAAAATAACAAACTGATCTATATTTTCTTGTACTCTCTCAAGATAGAAGATGAGTTCTTTAATTACAAAAGAACCCAGAAATTTGTAGCAAGACATGCTTAATTTTAATACAAAGTTAAGTGAGTTTTGAAAATACTATGTTTGTTGTGCATGCTTTATTAATTATGTTAAACACAATATCTCTACAAATTAGATTTCTGTGTTCACCATATCTAAATAGTATGAAAAATCCTAAAAATCAAGAAAACACATTCACCCCCATGTGTTGTACTTAATATCTAACAAGTGGTATCAGAGCAAAATCTGAAAGAAAATAGATAAAGATCTTGGAAGTATGAGTGCACAGAAGATAAGCAGTATTAAGATACCAGCCTTCGACATAATCTACTATATACTCTGGAAAAAGAAAATGATGTTGTTCATAAGGATGGCCAATCCTATATATATCCAGATTCTAAAGAATGGCCCTTTCACCCCATGGAAAGGGTAGATGAATCTACATATGGAGACATGGTCATCCCAACTCATTACACACCTAAGGACCCTTCAAAATACTCTGAATCTGAGAAGAAGAAAGTCTCTCTAGACAGTGGCCTACAATTAATTCTGATAGATTCACTTGATAATGTTATGTACAACAACATTGTCAGCTGTGACACAACTAAAGAGATCTGGGAGAAAATAGAGATTTTATGTGAAGGTGTAGAGGAATTTAGATCCAACCAAAGGAGAAAACTGGTGTCTCAATATGAGGGATTCATGGAAAAGCCCAAAGAAGGAAATACTGAAGTTTTTAAGAGGTTAAATAAATTAATAAATGACTTACAGCTGCATAATAAATATTTTGAAACTGAGGAGGTTAAACTGAAGTTCCTGTTAGCTCTTCCTGACCATCTTGAACAAAAGATATCAGTCATTAGAGAGGGAAGAGATCTACGCAGAAAGACACTGAAAGTTCTGTATGGAATCTTGAAAACTTATGAACTTGAGATTCTGCAAAGAAAGTCATTAAAGGCAAACCATGGACATGTGGTTGATGGTTCAAGTGCCTTGGTTGTACATGACAATGAAGAAAGTAAGGATGAGCAAGATGATCCAGTTGCAGTTATTCAAGATGTGGAAAAAAATAACAAAGGACCTCTGAAGCAAGTTGTTTTGGTACTGGAGGAAGATGAATACTACACCTTAGAGGAGCTAGATGAAATGGACAAATCCATGGCTTACTTTTTGTTAGTGAGACTGCATAGCTGTATGAACAGTTACATGATAACTCAACACGATAACAACACTAGAACATGACTTGTTAATAATATTACGTCTACACAAGAAATTAGGAAGAATGAAGACAAGGCAAATACAAATAATCAGAAGATTAGAAGAACGCCTAAAGTCTGTTTACGGGTCACTAAAATAAGTTCATTAATATGATCATGTCTCAGTGAAGAACAAAGGTTAAAGACTTTCAGGGTTTCAGAAATGTTGAAGATTCAGTATACAAGTGCTACCGGAAGATTTCAGTGTATTGGCATTGATTGAAGATAGAAAGTGTTCAAAGCATAGGAATCTGAAAAATTGAAGACATGATATATACAGAGGTTAATGAAGATATTATCTAAAGTACCAGAAAGGATTCCAGTGAAAGTACATCTATTTATTGATAGTCAGTGTTCGAAGCGATAAAGTTGAGGCAAGCTTAACAATATAATCAAGGCTGTAATACGAAGACCTGAATCGGAGCTAGTCGTCTGTGAACCAGACCAGTTGCACTAGGCGTCAGTGTTTCATGAAAGGAATCTGAGTATTATCATTAGAAGGATTGTTAAGTGAGGATTCGTATCAGGGAATACAGGTTTTATGATTCAGAAGAAGACTCAAGAGAGAAGACTTAAAGATGGGACAGCTCAGGGAATGCAATGCTCTACAGATCCTAAGTCAAGGTAATTACTACCTTGTAGTATGAGTCATCCTGATCAGTATATTGATCTTCAGAAGGAATATCCTGGATGTACAGTTCAATATTTCAGTACAAGAACTGATCTTGACTTAGTGTGATACTCATGGAATAAATGAGAGAAAGAATAATTTCACAAGTGCAGTTTTCATCCCTCTGGTCGCCGCATAGAGAAGTGGAGTGAATTTTTTTCTAAGGCAAAAACACCCTCTGCTCCCCTCTTGTCACCATAGAGAAGTGGAGTAATTTTTTCTAAGGAAAAAACTCCCTCTGCTCCTCACTTGTCACCATAGAGAAGTGGAGTAATTTTTTCTAAGGCAAAAACTCCCTCTGCTCCCCTCTTGTCACCATAGAGAAATGGGGTGAATTTTTCTAAGGCAAAATTTACCCTCTATACACTCTAATCACCACAGAGAAATTGAGTTGAATTTTTCAAAGGCAAAATTCACTCTTGGTCGCCACATAGCTTGTATTACCTTGGTCGCCATAGAAACTGCAGCCACAATTTATTGTACAATCAATTGTTTGTGTGGTTCAATTTCAGCCACACAATTAAATTGATATAAGTCTATACAAGCAGCAGATCAGCTAAGTTGTTCTGTTTATCTTCTTCTCCAACAAAAAGAGAGATGATAATACAAGTAGCATAGATTTACAGAGAAACTCCGACACCTTGAATATCCGTTTAACTTCTCACCATAGTAATGTTATAATTCCCGATTTAACTCCTGTATATTCTTAGGGGCATTATAATCGTTACCCGGTAATTAACTCATAGGACAAACAAAAGCTAGATTATTGTATAGGATTTGATTTGTAAATCTTTGTAGTAGCTAGGAACTTTGTTGTTCTTAGATTGTAGCCGGTTAATTTATTTACCGGAGTGTAGCCACACCCTCGAGGATTTATATACGAATATATATATTTCCCCGAATATCTTATGTTCCTTATTTTTATCATTCCAAACACTATTCCTCTCAAGAACACGAAACCACTAATCGAGCACTAAATATTTTATCCGCTAAAGATTCGAAAGAATCTTTAATTTAGTGATTATCGTATTCAACCCCCCCCCCTCTATGATAATTCGGGACCTAACAATTGGCATCAGAGCTGACTGATTGATACACAAATCAAGATCCAGAAATAAATTTATTTTATTAATTTGAATTTACATAATTTATTTTATAAATTTAATTTAGGAAATTTATTCTATAAATTAATTTAAATGAGTTTATTATTTAAACTTGAATAAATTTATTTTATAAACTTAATTTAAATAAATTTATTTTATAAATTTGATTTAAATTAATTTATTATTTAAATTATTGGAAATAAGAATTTTTAATTTAAATTATATTTCGAGTATATTTTCAGATTTCGAAGCTGCCAAATAGTTGGTAAAAGGCGTATATATTGATCTCAGGAAACAATTAAAAGGCATACATGATTCACTTAGCAGCAGTTCATGCGAAGAGCAAAGCAGAAAATATAGCAGTGCATGTTGTGCACGCGCGGGTAACGACAGAAAAACAACGCGCGGGGACTGTAGTTGGTTGACGCGCAAAACAAAACAGGCAGCCTTCAGTTTTGCTAGACACGTGCCACGCGCAGGAATATTATTTGGCTGCCAAGCATGATGACTGAGAGACACGCGGGGATTTTCTTACTCCTGCAATAATTGATTTCGCACATTGCCTGACTTATCGCCACAGGAGATTTAAACTGCCTGTTGCGACCACAGCCAAGGTCGCCACAGAGGATTTAATAATTCTAAGGCACTAAGGCAGTATGCACTAAGGCAGCAATGACGGCGCAGAAGGTGCACAGAAATTCTGAGTTACAATAGAACATTTTTGTTACCTCAATTAATTGTTTCTCGGTTTAATTATTTTTCTATAAAAATTTAAAATTCTAAAATTTAAATTTTTCTTAAATAATAATTTACATTTGATTTAATTTTTAAGAAAATTCAAAATTCTTGAAAATTAATTTTCTCGTAATTATTTATTTTTGATTAATTCATTTTCTAAGAAAATTAAAAATATTGGAAATTTAAATTTCTCTTAAATATTAAATTAAGGGTACTCAAGGATTGGTAGACATGATTTTTCCAGGCTTTTAAAGTGGATTTTAATCTTTCAAAGAAAACGAAGACCATGTGCTATTCAGACGGAAATTTTCCGAACAAGGAAATTGAAGATAATGGTTTTCTTACTCCAATGAAACTGATTTCAAGACCTATAGATAAAAATTGTGTAACATCCTCACAGGCTTACTCTATAGGATAACACTAGGTTTTCAGACGCAGGAAATGTATGAAATTTCTACGGGTACAGTTTTTCTCAGAGATTTTAAGACAACTCTTTGATTCTAGATTATACGACACAGTGGTTTGTACCAATGCTACATTTATCCGAGAATCAATGAGATCATACAAGCAGGAATTGTGGAGGTCAGAGAGAATTATGGGGACAAGCAAACATCTCAGTTACATGTAATAAAGTTGGAGCCTCGGGACAGAATGTAAGAGTTACTGATAGTTGAATTAGAAGAAGTTCAGGTAGAAGTACTTGAGGGACTGGACACCAGGGCAGTGTTTCACTTGTCATGGAAGTTTAATCGCATCAGATTCACAAGGGGTACATAAGCTATATCCAATGATCAAGCCTATCTATTCTGAAGCAGAGATTCTTACAGATTCAGTTCAAGAGGTGATTACAAGACTGAGAATGGGACATAAACAAGATTTGATAGCTACAGTTATGACAAGATATATGTGTCAAGTAACTATCAGGGGTTTTGCTACAACAGAATAAAAAGCTTGACAAACAAGGATGAGTAGGGATTCAGTTGAAGAGTTGAGACAAAGGTGGAATGTTTTCCTAGGGAAGCAGCCAGTCAAAATTTATAATGCACGGGAAAGAGTTGGGATGGATCAGATGACGAGAATAATGAATATCTTGCTTTCATAGCAATCTCTGAAGATGGTCAAACTCACATATCTCAGGTTTCAAATTCTTGAACCACTGCAATATTTTGTTTTCAATATTCAATGCATGTTAAGATCTTAGTGTTTAAATGTTTAACACTCGCACAAGCATGATAGCATCACACTTAGATAATGCTGAACTAGTTCACTAGACTATTTTTCTGGTAACTAGGATTGATGTTTTACTTGTGCACGTTACTTTAGATGATCTTAAATATGTGTTTGAATATTTGTTGAACATGATTAATTGCTTTAGTGAGGTATATGTTTTTCCAGCATATAAGACATTTGTTTATGCTTATCTCTTGTATCCTAATACAATGTGAATTATTCATTTGATCTGAATTATTTGTTAAGATGTATTACTTTATTATTGGATTGAGATAGCTAGATGAGATTTATCAACAGGATAGGACTAGATAAAATTAGTGATTTATTTGTTAATTCTGTTTGTTCCATATCATGCATGTCTTGCTTAATTCTTATGTGTAATATTTCTGAATGAATGCCATGTATTCTTAATACAATGCTTTCTTATTTCAATACCATGAATGTATCTCCTAGTACTTGCATTAATTATAGAAGAAGCATATTTAGGATTACAATAGGGCAAAGACTGCTAGTCCTCCTTATGTAAGGTTGGAACTATTTTTCCCCTAGCCTTGACAGATTTGGAGAAAATGGTTACTTAAAGATAAGAATTAGCATGATAAGGTTGCAACTGTTGTTATCTTTGTTTATAATAATATCTCTAATCCATCTGGACCCAAACTGATAAGTTGGATACCAAGAACTGTTAATCCATTTGTTAGTGCAGGACATAACAGGTTAATTGATTCATATGTATTATTGTTAATTCATACTCAAGGCATATAATCAAAGAAAGAGCCTCACAATCAAATGTGATTGACAAAAGCTATTCCGTCAATAATCTTTGAAGATGACAACAAAGGTTTTCATTACGGGACAAGCTATGCAGAAAAAGGATGTCATCATGAACTCAACAATTGCTATCACTGATAACAACTAATTATTGGAGTCATTGATAACAGTTGAAGCAACTTCTTGCTGGAGAATTAAGGCACAAATCCTCTTATCAGACACTTCTGCATCAAAGGACAAAATGTCAATTCAATGAAGAATTAGTGTCCCATCTGAAGCAGGAAGATTGAGAAGCTTGCTCTTCTTAGAGTAAGGAAAAGAAATGCTTGTGGCTAGACTGGAATCTCATGAAAGGTGAAGTCAACGGTTTCTACTGTAAAGCTTCATCCGACAAAAATTTAGCTATGGCATTGGAAGCTCTCACCCTTGAATATCAACACAAGGAACTCTTTTGTTAAAAGGGTTTAGTGAGAGGACTGCCTCATCTGGAATTCAGAAGATGATAAATATGAGGCATGTTAGAAAGTGAAGTCAAAGACAACATCATATCAAAATAAAAATATACCTTAATAATGGTGGTTGACTACTCTTATGAAACAAAGTTGTTGTTCGTGCATTCTCAAGACAAGACATCACAAATAGTGATTGATTACATCAAAGAAGATCAAGATGGAAGCAACTGTAAAAGAAATAATCTTGTGGTCAGATAATGGGACTGAATTCAAGAAGCAGGTCTGATTAATATCTGTAACATCAAGAATATTTTGAGACATATTCAGCACTGGAAGCTCCGTGTTAGAATGGAGTGGTACAAAGGAAGAACCGAAACTTGATTAAAGCTACAAGTGAAATATCAAGCTAATCAAGACTTTCCAAATACCGAAGGGCTGAAGCAGTCAATACAGTTTGCAACAAGTTAGATCAAACCTTGATCTAGATGTATACATGAAGACCACTAATGAGTTAATGGCCAACGGAAGCAAACACTGGATAACCTGAAAGTGTTTAGAGAGAATATTCTATAAAAGCAAACAATGAATTGTTATTAGTTGTTTGAAGATCTTGGCATTTGCAGCTAAGACTTGTTAGGATATTTTTCATGGCTACTCAGTGGAGTATATAACCTACAGGGAATTTGTGGTTGATCAACAGAAGATGATTGAATTTCTAAGTGCACAGTTCAACAACTCAATGCTCTAAGCTGTTAAAGGAGAAATTAATGGTATTGATGATTCATATCCATGCAGTGGAATGGAAGTGTATAAAACAACTCATTATTTCAATGAAGTCAGTCAGCAAGGGTAAGGATTTTCAGAAAATCCCAGCAACAGCTTAGGGGGAGCAAACAGAAGGATCATCTAGTCGGATACAACACCATATTGAATATCAAGAGGACACTGCAAGAACATATCTGCTGAGACAAAGGGTTTGATATTAATGTTATTCCCAGATTCTAGTTCTTAAGTAATCCAGATGGTAGAGTACTGATTAGCAGGGCTAATGAGTATAAATGAGTATCTCTCTAGTTTTCTATCTAAGGAAGAAACTAAGAAAGTTACAGAAGCTCTGATAGATCCGGATTGATTGGGTGATTACAAAGCAAGATGAACTCAATCAGGCAGCAAGCAGATTATAGGGAAGCTGGTATCCAAACCAAATGACAGTATTGTAATTGGTACAAGGATAACCAGAAGTCAAACTGGATGACAATGGCATTGTTACGAGGGACAAGGCTAAACTGGATGCTAGGTTATTATCAGGAAGCAGTATCTAACATATAGCACCAGTAACGAGACTTGTGGATATTATGACATATCAGGCACCTGATGCACATTAAACTTGGAATTGGACTCTAGTAGATGTGCACAAGTGCACTCCTGGTTGGTGAGTCAAAAGAGGAAGCCAGTGCACAATAGTTCATGGACTTTGCAGTTGCAGACCTATTGGACTACATATATCTTTTCTTCACAAGCTCACTTTGGGTTGGTATGAACTAGTATACTACTCAAGCAATCGTCAAGGACATGGTATATCACTATAACTGAAGTTACAGTTTAATATAAACTAGTAGAGTCGTCATATTAATAACTCTCTTATCATTAGGCACAAATATATTGTTTTATATGTGCAGTGATATAATGATAATGTTATATGTTTCTCTACTAACAAAACTTGTGCAAGATTATTTGCTAAGTAATTACAGAGTAGGTATGGAGGAGCATGTTGGAAAGTTGCAATTCTTTTTGGGATTACTTTAAGCAGGCCATTAGAATAATTCTTTTAGGAGCTCAAGAAAGCCAAAAGAACAATTCTTTTAGGAGCACAAGTAAACCAAAAGAATGGTGGTAATACAAGTATGTTAAGGATCTTTTGAAGATGCAAAATTTGGAAGATTCTGAACATGCCAAGACTATACCAAGAAACCACTAAAGCTTGATCAGTGTAACTCAGGTATAATGACAAGCTATAAAGGTATGACAAGCTCACTCTTTTACTCAAATGCTAACAGACGGCATGTAATGTTCTCAAGATGCCAATATGCAAGGTTCCAAGTGGATCCTAGAGAATCCAATCTTATAGTTATTAACAAGATTATTAGATATCTTAAGGGACTATCAACTCTTGAAGTAAAGTACCCTAAAGATATTATGCTTAACATGTTTGGCTGTATAGATATAGATTACGCATGTTGTAAGAAAGACAGGAGAAGCATCTCTGAAGCTGTCAACCTAAGTGACAGGAGAAGCATCTCGGGAAGCTGTTAACTTCATGAAAGAAGATTGATTTCTTGTTATGATAAGAAATAACCTCAAATATAACAACACTGTGGAATACTCTATGACAAGGCACCTTTACACCAGGTATCATTTAAATCGAGAGCATGTCTTTTAGTTAAAGAGTTACTGACAGAAACATTTATTAAATCACTTGATAAAGTTAATTTTTCAAGACTGGCTTGTAAGTGTGGGATATCATTCATTGCACATTAGTTGGAAATCCCATATGTAAGGAATTCTTAATATAAGTTCACAAGTATTAAATCTTCAATATTTAAAGGACTTGTGAATTTATCAGTAATCCAGTACCTCGTACTTAGTGCTAATATCTTGATTCATGATTACAATGTCAAATACATTTATGATAGTTAAGTATTATAGCATTAAGTTTGAATACTATTTTAATTAATTTAAATTATGACTATAGACAATTCCATTCCATATCAGTCTCATAATTTGAATTATGTTGAAATAATATGCAACATAGTTATTTGTATCATGTACGAATAATTGTGATACTTTTAGTATTAGTGATATTATTTAGAATTTTTGTTCTAAGTAATCAATTCCTATTTCTAAAATCACTGATATTAAAAGTTGAAGTATTTTCTAAGTTATGTGTATAAAACTCTCAATATTTTATATGCTTAGAAAGTATTTCTAAAATTACTAATTATCCAAAGAGTGATTGCAATGTGTATAACTCATATATTCTATTGGTGATTATTCAAGGGTAATTATAAATATTTAAGTGCTAGTATCTAACTCATAGATATTTAGTATATATTTATTTCATATTTATTTTGGGTAGTTGGATTATGGAAATTGAAACAATTAAATGAGTTTATTTGCTCCTGAATTCAAACTAACTTAAAATAAATAAGCAGCATGATTGATTATAACTAAATTTGTCAACAATTGATGTCTGATATATTGATTGTAACTTGTGTGTTATAAGTTAATTATGATATTTTAATTTTAGTGAATTTAGCAATGTTTACATCTCAAGAATTCACTGAATCAGAATCATGATTGTAGCATGATTAGTTGTGTGCTAATTCTTGACTTATATCAGTTAATGATACTTAGTTAAGAATTTAACTACGAACTAATTGTGAAGTATTAGTATTTATGACATTACTTAAAACTCCTCTAAGTAATCAATGCTTATCTTCAGTCACTTATACTAATATAAAAAGTGTAAAAATATCTCTTAAAGTACAACTATGGTCAATGAGGATTTTGCTTTATTATAAATAACCATATGTCGTCCACTTAGAATAATTTTTATACTTACTTGCAAATTCCTAAACACTTTGATAATAGATGCAATACTCAATGAATCAAAGTATATAGAACTTAGAATATTTTTCTAAGATTGCAAACAAATCAATGTTGGTTAATGTTGCTTTATTTATCGAACCAATATTGTTTGAGATATTACAGTTGTTAGGAGCTAACAATTGTATGATATATGAAATTGAATGTTGATATCTTTTTGATAGATAATTGGTATTTAATTCATTGATATCTTATTTTAATTTATTAAAATAGGATGCAACATAATTATTGGTATTTTAAGTACTTGAGAAGTATCAGTCAATGATATATTGTTAATATTTTGTTGCAGATAATTGTGAGATTTTAAGTTCTAGTGAATTTATATGAGTTGCTATATATGAAAGATTCACTACAATTTGAAATTAGCAGCATAGTCCTTCTTATTAAGATTATTTATCAATAAACAATTTTGTTGATCATAATCTTATAAAGATAGATTATGGAGCTTTTGATATGAATGAGAATTGCTTAGACTTTACCCTAAGTGATCAATGTTTTTACAAAATCTCATTCATAATAAAAGACAAAATCTTTCTTTCTCTTCTTAATACTGCTAGGTCATCAGTCTGTGTCTTATCAAATCATTTATCTTTTAGGCATAAAAACAGACTTGTGCACTCGAACAGTTTTAGGAGAAAATCAAACGTCTTTATATATTGGTGATATCTTATTTCATTAAAATCTTTTTGAAATCACTATTGTACATCATTTCTCTCAAAGATTAAATGCATAATTTTCATTCATTATAGATCTTAAGTACATTTTATCTCCATATTGCCATATGTTCTATGATACAGGTTCAGTCTCCAATGGCATTCTTTCATTTGATAGTCATGAGGTTGAAAACCCACAACTTCTATCCCAGAGTGTAAAGACAAACACAAAAATAGAACCAACCAACACTCTCTTACCACTAAAATGAAGTATGAATGAGCGTGAGGGAGAAAGTGCCTTAGTGCACCACATAAGGAAGGTTCTGACGTCAACCCAACAGCTCTGTCTCCTACAAAGATGAGTAGTATTTAAACCAAGACAACTGCTAGGCCCCATACATCTTCTCAAAAAGATGTAATGGCTGAAAAGGCATAAAATAGTCACTAGATTTGTAACACCCCCAAATCCGAGGTCGGGGATCCGGGTTTTCACGAGTTCCATTTCCCTTAATAATACTTAATCTTAATAATCAACCAACTACTGCGTATTGTGACCCCACAATATACACACACACACCACAAGTTATAGTCTCAGAGATGAATATCCAAAAATAACATAAGTCATTTTATTCCACAATTATAAGCCATTACACCTTAAAAGGGTTTTTGAATAAATTTACATATTCCTTGCCATTATTACAATTCATAAATATACATAAGTCTGGCATAACAAAAGTTGAAATCCTAGCCTATTGGTAGTTCCTACCTCAGCTACAACGGCATCAACGCCTACAGGAAACTGCGAAACGTTTTCTAACTGCTCACGAATTGGGAGCTTGATCCTGTTCATCTTGTCTATCTATTGTTGTGTGATGAAAGAAGAAAGGGTGAGCAACAAGCCCACCAAAATAATATGTATAATAATTAACAATATATGAGCATTCTCATAGTACTTATGAAAGTCTTGGTCAAGAAGAAATGAACCAAGTTTGATATCTTAATGCGACGAAGTCGCAAAATATTCAGTATATATATACATATATACTTCTCAAATCTTTGAAATCCTCTGACATGTATAATATACACAGAGTTCCAGTTTATAACTGTATAAAATATCGTTGCAAGGTGATCTCATATATCTAACCTTATCTCAACATTTTTCTTAAAATCTTTGTCATGCATAAGATAATCATTTACTAGATATAAGTTGAAAAGATGAAGTTACAAGATACTCCAATATACTTATATCTTTTCCGAATACTACTTGAACTACCACCGTTCAAGTTATAATTAGTTTCAAAAGTTCATCACATAGATGAGACTACAAGATAAGACTTGAATAGATCCAATCTTTGAAATATCATTTGAAAGAAATGAAGTTACGAGATACTTCATTAAGTCTCGATATATATATCCATATATATCTCTCATACATTTCTTGAAAATCTTTGTCATGTAAAGTATGAACAGAGTTGTAATATCCAATGAATTTGGAAAGAAAATTTTTTTGGCATAAACCCGATATCTTGCTGATCAGGCAAAGATACCCATTAAGTAACCTTTTTTACTGTAGATGGATGAATTCCTCGCCGGTCATCACCCTTGCCACATTAGGACCTCGTGCTAGACCGTTACCCGGCCACTCACGCGTGGATGGACTGTCACCCAGCCTCTTACACCTTCATAGACCGTAGCCCGGCCTGTCGCTTATGCCGACACAATTAGATAGACTTACTTCCCGAACGTTGGGCAAGTAATCAAATTGTTTTCTCAAAACAGCAACCTCGTTGCGAATATAAAATACACCACAGAGCCGGATCCCTCGGATTTTTGAGCGAGTATTCAACTCCCTTTCGAAAGGAAGATCTTAAATTTGAAAACGAGTTCTGGGATTCGCTCTAACTTTAAAATCATTTTAAAGACTCGAAAACATTTTTAAGAATGTTTGGAGTAATGTTGATTTAATAAAATAAATCAGTCCCAATATGTTATAAATTATCTGAATATTATTATTTAAATAATATTCCCATAAGGATAATCCTTATAAAAATAATTGAAGTAGAAGTTTCAAAACTCATACTTGAATTGAATAATAAATAACCAAAGATATACTTATACGAAAGTACGATCTTTATTTGAATAATCGAAAATAAGTTTGATTATCGAAACATTATTCTTTAATCAAATAAAGAATATTATTTAATAAAATAATCGGAGTCATAAGTCCTTGAATGAATATTCAAGATAATATTCATTAAATAAAATAAAGTTATCGAATAAACCTTATTCGATTAATAGTTTTGAAAACTATATCTACATATATATATATATATTATACTAGGGAACGTCAACTCCCGGTTTAGAAAATGTTCACCTTTGGGTCCCCTATACTAAGGGTATACGCAACTACTGCTTATCTCTAGCATAGGTATTATGTAAATTATAAGCATTTGAATCAACAATTAGATATCAAGATTACGAAACAGGCATGCATATATACCATATCTGCATGCTCCAAATATTGCAAGATTTGCTAATAACAATCATGCACTTATCACAAGATAATGCATATACATATATACATCACAACAATAGTATAACGGGTAGAAAACTTGCCTGAACGTTCCGGGGTAGACTTAAGCTTAGAGTGGATCCGATAACCTATGAACAACAACATAAGTTGAAATTAAACTACGGTCCCTTAAGAAACTAGACTTTAACCGATTGGACCCTAACGTTCACTTTTGCGCTTAACGAATTACATAAGTCGCTCGAGTAACCTCGACTCCACCCTTTTTATAAAATTAACCGTTACGAATTTTAAGGCGACTCTTTCACGAATACTCTACCAACTGCCTAACCCATCTTACATAATTGTTTCGTAATCCAATTAGTCTTTTAAGGTCCTTAAACAATGTCTCAAAATAAAGCGAGGGGGTAAAGGTTCGTTCGCGAAACCCCGTAACTTAAAACGGTCGTTTCTCCTAAACCGTACATCGGATTCAAGCGAACCAAATACCAAAACAAAGCTTACGACACGATCTAGCTAAACATGGCAAATTTACATATTGTTCAGTGAGTTATCTGTTCCGAGATTCATGTACAACAGTCTAAGGAAAACGGGCTTTACGACGACTATGTTTACGAGTTTTCCAAGTTTCTCACTACACCAAAACCTCAGCAAAACAATCCACAATTATTAACACATCAAAACCTCAACTAAATAATACTATTCCAGTCCTTATTCTCCAGATTCTTCATCTCAACTAACCACAATCAAGTTCTATTAACTATAACAAGATCCATTCACCAAATCACTCCAAATTCAAATCAAACTACTAATAATCAAAGATCATGCTTCTCATTTAGAAAACCAACCATCAAACTCACTAATAATCAAATTAAAGACTAGGGTTTGAAGTTTATACCTTCCTTGGGAGGTGTTAAGTTGCTAGGAAGCCTTAGGAAGCCTCCTACAAGCTTGATATTTCCAAAGAAATCAAGAACACAAAGTTAGGCTTTGAAGTTTCTAAAAGTTCGATTGAAAGAACTGTACAAATGAGGGTCTTACCATGCTTATTTGGACAATACTTGTGAACAAGACTTGTAGGTCATCTCAATACCTTTCCAACGAGCTATAGAACATAACATTTGAGTGAGTATTGAAGGAGATATGGAAGTTTGAAGTTGCTGAGTTTGTTTTGGCCGAGAGCTTCTTCTTGCAAGGTCAACTCTTCTCTTTTTAATTTATGTTATTTGCTTGGTTGATTCTTCTTTTTATCTTGAAATTTGTTTTAACCTTTTTACCAGGGTTAATTTTGTGTGGCCCAAAATCACCCAACAAACAAAACTCCTTTGTCATGCTTAGGCAAGCAAGCTTGTGTCATGTGATGACATCATCATCCACTACCTTTTTGATTAATCCTTTAATTACTTGGCTAATGACCGCTGATCTATTATACGGTTCACTTATCTTTCGTTTTCGTTCGTCGTTTGAGGGATCATATCCGAGATCTTATTACTTGGGTTCCCTTAAACCTTTCTCAATATTTTATATTTCTTTTATGATCCTCTCTTATAATCCTTAAATTTCAATCATTTTAATCATGTTACCTTATACTCAATTCTTTCGGTATCTGATGGATTTTCGGAAAAAATCAAAGTGTTCGAATTTTGATTCTGACGATCTTTACATACACTCATTTACTTTATGGAATACTAATACGATCTTAGAATTTCCATAACAGTATTCTATATAGCGTGGTCTGATAATTTTCCTTAATCAGCATCATCAGCAAAAAGTTACTATTCATCAGTGTTTCAAAAATTCCAAAAAATGGGGTTATTACAGTCTCCCCTCCTTAAAAGAATTCCGTCCCGTAATCAGATAGAAAAAAGTTTGGGATGCTTTTCTAGTATTGCGCTTTCTAACTCTCAAGTCAAAAAAAAATTCCAAATTATGGTTTTACCACAAAACTCTGACTAGTCTGATAACCCTGTTCCTAAGCACTTGCTCCTTTCAATCCATAACCCTTACTGGTTGCTCCATATAGGTCAAGTCTGGTTGCATGTCCATGCGCTCGTATTCTCCTATATGTCTGACATTCGGATTATGCTTCCTTAATATTGATACGTGGAATACGTTATGAATTTGCTATAGGCTCGGGGTAGGGCTAGTTCATTTGATAATTTCCCAATATGTCTTAATATATCCAAGGGTCCAACAAATCGTGGACATAGCTTTCCTTTCTTTCCAAACCTCAACAATCATTTCCAAGGGGATACCTTTAACAACACTAGGTCCCTTATTCCATACTTTTTGTCCTTTCGAGTCAAATCCGCATACCTCTTATGTCCATCTTGGGCTACTACCAGTCGTCCTCTGATTAGATCTATTATATCCCTGGTCCTTTGGACAACTGCTGGTCCGAGCATCTTGCGCTCTACAACTTCATCCTAACATAAGGGAGATCGACATTGTCTTCCCTCAAGGATCTCATAAGGCGACATCTCGATAATGACAGATGATCTATTGTCGTAAGAAAACTCAATCCGCGATAAATGATCATTCCAAATTATTTCAAGTCTATTGCACAGACTCTCATCATAGCTTCTAGCACTATAGCTTTTGCTTCTCAATACTCCTTCTTTTCTTGTTCGTAAGCATTACTATCTTCCGTACCAAATTTTATACTGATTACACTTTTGCTCGTTAGCGTTCTATAACCTTTTAATAATCACGCCAACCTTAGTATCACGAACGCGTTAGAATCAGAATATCACCGCACTGGTACCACTTCATCTCTAGCTGCCTCCATTTTCAAAAGTTTGGTCCTTCATATAGAAGTAAAAGAATTTATTGAGAGATCACTATGATCATGAACACTTATTACATCGCATAGTTAGTACAGAAGGTGGCCAACCTTTAGTACTTGACAAGCAATTAAACAATAGATGGTATCCTACTAGGCTTCTATCACACAGATAGATAGTCATTCGGAAATACCTCCCCTTCTGGAAGGGTTGTTCTTCTCAGCTTATATGAAATGAAAAGGAGAGAAAAGAACGAATTGAAGAGAATCATATATATAAAAAAATATACTGCCACCAAATATCTGGCTTGGAATCTACCTCTAAACTATAGAGGTTTGTCATAGGAGAACAAAATATATACGTATATATATTAACATCAAGTATTATAGCATCGTATTTCACATGCCTAAATATTTTTGCTATTATATCCATCATTCTATGGACCCATGCTCTTGCTCTAGCTTATACACATTCAACCTTGAAACTCCCTCGACAACGAAAATTGAATCTGGGATTTCATTATAGACCTCATCGTTACTAGAATCCATTTCTATACCACAATCTTCTTCGTATGGGTAATACTACTCTTTATCGATAAGAAGGAATAAATATATCATAGGTAAATGTTCGACTTAGTCGGTCTATCATTAATAACTTATACATCACCACGACCCGATTAGTTGTACTCAATCTCATCGCTCATTACATTACAACTCTCACAGTTGTCATCGTCTAAATATTCATAGAATCGTTAATGCATTACTATAGTCCACCACGGACCTACGGTAGTCATTTGTTTTCCTCGGAATCATAATATCTAATCATATGGAGTCCATATCTGCCGTATAATTTTTTTTAAGGAGTTAACATAATCACCATTCATGATTCATGAAGAACACTCCAGATCCTGACGTACATTCATGACATGAAGTAGATAAAATTACAGAAGAGTTTCAATCAAAGCAATGATAGCAGGTTAATACCATTCTTAATCATATGCCTTCAATAGAAGACTTAACTCAAAGGTTGTAGGATTTTTAATCGCAGCGGGGGCATGGTAAAACACTTTTACACATACAAAATCCAAATAAAAGCATATAAATCGTGAATAAAAATTCGAGGGATCGAATCTAACCTTTTAAAATAATTCGGAGACAACGATCAGAGATCCTTAGCAGTTGCTCCTCAAGTGTGAAGCACTCCACCGGTATCCACCAAGAAAACGATGCTAAGGAGGAGGAAGAAGGTGGAGAGAATTGGGTTTTCCAAACTTTTTGGGTTTTCGAGTTCGATGTGTGTTAGAATAAAATAGGATCTATAATAGTGTATTTATAGGCAAAATTTTCAGCTGAAATTTTCCCATAAATATTATTATTATTTTCCCATTTATTATTCTCATTAATAATTAAAACACCTTTTAATTATTAATCCTTTTTCTAAACACTTTAGAAATAATTCTCTCTCTTGATTTAATTTCCAAAAATTAAATCCTTTAATTAATAATATTAAGAACTTTTCTTAATTAATTTATAATCAATTAAATCTCATTTAATCAATTATTAAATTTTCCAATTAATTATTTATTTCACAAATAAATAATTATTAGCCATTATTAATTAATTCCTCCACCAATAAATCATTCTCTTTTTATGGTGTGACCCTGTAGGTTCAATATTAAGCCGGTAGTAGAAATAAATAATAATAAAACTATTTTATCATTATTTATATAAATTCTCTAATTTATTAAATATGATTAAATAATTAATCACATTTATTCTATATCATGAGTGATGCTTCTCAACATATCGCGACTATCCGGATAATATAAATTCACTGCTTAGAATACCAAGAACCTGTCAGTGAATAGTTACCGTACAATAAACTCCTTCTACCCTACAATGTCCTGATTAAATACAAGGCATGGATCTCGTGTCAAGCCTATCTAATTCAATCACTTTGCTTACCATTTACTATGCGTAGTTCTATGCAAATTAGAAACTCCTTTCTAATTTCATTTACTCTGGCCAGAGATTCCTGAACTAGCATAAGTGGATCAGCCTTGAACATTCGTTCCTTTCACTGGAAGGGGTAGATCCTTTATTGATCAGACACTATCTTCGTGTACAAATTCCTATACCCAGAAGAGCCCTAATAATTGTCCCTGGAGACTAAGAACTAAACCAAAGCATAGTTCAGTGTACACAAGATGACTATGATGACCTCAAGTCTAAGGATAATTGTACAACTATCACTATGTGAATAACTGCTGACACGTGAGTGAACTCCATCAGTTGTTCAGCTGTGCGAGTCATGTTCAGTGAACTTATTCTATAATAAGCACCTACATACTAGCTATAGTGTCACCACACAAATGTCTATGAGAACAGACATCCTTCATAATGAAGCAAGCATAGTATGTACCGATCTTTGTGGATTATTAATTACCAGTTAGTAATCCTATGACCAGGAACTATTTAAGTTTAGAGTTATCATCTTTTTAGGTCTCACTATTATGATCTCATCATAATCCATAAAAAGCTTTACTCTAAACTATGGTATATCTTATTTAAACACTTAAATAGATAAAGCCCGTAATAAAAACAAAACAAGTCTTTATTAATATCAATGAAATCAAAACAGATTACATAAAAGTTATTCCTAAATCCTAATACATGATTGGACTTAGGACATATTCCTTTCAATCTCCCACTTGTACTAAAGCCAATCACTCTGGTATCTAATACCCATCTTCTCTTTATGACGATCAAAGTGACTTTTATAAAGTAGCTTTGTGAGTGGGTCTGCTATGTTGTTATGTGTGTCAACTCTATTTCAATACAATACAAGAAATGTTACCGCGCTCCCACTAACCCTTTTGTAGACGCATGGTTCATCTTCGCTTTTGATAAAATCAAACTCTTTGATTATCTCATCAAAACGAATGTTCTATCTTTCGAGAAGCTTGCTTTAAACCATATATGGTTCGCAGTATCTTACACACTAGGTTTTCATTTCTCTTGGAAAGAAAACCATCTGGCTATTTGCCAGACCTCATAGTCGTAGTAAGCAGCAATCGCAAGCAAAATCCGAACTGATTATAACAGGGCTATAGGTAAAAGGTTTCATCAAAGTCAATCCATTGCCTTTGTTTGAATCCTTTTGCCACAAGCCTGGCCTTAAAGGTCTCCACCTGACCATCTGCTATAATCTATCTTTTGTATACCGTATACATAGATTCCATTCTGGATTTCATGGCACTATGCCATTTCTCTGAGTCAACACTACTCTTAGCCTCATTATAGGTCACAGGGTCGTCATCATCAATGATCAACAACTCATTGTCATTCTCAATGACAAGGCCATATTACCTCTCAGGTTGGTGAGACACTCTCCCTGACCTATGAATGGGCTGTTCCACAAAAGGTTGTTCAGTCAGAACAGGTGTTTCCACTTGATCCGTAGTAGTTTGTGCTTCTTGAACTTCATCAAGTTCAATTTTGCTCCCACTGTTTCCTTCAAGGATAAACTCCTTTTCCAAGAAGGTAGCATGTCTGGAGACAAACACCCGATGATCGGTGTAAAAGTAATACCCTAAAGTCTCTTTAGGATATCCCACAAAACTACATTTTACGGATCGATATTCCAACTTATCTGGGTCAACATTCTTGACATAAGCTGGACATCCCCAAATCTTAACGTGTTTAAGAGCCAGTTTCCTTACTTTCCATATCTCATACGGAGTTTGAGGAACAGATTTGGAAGGCACCTTATTCAGTAAATATGCTGAGGTTTCCAATGCATAACCCCATAGGAATACTGGAAGATTTGCATAGCTCATCATGGACCGAACTATGTCTAACAAAGTTCGATTTCTCCTTTCAGATACCAATCTGGAGGAGTCCACTGGGAGAATTACCATTTATTTTGAGATAATCTAGAAACACTCCATTAAAGTATTCACCACCTCGATCTGATCGAAGAGTTATAATACTATGTTTGGTTGTTTCTCCACTTCATACTTATATTCTTTGAACTTTTCAAAGGCCTCAGACTTGTGTTTCATCAAACACATATCCGAATCCAGATCTATCATCTATGAAAGTAATGAAGTATGAAAATCCACCCATGGCTTGCGTAGACATTGGTCCACATACATCTGTGTGTACCATTCCTAGCAAATTTGCAGCCCTCTCTCCATGTCTACTAAATGGAGACTGCAATGCCACTATAAAGTGAGATTTTCATCATCCCTTTTCTTTTATTAGTTTGTTCAATCTGAAGTAAATTATGTCACATATATACAGACCATTATTTAAAGTACCACGTCCATAAAGAATATTATCTCTAAGAATAGAACATTCATTATTCTCAATAATAAATGAAAATCCATCCAAGTCTAACATGGGAATAATATTCCTCACAATCGAGGGAACAAAATAACAATTATTTCAAACAATAGTCTTGCCTGTAGGCCTATGTAAATGAAATGATTCTACATCTTCAGCAACAACTCTTGCTCCATTTCCCATCAGTAGAATCACCTCCTCTTCCTCAAGAGTCCTACTTCTCCTTGGTCCCTGCAACAAATTGCAGATATGAGAACCACAGGCGGTATCTAATACCCAAGTAGAAATGACATATTCACTTCTATCATGAACATACCTGAATCAGAAGCGGTAGTCTCACTACCCTTCTTCTTCTTCAATTCTGCAAGGTAAACCTTGCAGTTCCTCTTCCAGTGCCCCACCTTGTTACAGTGAAAGCAAACAACTTTGCTCTTGGGGTCTTCAGCTTTTGGTGGAACCGGCATTTTCTCACCTACTTTCTTCTTCTTGGAAGAGTTCCTCTTCCTTTTTTTAGGATTGGAACCTTCACCAATTAGAAGAACAGAACTCTTCTTAGGGGGAAAATTCGATTCCGCAGTCTTCAACATGTTGTGGAGTTCAGGCAGGCTGACATCCAACTTATTCATGTGAAAGTTCACAACAAACTGCGAGAACGAACTCGGAAGCGATTGCAAGACTAAGTCTTGGCTCAGCTCCCCATCCATGGCAAAACCAAGTTGTCCAAGACGTTCAATCAAATTGATCATCTTAAGTACATGGTCATTCACAGATGATCCCTCAGACATCCTATAACCGAACAGCTCCTTCGATATCTCATATCGAGCTGTCCTCCCCGCCATATCATACAACTCTTGTAGATGCATGAGGATAGTGCGAGCATCCATATGCTCATGTTGCTTCTGTAGCTCAATGTTCATGGAAGCTAGCATGATGCATTGAGCAACATTTGCATCATCTATCCACTTACGATACACAACATGTTCATCATTATGTGCATCACTAGCAGGTTCAGTAGGCTTAGGTGAGTCAATCACGTATTCCAGCTTCTCAATCCTGAGAACAATTCTCAAGTTTCGAAGCCAGTCAGCATAATTAGGACCAGTCAATTTGTGAGCATCTAGTATGCTCCTGAGTGATAGTGCAGAAGACATAATGTACAAAGTAAATCTGTAATGATAAACACATAACAACACTTAGCAAATATTCGATTTCATTTTAAAACACTATATGAATCGGGTCTTTATTCATAAGTGGCTCCCACTAGTTTATCTAATTTATTCAACCCTCTACGTGAAAAATTAAGCATTCATAATGCTAGTGGGAATAGGGATCCTACATTCCATTACACAACCCCGGCTGTGGCACGAAACGCCATGTAATGTTCAATAGGCAGACAACTCTTTTCAATTACATCTTATGTTATTCCCTAATCAAACTTTAGCCTCTTGAATAATTGAGTCATGGCTGTGGCACGACAAACTCAATATTCTAAGTCAAGTCAAACCCAACATTCCGTACAAATGAATCAGTCCCCAAAGGCCCACGGCTGTGGCACGTAACGACCTTTAGATTCTTATTCAATGTACACATCTCTATGTAATAGACAAGTATTTCTTATTTCGAAATCAAAGCCCTCGGCTGTGGCACGAAACGACAATGATTCAAAAATAAGAACTACTTTCTATCATGTTGGAAGGCTATGACCGACACAAGCCCGTTGCGTCATTGGCCAATTACTACTTGATATTATTTAATTTTAGAGGGATTATATTACGTTACAATCATAATCATATTATAAAGAGATTCTTCCTTTTAAATTAAATATTTCAAATCAATAATCAATAATCAGACGATTCCCAGATCGGGTGGAGCATTGTCAAGAGGCGTCACTTAATAACCCTTTCTTATAGATAGAAATCTGTTGTTGACAGAATCATCCTTTCTCTCATATCGAAAATTCATATTCAATTATGTGTTTCACAAACACAAGAATCTCATGATTGTATTCATAATATTGTTTTTAAGGTTATGAAACAATTTCACTATACTAGGTTGTCTAACAAACGCCTTATGTTCATTTAAGTTCACCTAAATCTATCATCGCATGATAAAATAAGCATATATCACATATATCAACATGAATAAACATCAAGGTAGGCATGTTACAACATCTAGCACATTGGTCTAAGCAATATACATCTCTATGTATCACATGAAGCATTTAAAAGCAACTAAAACAGTCAAAAATAGCTTTAAAACACTTCATGGAAATATAATCAGTTCAAAACTTTTATATAAACTAAAATTGATCACTCCATTCGATCCGTCTCGGAAAAACGAATCCAATGGTATATTGCACGCCCAAAACGGAGTTACGAAACTCCCAGAAAATCAATTTTAAAATTAACAGACGGGCTGTAAGGCATTATAGGAACGCGTTACAAGCCCTGTAACGCATTCTGGTGATGCGTTACACCCCATTTAAGCCATTAAAGCGTGTAACGCATTCCGTAAATGCGCCACATGTGTGTAACGCATTCCCGGAATGCGTTACACCCCTCTTTTTTTTTTGTTTTTTCAGCAGCCGCCGCGTTTCCTCGGTTTGCGCACCTAACAACTCTGATTCTTCTCTTTCCTTTACTGACAGCCGTGCAACACACAAACAACAGACAAACTTTTGCAGATGTACAGATTATAATATATATATACAACATATTATATATATATATATCTATATTTTATTACGATTTTAATTGATACAACTTCAAAAATTCATAATAAAAAATCTATACATCATAAAATTATGAAAAAAATACCCACACGATCTACAACACTTGTAGAACCCAGATCAACATTCAAAATTATTCTGAGAAACGATTTCTCATCAGAAAAAATTAATCCATAATATAACTTGTAAAAATCATAATTAATTCATACAAGCATATAAAATTCTGAAATTTTTACCACAGATCTATATGCATACAACCTGGCTCTGATACCATTGTAGGATTTTTAATCGCAGCGGGGGCATGGTAAAACACTTTTACACATACAAAATCCAAATAAAAGCATATAAATCGTGAATAAAAATTCGAGGGATCGAATCTAACCTTTTAAAATAATTCGGAGACAACGATCAGAGATCCTTAGCAGTTGCTCCTCAAGTGTGAAGCACTCCACCGGTATCCACCAAGAAAATGATGCTAAGGAGGAGGAAGAAGGTGGAGAGAATTGGGTTTTCCAAACTTTTTGGGTTTTCGGGTTCGATGTGTGTTAGAATAAAATAGGGTCTATAATAGTGTATTTATAGGCAAAATTTTCAGCTGAAATTTTCCCATAAATATTATTATTATTTTCCCATTTATTATTCTCATTAATAATTAAAACACCTTTTAATTATTAATCCTTTTTCTAAACACTTTAGAAATAATTCTCTCTCTTGATTTAATTTCCAAAAATTAAATCCTTTAATTAATAATATTAAGAACTTTTCTTAATTAATTTATAATCAATTAAATCTCATTTAATCAATTATTAAATTTGCCAATTAATTATTTATTTCACAAATAAATAATTATTAGCCATTATTAATTAATTCCTCCACCAATAAATCATTCTCTTTTTATGGTGTGACCCTGTAGGTTCAATATTAAGCCGGTAGTAGAAATAAATAATAATAAAATTATTTTATCATTATTTATATAAATTCTATAATTTATTAAATATGATTAATTAATTAATCACATTTATTCTACATCGTGAGTGATGCTTCTCAACATATCGCGACTATCCGGATAATATGAATTCACTGCTTAGAATACCAAGAACCTGTCAGTGAATAGTTACCGTACAATAAACTCCTTCTACCCTACAATGTCCCAATTAAATACAAGGTATGGATCTCGTGTCAAGCCTATCTAATTCAATCACTTTGCTTACCATTTACTATGCGTAGTTCTATGCAAATTAGAAACTCCTTTCTAATTTCATTTACTCTGGCCAGAGATTCCTGAACTAGCATAAGTGGATCAGCCTTGAACATTCGCTTTCTTTACTGGAAGGGGTAGATCCTTTATTGATCATACACTATCTTCGTGTACAAATTCCTATACCCAGAAGAGCCCTAATAATTATCCCTGGAGACTAAGAACTAAACTAAAGCATAGTTCAGTGTACACAAGATGACTATAATGACCTCAAGTCTAAGGATAATTGTACAACTATCACTATGTGAACAACTGCTGACATGTGAGTGAACTCCATCCGTTGTTCAGCTGTGCGAGTCATGTTCAGTGAACTTATTCTATAATAAGCACCTACATACTAGCTATAGTGTCACCACACAAATGTCTATGAGAACAGACATCCTTCATAATGAAGCAAGCATAGTATGTACCGATCTTTGCGGATTATTAATTACCAGTTAGTAATCCTATGACCAGGAACTATTTAAGTTTAGAGTTATCATCTTTTTAGGTCTCACTATTATGATCTCATCATAATCCATAAAAATCTTTACTCTAAACTATGGTATATCTTATTTAAACACTTAAATAGATAAAGCCCGTAATAAAAACAAAACAAGTCTTTATTAATATCAATGAAATCAAAACAGATTATATAAAAGTTATTCCTAAATCCTAATACATGATTGGACTTAGGACATATTCCTTTCAAAGGTTTGTTAAGTCCTTTTTGAAACATGGTCCTGGCTTATTCTCAAGATAGTACCTTCTAAGATAGGTAGCCCGCTCACAGTGATAACATGAATTAAATCTTTACTAGACTGCTATTATGGTTGAGTATCGCACAATCATCAGAAGGAATATCATTCTTTCACACCATAATACGACCTTCACGGCTTTAACCATCATTAATGTATTCCTCTGGCACGAGCGCCTATAATTTCTCTTTTACAGTTAGAGTGTCGGCCACCTCGTTGGCCTTTCCTGATAGTAATAGTTCCTTATAATCAATGTCTTTTGAACGATCTCCAACTAAATTTTCTACCTCATTTCCAATCACTGCTTGTGTGAAAATGCTCTTCCTTAAGCTTTGGTGAAAAAAAAAATACCATTTTCCATAAATTATTGCCTCAGTCTTTAGATGTGAACATTTCCATGACTGACTCTCGATCATACTTAGGACGCCTCTTATCTTGGGTCCTTCTTGTTTTCACCAATCTCGACCCTCATTGGATCGATCTATACTTTCTTATGGTTCAACACGTGCCCCACCTGGCATTATTATAATTGCGTCATATTTCCTTTATCAAAATTTCTATGCTTGAGAACTTTGAATACTACCTTTCTCCTTGTAAAACCTCTAAGGTTATCCTTAAATCCTTCATTCCGTACTACCCAAACTCATAATGTCCCTATTAAGGGTGAAATGCCAACCTTCATACATTCCCCTAGGGTTCATCTCAAGTTATCGGGGTTTTATCCTTAATTCCACCTTTAAAAGATACTTACACTCTTCCATGGATAAATCAAGTCATATATCCTTGATAGATTATCTTATTCAATCATTCTCACCTCAATAGTCTATGCCTAATTTCATAATAATATCCTTATCCAAAATGAGGTCAATCCATATGGCCTCCAAAAGATAACAACGGTTATCCACTTTTCTTGCCTGATTTGTTAATGATAACAGGGATGTTCTGGAAGATATTAGTCGTGTTCAACGTGAACTTCTTTTTACTAAATCCTCATTTACTTCTATTATTTATCTCAACAGCCACCTCAATGTTGGGATATCTTTTATACCTGGCGTCTCCTTTTCTAGGTATCAAGTCACATGTCTTACATACACTTCACATTCTTGAAGGTCACTTCCTTCATCCAATTTCCTAATTTCTTGCTTTCATGTCTCCTCAGTCCATCCATGTTTCCTTATTAATCCATCGATCTATCTCAAAGTTTCATCGAATACTCTCAACTTCAAGGGGATTAACTACATATCGCTTACGCCTTCAAACCTTGAATTTATCTCATGATCGGTCACCATCGCGCTGATTATAACGACTCGTGTATTTTGAATTATTTAAATGTGTGATTATGGAAATTATTAGATAAATAAAATATGTGTATTGGTTTTGACCGCTATGTGTTGTTTGATTAGTAGCTATATGCGATGTATGGTGTACCGGTTGACCACGTGATTAATTTTGGGGTCGTATTGGATTGTTTTCATTTTCAAAAGTGGATTTGGTGCAAATTTATTAATACTTGGAATGTCTCGAAAATTGTTTTTATGATTTTATAATTACAATAATTATTTTTAGGATTTTATAAAATTGAGAAATCAATATTTTATTAATTATTTATCTTTAAAAGATTTTTTGATTGCTTTTATTTTTAAAATCCATATTTAATTCTAAAATTCTTCAAAAATTATGAAACTCATATTTAATTAAGTTTGGAATATTCTGAGAATTTTAATTTTTTTTTGGAAATTTTCGGGATTAATTTCACGCGCTCGTTGTTTCGTTTCATTGATAACAGCGGGTATAAATTGTATTTCAAAACTTTTCGTAAAATTTCAAAATTTATTTCTTTATAAACTTCGGGATATTTGTAATATTTTAAAACTATTCTCGTAATTTTCTGAATTTATTTTAAGTGCAACTTGGTTCGTTAATTGTGATATACGGATGTAAGTTGCGTTCCAAAGATACTTTAAAAATTATGAAAAATTTATTTTTAATAACTTCGAGTTATTTGTGATATTTTAGAATTATTTTGATAATTTTTCGGGTTTATTTTACCCTGAACTTGGTTCGATTATTCGCGAATTTCTGGAGAAACCGAGATAATAGGACACGTGTCTCATTTTTATTCACCCAGTGATACGTGGCAGTTGCAGGTTTATTAAGAATAATAACAATAAAAGATAAGCACAGTATACACTGTAATACTATCCTCAATCTCTTAATCTCTCTAACCCTCTCCTCGTCTCTCCTGTCTTAGTTCTCCACCTCTATGTCATCGCTGCCGTTTCTTCTATTTCTGCGGCTGTTTTCGGTGGTTGCGCCGCCACCTGTACTCCGTTCGCTGCTTAAAGTTCCGGTTGCCATATTTGCTCTTTGGTTGTTACTTCGATTCACTGTTTGCTTAATTGATATATACATACATAATTTTATATATATGTGTGTGTGAATCTGTTGAGTTTGATATGGTGTGGTGCTGCCTGATACTCCGATTCTGTGTTGCAACTTCCGGCCACACACCCACGAGTGTGTGCGTGTGGTGTTGGTGCGGCTCCTTGATCTGTTTTGTTGGTCGCTTATTATTTATTAATTTATTTATGTGTTTTATGTAGGAATGATATGATTAACATTCGTGAATTAAATTTATCGTTCAGGAATTTTATTAATTAATCGGCAAAGTTCCACGTTGGAAACCCGAGAATTAATCGGGTACCCGCGAAATTTTGCCGCCGTCCGCGATGACTTTTTACGAGTGGACGGTGGACCGTGATGAATTATTCTGAGTCCTAATATTTTAAAATAAATAAATTAATTCGTGAAATTAATTTTGAAACGAGAATTTGATTGAACATTAAATTCGAGTACGTAATTTAGTTGACGAATTGTGAATTGGATGGATTGTTGAGTTGAACTGGTAGTTGGGATTGTGGTTGTTGTGAATTGGATTGTTGTTATTGAATTGACGTCGACTGATGTTTCGACGGGTAGTCTGATAAACAAAGGAGACGCTGCCCGATTTCCGGGAAACTGAATTATGTAAATACGGGAAGGTATCCAATAATTATCGGGACGTCGAGTGACTATATGTATATGTGTATGTTTTATATACGAAACTTGGTTGTACGATGTAATGAAATATTTTGCCAAATCGGTAACCCTGATTTCGTAAAATAAAGAGTATATATATATTTTCCGAAAACGAACACCGAACCGATCTTCGAGATTGTGAACCCTATTTGTTGCGTGTGTTATTATAATATTCATAATTACGAGTCGGGTTTGAATATCGTTGGGTAAGAATTAGTATCGAGGATATGTCAAGCATACCTAGACATCTAACGTAGGGTATTTCGACCCTGTAGGTTATAATAGGGAACCTGAAAGTGGACGATGGACTAGAGATGACCTAGTAGTCAGTCGACGAGCTCAATAGAGTTTCAACAGAAAAACTTAAGTATCAAAGTCGAATCCAATGGGATCTAGTGATTGGACGTTAAAGTCTGAGCGACAGAGTCGGCTCAGAATTAATCAGCAATAGTTGGAAAGCGCTGTAAGACAAGTACTTCTTAACTTTTCTTCAAGATATATTGCCAATATTTTCGAACTCTTTCATAACATGTCGCTATTATTCAAAATAACTCCTATTTTATAATGCGGGTGCTTTAAACTATTTAACTTTGAACCGTGATTTTTCTTGATCTTGAGCCATAAGCCTTATTCTTTGTAAACCATCCTTTGTTGATCCTCAGACACCAAACCACACAAATATGATACTATACCCCAAATATATAATTACCAAACATTGGAAGAAAATTGTTTGAAAACACAGAAACTTTTATACCCCAACCATTCCTTATAACATCAAAGAACTATACCTTGAAAAATCATTACTGATCTAATACCTGATGCTTTTACAAACTGAAAACTGTTTCTTATACATACCTTGATATACCCTTGTGATACTCATGAACTGCATTACGCTTTTGTACAAGTGCTTTATCAATGTTGATTATGATCTTGCTTATTGAATTACATTGTTTATTACACTGAATCATTTTTGGATTGGATAGTTTTCTAAATATGGACCAGATTCATGGTCAGACCAGATTCGTGGTCAATTATAGGCCAATGTGTGCCTTGGATCCAGTAATTAGAGCAGTGCCGTGTGCTTTACTCGGGGTTAGTGCGTGACTGATCAGCAGCCTAACCTTGGTTTTTAAAATTTAAAATGAATATCCAATTCTAATGATTAGTTAAAAAGAAACTTGATTCCTCTGAATTATTTCATTTGATTATTGCATAACCTCAGTTATCCCTATTAAGACTTGCTGAGCTAGTTAGCTCACCCTTGCGATTATTTTATATATTTTACAGTTGAAAAGGATATGGATGATAGTGAAGTTCCTCAGTCCAAAGTGCGGGCTAAGGTTCCAGTTTGAGTTGGATCGAGCTAGCAGGAGCTTCATTCGGTAGAGAAATAGTAAGATTGTAAGAATAATTTTATTATCAGTTGTAAGTTAAATTAGTTGGGATTTGGTACGATGTAATAAAAGTTAAGGTTGTGGCTTATTTTCATACTTTAACCTGTTGCGATCCGTGGATTGTGTAAAACAGGGTCATTGCAAATAATATCTCATATACAGGTTTATATATTGTGTATGTGTTGTGGACCCCAAACTTCTGACCCGGGTTTAGAGGGTGCCATAGGTTGGTATCAGAGCTACAGGTTATAAGTCACTGAAACAAGCCTATATTGTCGGGATTGGGTGGAGGGTTAGGATTAGGAATAGGAAATATGAAGATAAGACGTCGTGAAGATGAGTGCGACTATATAGCAGGTGTCCGGCACGGTTCGTGTTGCAATTCGGGATTCTTAGCTTGCGACGTGATTTTCAGACAACGACAATAGCATACCCTGATTTCCCTATGATATCTGATCGCTTGGAGCTTTCCGTTCGAGGGTCGTCATCTTCTCCCAGATTTGATTGCACCTTGTTCTTCCGTCAGTATTAATGGTATTACCTTCCGTTATGACAGTTGCCCCTCTTCAAGCTATTCTACGCTATTCTACCACCTCTTGATACGAGACTATCTATTTAAGAACCTCCATATGTTTATTCTTATTTTACTGGACCATCGGCTGTGAGTGTGTCTTTTCAATTTACCCTACACCCCGTTCTATACCCCAGTTTAAAACTTGTCCTATGAAGCAACAATACCTACGAGGATGAATTCAGGAGTTATAGTCAATAGTGAGTACTAGAGATATAAATAAAGATGAGAAGAAGTTTAGAAAGAAGATTAACGCGTTTCGAAGGATAGCTGCTACCAGATAAAATGAAGCCATTAGTGGCTAGGCCCCCATGACTAGCTTGAGGAATGGACTAGATGAGTTTTGAAAAAGAGTTAGAGAAGAGTATGGATCTGGAGCTTTCTTGAATTTAGATAATGCTGTTATGACGATGTGATATATTTATAGTAACAAGGTGATGTGATATTAGCCGACTTGTTGACTATTGGATAGTCTGCTCCACTTATCGATTGCAAAGTTGATGACGGGAGTATTGCCAGTATGAAAGTTTTGATGTGAAGCTACGATACGATAACATGCAACGACAATTGAAGGGATAATCGATTGAGAAAGGTAAATGGACCCCATAAAGGAAAGAAGGTAGATTAAAGTGAACGGACTTTTATGTGATCGTTTCTTTAATTTGGTACCTTGTCATAGGTCGGAAGGACAACAACCAACTCATATAGTAAGGACAACCAGATTTGTGATTTTCAAAATTTTTAACAAGTTTTCGAAAAAGATTTTTCTTACAAAAAATTTCTAAAAGCCTTTTTGAATAAAATAAGTTTTAAACATTGGTTGTCAAGTTACTACTTGAATTTTTGTTTGTTAAAAGACCCGGATTACCTGGAAGGATATTTATTTTAGACTTGGTATTGTTAATTCAGAGAATCTGTCCGCGATTATGAAGAAGTTGATTATTCCTAGGTACAAATATTGTTTGATAAGATTAACAACAGAATCGGCGTACGGGGTAACTATTCATCCAATTACTAGGACCATCAGAGTTCGAAGAATTCATTGATTTAACAGAATCAGGGGCATGACCGAAGAAGATTGGGAAGATTTCTAGATCTTTCCAAAAGAAGAATATTATTAACAAAAGGATCGTTATGTTGAATGATTCGGGGTTATTCTAAATTGAAAAGAGGAAACTCAAGGTTATCTGGTAGGGACGCCCTTAGGATTAAATTGTTAAAGTATTATACGTGTAGGTGCTATGTTAAAGACGCAAGACGTGACAAGTAAGAATTTACCATAATGCTTAATTTGCGAAGGCATTTCAACGTACTTTCTAAAGTTGTTATATGGAACAATGGGAATATGATCGAACAAGCTCGAAAGATAAATACAAGTGAAATATGGATGATGACCAATGGTATCATTCTTGTACTCAATATTACAGCATATAATCCTATTTAATTCCTAAAAATGTATGAACTTCTTTTCTTAATAAACTCCTTATGATGATATCAAAAAGGAGAATATTGCATTCCTTTCAAATTTAATTGTTTCCCTCAAGTTTTGCTTTCTGATTGGGACAAACAGTGTTATGGTGAGACACTTTATCAAAATGATGAAGAGTCGGGTGGGATGCCACCTAATCATGTGTTGTATGCCATATGGTATGAAAGACTGGCCATCTTAAGTACCAATGTGGTTGTCTCATTCATATTCAAATCCTTGTTTCTTCTTTCTTTTCAACTTTAATTTTTGTTGAATTGTGAATCCTTCTAGTTGTTTCGTTATACTATTATTCTTTGTAAGAGTTTTTCAATCAGAAATCAACGTATTATGGACCACGCGGGCAAAGTTCTATCTACCTCTCACGCATGAAAAGCAAACAAGGGCATATGACGAGAATTGTAAATCACTAACCCAGTCAGGGATGCACTAAGGATCAAGGGAATCTACTCCAATAAGGAATGCGTCTTCGAGAACGAAAATATGCAATTTTCCTGTGAAATATGTTATTCAGGATACGGACGTGATAACATGGATGATTATGGTGAATACCTTATGCCTTAAAGTATTAAAAAGATGTGGGAGAAACTTAATTATTTATCTCTCAAGGTTTTGTTGATGAAATGAATTACCCTGTTGAATTGATAAGATTATGATTAAAGGACTAGCAAGTCAAGAACGTGTAATTGTTACATAAGTGAATATCAATGATGAAATTGAGATTTCTGGAAAAAAAAGTTGTGAAAAATTGATATCATTTGAGATAAGAGGACTTGGCATTATTCTAAGGAATGGATTAACTATGGAAGCATGATGCCCAGACGAACCGTCGTGATGAAGAGATAGTCCTGAAGACGTTAAATGAGAATATGATGAGGGATAAAGGATAAAGGAGGGTTAAGAATTTGTTAACGATGATTATGGTGATCAAGATGTGAGCACTATGGTGATTATGAGATAAATAAAATCAGAAGCAAACAAAATTTGAAGATTTTATAGCAATTAAGGAGTTTCAAGATATGTTTCCAGATGAGTTATCAATATTTCCTCCCGATAGAGAAATGAAGCTCGCCATTGATTTAGCACCTGAGCCAAAGCAAGTGACCAAGGCCTTACACAAGATGGCGCCAGTTAAAATGAGGAAGTTAGCAAAGCAGATGCAAGAGATGTTAGAAGAAGAAACGATTAGACCCAGTGTATTCTATAAGGTGCACCGGTACTAATTGTTAATAAGAAAGATGGAAGTATGAGATTATGGGTCGACTAGCGGAAGCTCGCCAAGTTTACCATCAAGAGCAAGTATCTGTTGCCTAGAACCAATGATTTGTTTGATCAAACGAAAGAAGCAAAATACTTTTATAAGATTGATTTAAGACTTGGTATTTCACCAATTAAAGATTAAACCTATGGACATATCAAAGATAATTTTCAGAACTAAGTACCATGTTATAAAATTTTCGTATTATCATTTGGATTAACCAATATACCGGTAATATTTGAACTTGATGAACAGAATCTTGAAGGAAGATCTGAATAAGTTATATTTATGTTACTTAAAATTAAAAGAGGACTATGCAAGTGTTTAATGATAGTTGAGAAGTCGAAGAAGAAAGAAATTGTATGAAAAATTTACAAGGTGAAAGTTTTGAGGGTAGAAAGCATAAATAGTCAGTGAGGAGGAGACCAAAGGAGATCCAGAAGAAATTAAGGTTACTATGAATAAAAAAAAGCCAAAAGCACCAACAAAAATAAGAAGTTTTATCATGGACCGGTTATTATTGAAAATTTGTGCAAAATTTCTTAGAAATTGCAATACCTTTGACGAAGCTAACCAGGAAAAGCAAGAAGTTTATATGAAATGGAGAAGGGTGAAGGAAGTTTTGCGGGGTTAAATGAAAGAATGGTTACAGCACCTGCTTTATCACTTTGAAAGTATCAAGGAGATTTGGTAGTTTATAGTGATGCTTCTCATGAGGGAGTAGGATATGTGTTGATGCAGCACAATAAAGTAATTGCATATGCACCCAGACAACCGAAACCTTATGAGCAAAAGTATCTTACTCATAATTGGGACTAAAAGTAATAATATTTGTTTTGAAAGATTGGGAAACATGATATTTATGGAGAAAAGTGTAAGATCTATACAGACCATAAAAAATTGAAGTATGTACGCACAAGGAAAAGCAAATGTAGAGGCAGGCGATAAAAAAAAGAACAAACATAGAAACTGTACCAGAAGAATTATCTATATAATTTTAGAAGTTGGAGCTGGGAGTCAGATATATAATCCCAAAGAAACAAGGATGGGTAGTACGACCTTTCAGTCAGAATTGTTAAAAAAGGATAAGGAAATGTCAAGGGAAGATAATGGATCACGATGTTAACAGTTAGTAAGAGAAAGATTATGCACCCAGAAGAACGATCACGATATTCCCAGGTTTTCTTCCAGCACTTGGATGCTATAAGTAGAAGGATTAAGAAGTGAGATCCCACAGGGAATTCACAATATAAAGTATTTAATTTACTAAAGAAATGCCAAGATATACAGATATTTAAAGAAAAAAAATATATAGTGATTACCAGGTATAAGAAGGAAATTGCAAGATAGAATAGGAAGTGTTGGACATGTCAAAGAATTGAGACGAAGTATTGGAGGCCTAGTGGATAAGGCAGACCCGGGAAGTGACTTTACAAGAGGCGAATCGTGAAGTGTACCAGTGATGTTAAGGGAGAAAATGAATGAAATTATGAGAGTATGTACTGATTATCGGGAGTTTAACAAAACAACGAATAAGAATAAGTAACCCCTACAAAGAATTAATTACCTACGAGACCTAATTCATGAAGTGTAATAACCCCAATTTTTGGGAAATTTTTGAAACCCTTATGAATAGTGTTTTTGCTGAATGAGAAAACTTTTCATGCCACACTATGTAGGGGTTCTGATATGGATATTCTGAGATTTTATTAGTACTTTATATGGGATATAAGTGTATGTAAAGATCGTCAGAATCCAAATCCGAACACTTTGATTTTTCCCAGAAATACACTAGATACGGAAAGATTTGAGAAAAAGGTAACATGATAAAAAGGATTTAAATTAAAGGATTATAGGAGAGGATCATAAAAGGAATATAATATATTGAGAAAGGTTAAGGGAACCTAAGTAATAAGATCCCGGGTATGATCCTTCAAACGATAAACGAAAACGAAAGTTAAGCGAACCGTATAACAGATCAGCGGTCATTAGGCAAACAATTAGGAAGTTAATCAAAGGGATTAGAGAGGATGATGTCACCCAACCAATGAGAAGAGGACAAGGAGGGGAGGATGACATCATGAGGATGACACAAGCATGACATGGGAAGGAAGGAGATGTGGTGGCTTTTTAACCACACAAAATCAAGGGCAACTAGGTAATTTACTAAAACAAACACAAAAATCAAACCAACCAAGCCAAGCAAATCATTTTTCATCAAAATCAAAAAGAAACCAAGGCATTGTTCTTCATGCTCTCGGCCAAAACAGAACCAGCACACTAAAACTACTGTATCTCCTTCATTTCTCACTCAAATATTGTGTTCTATAGCTCATTGGAAAGGTATTGAGATGGCCTACAACTTTTGTTCACAAGTCTCGTCCAAATAATCATGGTAAGACCCTCATTTTTACAGTTCTTTAAATCGGACTTTTAGAAACTTCAAAGCCTAACTTTGTGTTCTTGATTTCTTTGGAAAGATCAAGCTTGTAGGAGGCTCCCTAAGGCTTCCTAGCAACTTAACACCTCCCAAGGAAGGTATAAACTTCAAACCCTAGCCTTTACTTTATTTGTTAGTAAGTTTAATGGTTGGTGTTGTGAAATGAGAAGCATGGATTGTGATTATTAGTAGTTTGGTTTGATTTGGAAGTGTTTTTGGTAATTGAAGCTTGATTATAGTTCATAGGTCGTGATTGTGGTTGTTTGAGTTGAAAACCTTGGAGATTATGGACTGATGTGGTATGGTTTAGGTGAAGTTTTGTTGTATTGATGGTTATGAGTTGGTTGGTGGTTAATTGGAGTAGTTTAAACATTGGTAATCGCGTAAACATAGTCGTCGTAACGTCCGATTTTCTTTGGACTGTTTTTGTGCATAACATTAGGACCCGAGAACCCCCTGCTAGATTATGACCACTGCCATGTTTAGATAGCTCATGTTACGAGCTTCGTTTTGATATGTAGTTCGTTCGATTCTGATGCACGGTTTAGGAGAAAAATTCTTGGAACAAGTTAATCCATTAACAGGCATCGCCTGGGAAATATCGGTGAGTTCTCCTTTCCAAATAGATACGACTTCTTGGTGGAGCCGTATCAACAAGTTTCTACTTGGGGAAAGTGGGGACAAGCTTTACGTTTCAAAGTCATGGATTTCATCTGAACTAGGAGTGGCGTAAGTGGCCGAGTAGCGCCGGCCCAGCCTTATTATATTGGCCCAAATGGCCTGGAAGTTCCGCTAAGGCGGTCCATTCCTTAGGAGTTCAGTGTTCGGTTGACAAGTAAATCCGACAGGTTCTCCTCTACATGTAGAAAATGGTGGGGTTGTACTACTACGACTGATCATCGTAAGTGGTCTTCCTGGCGCGGCAAACTCCCGTAATGAGTTCATCATCCAATTGGATAATTTCTGCAACACTACCCAGAGCACTTCGATAGAAAGGCTACGGTTGGGCGATTGTTGAGTGTTGGCAGGGTCAAGTTTTCAAAATGATGTTTACATCAAATGAAGTATCTCGTAACTTCATTTTATTTTGATAATATTTTAAAGATTTAATCTATTCAAATCTTGCCTTATAGTCTCATCTATGTGATGAACTTTTGAAGCTAATTATAACTTGAACGGTGGTAGTTCAAGTAGTATTTGGGAAAGATATAAGTATATTGGGGTATCTTGTAACTTCATCTTTTAAACTTATATCTAATTAATAATTGTCTTATGAATGACAAAGATTTTCAGAAAAACGTTGAGACAAGGTTAGATATATGAGATCACCTTGCAACGATATTTTTTTTATACAGTTATACACTGGGACTTTGTGTATATTGTGCATGGAAGAGGACTTCCAATATTTTGAAAAGTATATATGTATATATATATACTGAATATTTTGCGACTTCATCGCATTAAGATATCAACTTGGTTCATTTCTTTTGACCAAGACTTTCATGAGTACTATGAGAAGGCTCATATATTGTTAATCATTATACATATTATTTTGGTGGGCTTGCTGCTCACCCTTGCTTTCTTCTTTCATCACACAACATCAGATAGACAAGATGAACCGGACCAAGCTCCCGATTCGCAAGAGGTTAGGAGACGTTCCGCAGTTTTCTAGAAGCACTGATGCCGCCATAGCTGAGGTAGGAACTACCAATAGGCTAGGCTTTCAACTTTTGATGTATCAGATTATGTATATTTATGAATTGTAATAATGGCAAAGAAATGTAAATTTATTCAGAAACCTGTTTAAGGTGTATTGGCATATAATTGTGGAATAAAACGACTTGTGATTATTTTTGGATATTCATCTCTGAGACTATAACTTGTGGTGTGTGTGTTTATTGTGGGGTCACAGTACAGAGTAGTTGATTATTTATTAAGATTGGGTGTTGTTAAGGGAAATGGAACTCGTGACAACCCGGATCCCCGACCCCGGATTTGGGGGTGTTACAGAAATGGTATCAGAGCTAAGCGTTATAAACCTCAGAGATGATGTGACGTTAAGATAATAAGTTCACTAAGATAATAAGAACTCTTGCCAAGTTCATAGTCGGACTACCTAACGTAGTACTGACAGTTAAAACCCTTATGGGAACCCTTAAAAATATCGTGATAGTAGCGTAGTTCGTTATCGTATATGGTAGCGGGACTCCGAACCCTGAAGTTGAGGAACATCAACGCGATGATGTTTTATTACTAATTGGAGATCAGATTGTGGATCCAATAGAGCGTCCTAACGCAGGACCGGATGATGTTGATATTGAGGATGTAGCGGTTGAGGATGTTGTCCTAGAAGGGATAGTTGCTGAGGAGGATCCCATGGAGGATCCTGACAAGATTGGATAAAGGACCACTGATGAATTGATGACCATGGTTAGGTCGACTACCAGAGGTAGGATTGGCCGGTCACTACCGGAGGTTCGTTCAAGTTTGTAAAGATAGTAGCCCTTTAACGCAGCTTACTCGTAAGACTGAATAGTTTGAATGGACAGAGAAATGCGAGAAAAGCTTTCAAGAACTGAAGCAAAGATTGGTGATGGCCCCTATGTTGGCATTGCCGGATGGAAAAAGGAGATTTTGTGAATTGTATTGACGCTTCGCATAAGGAATTAGGGTGCTCTTATACAGCACAACAAGGTACTCGCGTACGCGTCAAGACAATTAAGGGAATATAAAATTCGATATCCCCACCCATGAGCTTGGGCTCGTGGCAATAGTTTTGCCCTAAAGATTGGAGGCACTACTTGTATGGAGAGAAGTGCGAGATTTACCTAAGCCATAAGTGCTCTAGTACATTTTCACGCAGAAAGAGCTCAACATGCGCCAAATGAGGTGGTTAGAGCTAATCAAGAATTATGATTGGGAGATTCTTTATCATTCGGGGAAAGCCAATGTGGTGGCTGATGCCCTTAGTAAAAAGGAGAGACTCAAGATGATAATGTCTTTGGGAGAGTTTATAAGAGATTTTGAGAAAATGGAAATAAAAGTGAAGGTAACCAGAGCCGGTACCGAAAAGCTGTTTGAGATTGCAATACAGTTCGAATTATCGGAAAAGAACATATTGTGCAAGAAAAAGTGATGAATGAAGGCAGAGAGCCAACAATTAGATAAAAGATTAATACCGAGAAAGATGATAAGGGAATAATGAGGTATTCCTACAGAATTTGGGTTCCAAATGTTCAAGAGCTTAAAGATGAGATCTTAGATGAAAGCTAGTTTGAGGAATAAGAATTAGAGCAAACCCTGAATGTGATAGTTAGGGAGGTCGACATCAAGATAGAAGGAACCCATAACATAATGAAGTGGAAAACAAGGATTTTTAACGTATAAGATAACCCCGATTATGGGAGAAGATTGGAACATTTCATATTGAGAAAACAGAAGTTGAACAAGATAGGGAGAATCAGGATGGTACTCCTATTGGGAAATATTTATGGACCTTTTTAGACAGAACTTAGACTATTATCCCCAACCACCACCCTGAGGAAACAATGCGGTGAGAAATTCTTTCATGACCTTTAAGTCGCTAAGCACTCAGAGTTCCAAGGAACAAGCTGACCCAGTCGAGGCAAGAGCCTGGCTAAAGGAAATACATGAATCATTTGAGATTCTAAATGATTGACGAACCACAAAAGACTATTTTGTCACTTACCCTCCTAAGAGAGAGACCACCCGCTGGTGAAAGGCCAAGGAAGGCACGGAGCAAGAGATTATAATAAACTGATTTAAGTTCAGTCAATTGTTTTCAGGAAAGTACTTCCCAAGGTTATGGAGATAGTGTAAAAGCTTAAGAGCCAGAACAAAGGCAGACGAGTATGATGAATTATGAATCTAAGTTGTAAAAGTTATCAAGATTCGTTCTGAGGACACGAATCCAGAATGACGGGATATTTGAAATCAATGCTTATGTTGTGTTGGTTCATGAAATAATGATAAGAGAAAGGAAAATAAAAAGAAACTGAAGTGGAAAGGAATATAAAGGCAATAGAGTTTGAGGAATGATAAGGAAGTTGGGTATGAGGAAACCCTAAAGACTCGTAGCAATAGAAATAGAAAAGTACGTAATCATTGGTATGAGGGTGATTCACCATGACTTAAATTTGATGGTTGAAGGCATACGAGTTATGTACATTTTATCCCCTTTAAGTTGGGAGGATTCAAGGAAATCTTTAGATAGTTCGAAGGATAAATAATAAGACGCGGATAGACTAAAGAGACAAGAAGGTAAGAAAGTAGGAAAATTGGATGGAGGAAGTGACCTTCAAGAATGTGAAGTGTAAGACCGGTGGCTTGATACCCAGAAAGGGAGACGCCAGGTATGAAAGATATCCCAACATTGAGGTGACTATTGAGATAAACAACAAAAGTAAATAAGGAATTATTAAGAAGAAGTTCACATTGAACATGACCAATATCTTCCAGAACATCCATGTTATCATTACCAAATCAGGAAAGAAAAGCGGATGACCATTGTTATCTTTTGGAGGCCATATGGATTGACCTCAATTTGAATAAGGATGCTATTATGAAGTTAGGTATAGACTATCAAGGTGGGAATGATGAATAAGATAATCTATCAAGGATATATGACTTGATTTATCCATGGAAGGATGCAGGTACCTTTTAAAGGTGGAATTAAGGATAGAACAGCGATAACTTAAAATGAATCCTAGGGGAATGCATAAAGGTTGGCATTTCACCCTTAATAGGGACAGTATGAGTTTTGACAGTATGATTTGGAAAGGGTTAAGGTAACAACAACCTTTAAGAATCAGTGGAGAAATTTTTCAGAAGTATATAGACAATGGTTTTAGTATTAGTAAATGGTATTTTGATATGCCCTGTATCTAGGGAATACAGGAGGAATGAATCAAGGATAACCTTAGAGGTTTTACAAGGAGAAAGGTAATATTCAAAATTCTCAAGAATAGAAATGTTGATAAAGGAAATATGACGTAATTATAATGTTGCCAAGTGGGGCACGTGTTAAACCACGAGAAAGTATGGATCGAACCAGTAATGCTCGAAATTGTTCAGGGCAATTAGGACTTAAGATAAAAGATGTTCTAATTATGATTGAGAGTCAGTCATGATAGTGATTAACCGCTAAAGACTGAGGCAATAACTTATGGAAAAATGATAAAATTTTTTTTTACTCATCAGATTTTAAGGAAAACATCTTCACATAAGCTGTGATTGAAATAAGTTAGAAAATTTATTTGGAGGTGGTTAAAATGACATTGACTGTAAGGAAATTTTACTATCAGGAAAGGCCAAAGAGGTGGCCGACACTTTAAAGGTAAGAGGATAATTATAGGCGCTTGTGCCAAAGGAATACAATGATGATGGTTAAAGCTATGCAGGTTGTATTATGGTTTGGAAGATTGACATTCCTTCTGATGACTGTGCAATACCCAACCGTAATAGTAGTTGGTAAAGGTTTAATTCGTGTAATCGCCATGAGCGGGCTATCTATCTCAGAAGATACTATCTTGAGATAAGCCAGGACCGTGTTTCAAAAAGGACTAGACGAACCTTTGAGTAAGTCTTCTATTTAAGGCATATGGTTTAGAATGGTATTAACCTGCTACCGTTGCTTTGATTGAAACTCTTCTGCAATTTTATCTGCTTCATGTCATGTATGTATGTTAGGATCAGGAGTGTTCTTCATGAATCAGGAATGGTGATTATGTTACCTCCTTAGAATGAATCGATACGACATGTATGGACTCCGTATGGTTAGATATTAAGTTTTCATGGAAAGTGAATGATGACAGTGGGCCAGTGGTGGACCATAGTAATGCAGTAATGATTCTGCGAGTAATGAGCTGATTACAACCGTGAGAGTTGTACTGGAATGGGTGTTGAGATTGAGTACCACTAATCGGGTAGTGGTAGTGTATAAGTTATCATTGATAGACTAATTAAGTAGAGTATCTACCTATTGAATATTTATTCCCTCTTATCAATAGAGAGTCGTATTACTATACGAGGAAGGTTGCGGTGCAAGCACAGAATTCTAGTATCGATGATGTATAAAATGAGATTCCAGATTCGATTTTCGATGTCGAGGGAGTTTCAAAGGTGATTGAGTATAAGCTCGAGGAAGAGCATGGGTCCATAGAATGATGGACGGAATAGCAAAAATATTTAGGCACGTGAAATGCGATGCTATAATACTTGATGTTGATATAAATACATATATGTTTTGTTCTTCTATGATAAACCTCTATAGTTCAGAGGTAGGTTCCAAGCCAGATATTTTGTGGCAGTATATTTTTTTTTCATATATACAATTCTCTTCAATTCGTTCGTTTCTCTTCTTTTCATTTTGTATAAGCTGAGAAGAACAACCCTTCCAGAAGGGGAGGTATTGCCGAATGACTATCTATCTGTGTGATAGAAGCCTAGTAGGATACCACCTATTGTTTAATTGCTTGTCAAGTACTAAAGGCTGGCCACCTTCTGTACTAACTATGCGATATAACAAGTGTTCATGATCATAGTGATCTCTTAATAAATTCTTTTACTTCTATATGAAGGATTAAGCTTTCGATAATAGAAACAGCTGAAAAAGGAGTAGTAAAATTTTGGTGGTATTCGGAATGGAAACACATTCGTGATACTAAGGTTGACGTGGTTATTAAAATGTCATAGAACGCTAACGAGCAAAAGTATAACCAGTATAATATTAGGAACGGAAGGTAGTAGCGATTACGAACTCGAAAAGAATGGGTATTGAGAAGCAAAAGCTCTAATGCTAAACGCTATAATGAGAGTCTGTGCAATAGACTTGAAAAAATTTGGAATGATCACTTAACGCGGATTTAGTTATATCACGACAATAGATCATATGTCATTATCGAGGTGTCACCTTATGAGATCCTTGAGGGAAGATAATGTCGATCTCCCTTATGTTAGGATGAAGTTGTAGAGCGCAAGATGCTCGGACCCGCAGTAGTCCAAAGGACCAGGGATATAATAGATCTAATCAGAGGACGGCTGGTAGTAACCCAAGATGGACATAAGAGGTATGCTGATTTGACTCAAAAAGGACAAAGAGTATGTAATAGGGGGCCTAGTAATGTTATAGGTATCCCCTTGGAAACCCTTGAAAAAGGATTGATGAGGTTCGGAAAGAAAGGAAAGCTAAGTATACAATTTGTTGGACCCTTGGATATATTAAGACGTTTGGGAAGTTAGCATATGAGCTAGCCCTACCCCCGAACCTGTAGCAAGTTCATAACGTGTTCCACGTATCAATGTTAAGGAAGTGTAATTCGGATGCCAGACAAATAGGGGCATATGAGCGCATAGACATGCAACCAGACGTAACCTATATGGAGCAACCATGAAGGGTATAGAGTAAAAAGGAACGAGTGCTTAGAAGAAGGGTTATCAAACTAGTAAGAGTTTGATGGTAGAACCACAATGTGGGAAAATTTACTCGAGAGTTAGAAAGTGCAATGCTAAGAGAGTATCCCTATTCATTTTCTATCTGATTCCGGGACGGAATCCTTTAAGGAGGGGAGACTGTAATAACCCCAATTTTTGGGAAATTTTTGAAACCCTTATGAATATTGTTTTTGCTGAATGAGAAAACTTTTCATGCCACACTATGTAGGGGTTCTGATATGGATATTCTGAGATTTTATTAGTACTTTATATGGGATATAAGTGTATGTAAAGATCGTCAGAATCCAAATCCGAACACTTTGATTTTTCCCAGAAATACACTAGATACGGAAAGATTTGAGAAAAAGGTAACATGATAAAAAGGATTTAAATTAAAGGATTATAGGAGAGGATCATAAAAGGAATATAATATATTGAGAAAGGTTAAGGGAACCTAAGTAATAAGATCCCGGGTATGATCCTTCAAACGATAAACGAAAACGAAAGTTAAGCGAACCGTATAACAGATCAGCGGTCATTAGGCAAACAATTAGGAAGTTAATCAAAGGGATTAGAGAGGATGATGTCACCCAACCAATGAGAAGAGGACAAGGAGGGGAGGATGACATCATGAGGATGACACAAGCATGACATGGGAAGGAAGGAGATGTGGTGGCTTTTTAACCACACAAAATCAAGGGCAACTAGGTAATTTACTAAAACAAACACAAAAATCAAACCAACCAAGCCAAGTAAATCATTTTTCATCAAAATCAAAAAGAAACCAAGGCATTGTTCTTCATGCTCTCGGCCAAAACAGAACCAGCACACTAAAACTGCTGTATCTCCTTCATTTCTCACTCAAATATTGTGTGCTATAGCTCATTGGAAAGGTATTGAGATGGCCTACAACTTTTGTTCACAAGTCTCGTCCAAATAATCATGGTAAGACCCTCATTTTTACAGTTCTTTAAATCGGACTTTTAGAAACTTCAAAGCCTAACTTTGTGTTCTTGATTTCTTTGGAAAGATCAAGCTTGTAGGAGGCTCCCTAAGGCTTCCTAGCAACTTAACACCTCCCAAGGAAGGTATAAACTTCAAACCCTAGCCTTTACTTTATTTGTTAGTAAGTTTAATGGTTGGTGTTGTGAAATGAGAAGCATGGATTGTGATTATTAGTAGTTTGGTTTGATTTGGAAGTGTTTTTGGTAATTGAAGCTTGATTATAGTTCATAGGTCGTGATTGTGGTTGTTTGAGTTGAAAACCATGGAGATTATGGACTGATGTGGTATGGTTTAGGTGAAGTTTTGTTGTATTGATGGTTATGAGTTGGTTGGTGGTTAATTGGAGTAGTTTAAACATTGGTAATCGCGTAAACATAGCCGTCGTAACGTCCGATTTTCTTTGGACTGTTTTTGTGCATAATATTAGGACCCGAGAACCCCCTGCTAGATTATGACCACTGCCATGTTTAGATAGCTCATGTTACGAGCTTCGTTTTGATATGTAGTTCGTTCGATTCTGATGCACGGTTTAGGAGAAACGACCGTTTCAAGTAACGGCATTTCGCGAACGAAACTTTTCCCCTCGCCTTACTTTGAAACATAGGTTAAAGACCAAAAAGGGTTAATTAATGCATGAAACATTTATGGTAAGTGTGTTAGGAAGTTGGTAAGACACTCGCGAAGGAATCGCCTTAAAACTCGTAAAGGTTAAATTATTAAAAATGGTGGAGCCGAGGGTACTCGAGTGACTTAAGAGAATCAGTAAGCGCAAAACGAGCGTTAGAGTCTGAGTTGGTTAGAGTATAGATTTACAAGTGACTTTGGTTTAATTCCAACTTACTTGTTGTTTATAGGTTACCAGACTCGTCCCGAGCCATTCGTAACCCCCAGTCACTCAGGCAAGTTTTCTACCCGATATACTGTTGTTGTGATGTAAATATATGTATATGCATTATCTTGTGATAGTGCCTGATTGTTATTAGCAAATTTTGCGATATATTGGAGCATGCTGATATGGTATATATGCATGTCTGTTTCGTAATCTGGTTATCTATCTGTTGATTTCAATGCTTATAGTTGCATAATACCTATGCTAGAAATAAGCAAGTAGTTGCGTATACCCTTAGTATAGGGGATAAAAGGTGAACATATTTCTAAACCGGGAGTCGATGTTCCCGAGTATATTATATATATATTTATTTATATATATATGGATATAGTTTTTAAAACTATGGATCGAATAAGGTTTATTCGATACCTTTATTTTACTTAATTGAATATTATTTCGAATATTCATTCGAGGGCTTATGACTCAGTTTATATTATTTAATGAATATTATTTAAATATTCATTTGAGGATCTATGACTCCGATTATTTGCTGAGATATATTCTTTATTTTATTAAAGAATAAGGTGTCGATAATCAAACTCACTTTTGATTATTCAAATAAAGATAGTACTTTCGTATAGGTATATCTTTGGTTATTTAATATTCATTTCAAGTATAAGTTTTAATACTTCTACTTCAATTATTTTTATAAAGATTATTCTTTGTGGGAATATTATTTAAATAATAATATTCAGACATTTTCTAAATATTCTGGGGACTGATTTACTTCATTAAATCAGCTTCACTCCAAACATTCTTAAAAATGTTTTGCGAATCTTCAAAATGATTTTTTAAAAGTTAGAGCGGATCCCAAAACTCATTTTTTTTAAGATCCTCCTTTCGAAGGGGATTTAAATACTCGCTCAAAACCTGAGGGATCCGGCTCTGTGGTGTGTTTTATATTCGCAACAAGGTTGCTGTTTTGATAAATGAATTGATTACTTACCCAACACTCGGGAAGTAAAATTCTTGGAACAAGTTAATCCATTAACAGGCATCGCCTGGGAAATATCGGTGAGTTCTCCTTTCCAAATAGATACGACTTCTTGGTGGAGCCGTATCAACAAGTTTCTACTTGGGGAAAGTGGGGACAAGCTTTACGTTTCAGAGTCATGGATTTCATCTGAACTAGGAGTGGCGTAAGTGGCCGAGTAGCGCCGGCCCAGCCTTATTATATTGGCCCAAATGGCCTGGAAGTTCCGCTAAGGCGGTCCATTCCTTAGGAGTTCAGTGTTCGGTTGACAAGTAAATCCGACAGGTTCTCCTCTACATGTAGAAAATGGTGGGGTTGTACTACTACGACTGATCATCGTAAGTGGTCTTCCTGGCGCGGCAAACTCCCGTAATGAGTTCATCATCCAATTGGATAATTTCTGCAACACTACCCAGAGCACTTCGATAGAAAGGCTACGGTTGGACGATTGTTGAGTGTTGGCAGGGTCAAGGTTTCAAAATGATGTTTACATCAAATGAAGTATCTCGTAACTTCATTTTATTTTGATAATATTTTAAAGATTTAATCTATTCAAATCTTGCCTTATAGTCTCATCTATGTGATGAACTTTTGAAGCTAATTATAACTTGAACGGTGGTAGTTCAAGTAGTATTTGGGAAAGATATAAGTATATTGGGGTATCTTGTAACTTCATCTTTTAAACTTATATCTAATTAATAATTGTCTTATGAATGACAAAGATTTTCAGAAAAACGTTGAGACAAGGTTAGATATATGAGATCACCTTGCAACGATATTTTTTTTATACAGTTATACACTGGGACTTTGTGTATATTGTGCATGGAAGAGGACTTCCAATATTTTGAAAAGTATATATGTATATATATACTGAATATTTTGCGACTTCATCGCATTAAGATATCAACTTGGTTCATTTCTTTTGACCAAGACTTTCATGAGTACTATGAGAAGGCTCATATATTGTTAATCATTATACATATTATTTTGGTGGGCTTGCTGCTCACCCTTGCTTTCTTCTTTCATCACACAACATCAGATAGACAAGATGAACCGGACCAAGCTCCCGATTCGCAAGAGGTTAGGAGACGTTCCGCAGTTTTCTAGAAGCACTGATGCCGCCATAGCTGAGGTAGGAACTACCAATAGGCTAGGCTTTCAACTTTTGATGTATCAGATTATGTATATTTATGAATTGTAATAATGGCAAAGAAATGTAAATTTATTCAGAAACCTGTTTAAGGTGTATTGGCATATAATTGTGGAATAAAACGACTTGTGATTATTTTTGGATATTCATCTCTGAGACTATAACTTGTGGTGTGTGTGTTTATTGTGGGGTCACAGTACAGAGTAGTTGATTATTTATTAAGATTGGGTGTTGTTAAGGGAAATGGAACTCGTGACAACCCGGATCCCCGACCCCGGATTTGGGGGTGTTACATGAAGTGTGTTATGTTTCGGGGATTAACTTAAGATCCGACCTGAGAACATATCAGACATTATGATTAAAGTGAGTTATGAGCATTGCAAGCTCCGGTGATGTTATGCGAGATAACAAGTGTATCAGTTGTTTATAAGGAATTAAGGAACATGTTATATAAGGAGTACTCAGATAAGCAAACTGTATTTATTGATAACATCCTCAGCTAATCAAGGAATAAGAAAGTCTGTGTGGAATGCCCAAAGATTTTTCTCCAAAGATCAGAAGGAAAGCAACTATACGTTGAATTTTCAAGAATGAAATTTTGACTACGGTTAACAAAAGATTCTGAATTAATCCATTAACAACTACCTAAGCAAAGCTGTATGATAACAAATGCCTTATTCCGACAGAAAGGATTGGATGTAATTAAGACCACTGATGAGGTAATAAACGAATTAGAAAGAGTGGAATCTGAAGTTCAAATACTTGAAGGTGATAATACGTGAATCTATGAGATTATTTTTCAGCCTTAATTGATGGAAAAGAGTAAGAAATGTTTAAATATTTGGATACTAAGTTAAAAATGAGCACCGCCTACCATCCTCAAACAAAGGGTCCGAGCGAGGAAGCGATTCAGGAAATATAAGGTATGTTGAGAGATTGAATTTCAAGGAAAACTGGAATGATCAATTATCATCAATGTCAGCTTTGAAATGCCACTTTACCAAGCTTCATGTGAACGTAAGTGTAGGTCCCGATTTTATTAAGATAAAGTGGAAGAAAGAAATTTGTCAAATTCTAAGTTAACTCACAACACCAAGAGCATAGTAATATTAATTGAAGCAGCTCAGAGTAGACAAAGAAAGAAGGCGAAATTGTATTGAGAGAGAATATGAGTATAAAAATAGGACCAGTAGTGTTAGTACGAGTTACATCTTGAAAGAGACTGGACAAGTCTTAGTAGAAGGTACAGGTTAAGTCCTAAAATTAGTGAACCATTCGAGGTATTGATAAATATAGATAAAGTTGTTCATGAGTTGATGTTACCGTCACAACAGTGTGTACATGTAATGTGTTTGGCCTGTTAAGGTTAAAGCGATAAGTATCTGATTTGAATTAAGTGATTGATTAGAAACCAACGGGCTCTTGTCCAAGTTTGTTCTGCACATAGTGATCAATCCAAATTCTTGATCGTTAAAGGCGAGTCCTTGAAAATAAGTATATCTATAGTGAGTACGTTTGAAATCCTCGAGTAGAAGAGTCTACTTGGAGATTAGAGTCAGATATTCTTGGCAAATATCCTCATTTGTTTAGTTAGACCAGATTCTGAGGACATAATCCTTTTAAGGGGGGAAGGATATAACGACTCGTGTATTTTGAATTATTTAAATGTGTGATTATGGAAATTATTAAATAAATAAAATATGTGTATTGGTTTTGACTGATATGTGTTGTTTGATTAGTAGCTATATGCGATGTATGGTGTACCGGGTTGACCGCGTGATTAATTTTGAAGTCGTATTGGATTGTTTTCATTTTCAAAAGTGGATTTGGTACAAATTTATTTGCGTAAATACTTGGAATGTCTCTAAAATTATTTTTATGATTTTATAATTACAATAATTATTTTTAGGATTTTATAAAATTGAGAAATCAAAATTTTATTAATTATTTATCTTTAAATGATATTTTGATTGCTTTTATTGGTAAAATCCATATTTAATTCTAAAATTCTTCAAAAATTATGAAACTCATATTTATTTAAGTTTGGAATATTCCGAGAATTTTAAAATTATTTCGGAAATTTTCGGGATTAATTTCACGTGCTCGTTGTTTCGTTTCATTGATAAAAGCGGGTATTAATTGTGTTTCAAAAATTTTCTTAAAATTTCAAAATTTATGTCTTTATAAACTTCGGGATATTTGTAATATTTTAAAACTATTATGGTAATTTTTTGAATTTGTTTTAAGTGCAGCTTGGTTCGTTAATTGTGAAATAGGGATGTAAGTTGCGTTCCAAAAATACTTTAAAAATTATGAAAAATATATTTTTAATAACTTCGAATTATTTGTGATATTTTAAAATTATTTTGATAATTTTTCGAGTTTATTTTACCCGCAACTTGGGTCGATTATTCGCGAATTTCTGGAGAAACCGAGATAACAGGACATGTGTCTTATTTTTATTCACCCAGTGATACGTGGCAGTTGCAGGTTTATAAAGAATAATAACAATAAAAGATAAGCACAGGATACACTGTACTACTACCCTCAATCTCTTAATCTCTCTAACTCTCTCCTCATCTCTCATGTCTTATTTCTCCCCCTCTATGTGATCGTTGCCGTTTCTTTTCTTTCCGCGACTGTTTTCGGCGGTTGCGCCGCCGCCTGTACTCCGTTCGCTGCTTAAAGTTCCGGTTGCCATCTTTGCTCTTTGGTTGTTACTTCGATTCACTGTTTGCTTAATTGATATATACATACATAATTTTATATATATGCGTGTGTGAATCAGTTGGGTTTGATATGGTGTGGTGCTGCCTGGTACTCCGATTTTGTGTTGCAACTTCCGGCCACACACCCGCGCGTGTGTGCGTGTGGTGTTGGTACGGCTGCTTGATCTGTTTGTTTGGCATTCGCTTATTATTTAGTAATTTATTTATGTGTTTTTTGCAGGAATGATATGATTAACATTCGTGAATTAAATTTATCGTTCAGGAATTTTATTGATTAATCGGCTAAGTTCCGCGTTGGAAACCCGAGAATTAATCGGGTACCCGCGAAATTTTGCCGCCATCCGCGATGACTTTTTACGAGTGGATGGTGGACCGTGATGAATTATTCTGAGTCCTAATATTTTAAAATAAATAAATTAATTCGTGAAATTATTTTTGAAACGAGAATTTGATTTTACATTAAAGTCGAGTATGTAATTTAGTTGAAGAATTATGAATTGGATGGATTGTTGGGTTGAACTGGTAGTTGGGATTGTGGTTGTTGTGAATTGGATTGTTGTTATTGAATTGACGTCAACTGATGTTTCGACGGGTAGTCCGATAAACAAAGGAGACGCTGCCCGATTTCCGGGAAACTGAATTATGTAAATACGGGAACGTATCCAATGATTATCGGGACGTCGAGTGACTATATGTATATGTGTATGTTTTATATACGAAACTTGGTTGTACGATGTAATGAAATATATTGCCAAATCGGTAACCCTGATTTCGTAAAATAAAGAGTATATATATATTTTCCGAAAACGAACACCGAACCGATCTTCGAGATTGTGAACCCTATTTGTTGCGTGTGTTATTATAATATTCATAATTACGAGTCGGGTTTGAATATCGTTGGGTATGAATTAGTATGGAGGATATGTCAAGCATACCTGGACATCTAATGTAAGGGTATTTCGACCCTGTAGGTTATAATCGGGAACCTGAAAGTGGACGGTGGACTAGAGATGACCTAGTAGTCAGTCGACGAGCTCAATAGAGTTTCAACAGAAAAACTTGAGTATCAAAATCGAATCCAATGGGATCTAGTGATTGGACGTTAAAGTCTGAGTGACAGAGTCGGCTCATAATTAATCAGTAATAGTTGGAAAGCCCCGTAAGGCAAGTACTTCTTAACTTTTCTTCAAGATATATTGCCAATATTTTCGAACTGTTTCATAACATGTCGCTATTATTCAAAATAACTCTTGTTTTATAATACGAGTGCTTTAAACTATTTAACTTTGAATCGTGATTTTTCTTGATCTTGAGCCATAAGCCTTATTCTTTTTAAATCATTCTTTGTTGATCCTCAGACACCAAACCACACAAATATGATACTATACCCAAATGTATAATTACCAAACACCAAACACTGGAAGAAAATTGTTTGAAAACACAGAAACTTTTATACCCCAACCATTCCTTATAACATCAAAGAACTATACCTTAAAAAATCATTACTGATCTAATACCTGATGCTTTTACAAACTGAAAACTGTTTCTTATACATACCTTGATATACCCTTGTGATACTCATGAACTGTATTACGCTTTTGTATAAGTGCTTTATCAATGTTGATTATGATCTTGCTTATTGAATTACATTGTTTATTACACTGAATCATTTTAGGATTGGATAGTTTTTTAAATATGGACCGGATTCATGGTCAGACCAGATTCGTGGTCAATTTTAGGCCAATGTGTGCCTTGGATCCAGTAATTAGAGCAGTGTTGTGTGCTTTGATCGGGGTTAGTGCGTGACTGATCAGCAGCCTAACCTTGGTTTTTAAAATTTAAAATGAATATCCAATTCTAATGATTAGTTAAAAAGAAACTTGATTCCTCTGAGCTAGTTAGCTCACCCTTGCGATTCTTTTATATATTTTACAGTTGAAAAGGATATGGATGATAGTGAAGTTCCTCAGTCCAAAGTGCGGCCTAAGGTTCCAGTTTGAGTTGGATCGAGCTAGCAGGAGCTTCATTCGGTAGAGAAATAGTAAGATTCTAAGAATAATTTTATTATCAGTTGTAAGATAAATTAGTTGGGATTTGGTACGATGTAATAAAAGTTAAGATTGTGGCTTGTTTTCATACTTTAACCTGTTGCGATCCGTGGATTGTGTAAAGCAGGGTCATTGCAAATAATATCTCATATACAGGTTTATATATTGTGTGTGTGTTGTGGACCCCAAACTTCTGACCCAGGTTTGGAGGGCGCCACACTGACGATGACACACTTCTCTATATTTATTGCAAGGGTTTCTTAGGGTTTCACATACCTAACTCCCTTTTCACTTCTCAAATCTATATCCTTTATATCCCTTTATACTCCTTCCCTTTTCAGTCTTTTATTTTCATTTCTATTACAATCATTACATGAACCAACACAACATAAGCATTGATTTCAAACATCCCGTCATTCTGGATTCGTGTCCTCAGAACCAATCTTGATAACTTTTAGAACTTAGATTCATAATTCATAATACTTGTCCACCTTTGTTCTGGCTCTAAAGCTTTTACACTACCTCCAAAACCTTGGGAAGTACTTTCCTGAAAACAATTGACTGAACTTTAATCAGTTTATAATAACCTCTGGCTCCGTGCCTTTCTTGGCCTTTCACCAGCGGGTGGCCTCTCTCTTAGGAAGGTAAGTGGAAAAATAGTCCTTTACACTTCGTCAATCATTTGGAATCTCAAATAATTCCTCTATTTCCTTTAGCCAGGCTCTTACCTTGACTGGGTCAACTTGTTCTTTGGAACTCTGAAAGCTTAGTGACTTAAAAGTCCTAAAAGAATTTCCCACCGCATTATTTCCTCAGGGTGGTGTTTGGGAATAAAAGTATAATTTTTTGTTTAGGCAGGTCCATGAATTCCCCCATAGGAGTACCATCCTGGTTCTCCCTATCTTGCTCGACTTTTGTTTTCTCAGTATGAAATGTTTCATCCTTCTCCCATAATCATGGTTATCTTTTACGTTAAAATTCTTGTTTTCCATTTCATTATGTTATGGGTTCTTTCTTTCTTGATGGCAACTTCCCTGACTATCACATTCAGGGTTTGCCCTAAATCTTATTCCTCGAACTATGGCTTCCATCTAATATCTCGTCCTTAAGCTCTTGAACGTTTGGAGCCCAAATTCTGTAGGAATACCTCATTATTCCCTTATTATCTTTCTCGGTATTAATCTTTTCTTTATTTGTTGGCTTTCTGCCTTCATTCATCACTTTTACTTGGCACAATGTGATCTTTTCCAATAATTTGGGCTGTATTTTAATCTCAAACAGCTTTTCGGTATCGGCTCCGGTTACCTTCACTTCTATTTCCATTTTCTCAAAATCTCTTACCAACTCTCCCAATGACATTTTCATCTTGAGTCTCTCTTTTATACTTAGAGCATTAGCCACCATTTTGGCTTTCCCTGGATGATAAAGAATCTCATAATCGTAATCCTTGATTAGCTCTAACCATCTCCTCTGGCGCATGTTGAGCTCTTTCTGCGTGAAAATGCACTAGAGCACTTATGGCTTGTGTAAATCTCGCACTTCTCTCCATAAAAGTAGTGCCTCCAATCTTTAGGGAAAAACTATTTCCACGAGCCCAAGTTCATGGGTGGGGATATCGAATTTTATATTCCCTTAATTGTCTTGACGCGTACGTGATTACCTTGCTGTGCTGTATAAGAAGCACCCTAATTCCTTATGCGAAGCGTCACTATACATCACAAAATCTCCTTTCCATCCGGCAACGCCAACATAGGGGTCGTTACCAATCTTTGCTTCAGTTCTTAAAAGCTGTTCTCGCATTTCTCTGTCCATTCGAACTTCTCAGTCTTACGAGTAAGCCGCATTAAAGGGGCTACTATCTTTACAAACTTGAACGAACCTCCGGTAGTGACCGGCCAATCCTACCTCTGGTAGTCGCCCTAACCATGGTCATCAATTCCACAGTGGTCCTTTATTCATTCTTGTCAGGATCCTCCACAGGATTCTTTTCAGCAACAATCCCTTCTAGGACAACATCCTCAACCGCTACATCCTCAATATGAACATCATCCGGTCCCGCATTAGGACATTCTATCGGATCCACAATCTGATCTCCAATAAGTAATAAAACATCATCGCGTTATTGCTCCTCAACCTCAAGGTTCGGAGTCCCGCTACCATATACGATAATGAACTACGCTTCTATTATGATATTTATAAGGGTTCGCATAAAGGTTTTAACTGTCAGTACTATATTAGGTAGTCCGACTATGAACTTGGCAAGAGTTCTTATTATTTTAGTGAACTTATTATTTTAACGTCACATCATCTCTGAGGTTTATAACGCTTAGCTCTGATACCATTTATGTAACACCCCCAAATCCGGGGTCGGGGATCCGGGTTGTCACGAGTTCCATTTCCCTTAATAATACTTAATCTTAATAATCAACCAACTACTGCGTACTGTGACCCCACAATATACACACACACCACAAGTTATAGTCTCAGAGATGAATATCCAAAAATAACACAAGTCATTTTATTCCACAATTATAAGCCATTACACCTCAAAAGGGTTTCTGAATAAATTTACATATTCCTTGCCATTATTACAATTCATAAATATACATAAGTCTGGCACAACAAAATTTGAAAGCCTAGCCTATTGGTAGTTCCTACCTCAGCTACAACGGCATCAACGCCTACAGGAAACTGCAGAACGTTTTTTAACCGCTCATGAATTGGGAGCTTGATCCTGTTCATCTTGTCTATCTGTTGTTGTGTGATGAAAGAAGAAAGTAAGGGTGAGCAACAAGCCCACCAAAATAATATTTATAATAATTAACAATATATGAGCATTCTCATAGTACTCATGAAAGTCTTGGTCAAGAAGAAATGAACCAAGTTTGATATCTTAATGCGACGAAGTTAGCAAAATATTCAGTATATATATACATATATACTTCTCAAATCTATGAAATCCTCTGACATGTATAATATACACAGAGTTCCAATTTATAACTGTATAAAATATCGTTGCAAGGTGATCTCATATATCTAACCTTGTCTCAACATTTTTCTGAAAATCTTTGTCATGCATAAGATAATCATTTACTAGATATAAGTTGAAAAGATGAAGTTACAAGATACTCCCATATACTTATCTTTTCCGAATACTACTTGAACTTCCACAGTTCAAGCTATAATCAGTTTCAAAAGTTCATCACATAGATGAGACTACAAGATAAGACTTGAATAGATCCAATCTTTGAAATATCATTTGAAAGAAATGAAGTTATGAGATACTTCATTAAATCCCGATATATATATCCATATATATCTCTCATACATTTCCTGAAAACCTTTTTCATGTAAAGTATGAACATAGTTGTAATATCCAATGAATTTGGAAAGAAAAGAATTTTGGCATAAACCCGATATCTTGTTGATCAGGCAAAGATACCCATTAAGTAACCTTTTCTACTGTAGATGGATGAATTCCTCGTCGGTCATCACCCTGGCCGCATTAGGACCTCGCGCTAGACCGTTACCCAGCCACTCACGCGTTAATGGACTGACACCAACCTTTTACACCTTCATAGACCGTACCCCGGCCTGTCGCTTATGACGACTCAATTAGATGGACTTACTTCCCGAATGTTGGGCAAGTCATCAAATTGTTTTCTCAAAACAACAACCTCGTTGTGGATATAAAATACACCACAGAGCCGGATCCCTCGGATTTTTGAGCGAGTATTCAAGTCCCCTTCGAAAGGAAGATCTTAAATTTAAAAACGAGTTTTTGGATCCACTCTAACTTTTAAAATCATTTTGAAGACTCGAAAACATTTTTAAGAATGTTTGGAGTAATGCTGATTTAATAAAATAAATCAGTCTCGATATTTTACAAATTATCTGAATATTATTATTTAAATAATATTCCCATAAAGATAATCCTTATAAAAATAATTGATGTAGAAGTTTCAAAACTCATACTTGAATTGAATAATAAATAACCAAAGATATACTTATACGAAAGTACGATCTTTATTTGAATAATCAAAAATAAGTTTGATTATCGAAACATTATTCTTTAATAAAATAAAGAATATTATTTAATAAAATTAGCGGAGTCATAAGTCCTCGAATGAATATTCATTAATATTCATTAAATAAAATAAAGTTATCGAATAAACCTTATTCGATTAATAGTTTTGAAAACTATATCTACATATATATATATATATATATATATATATATATATTATACTCAGGAACATCGACTCCCGGTTTAGAAACTATTCACCTTTGAGTCCCCTATACTAAGGGTATACGCAACTACTGATTATCTCTAGCATAGGTATTATACAACTTATAAGCATTTGAATCAACAATTAGATATCAAGAGTACGAAACAGGCATGCATATATACCATATCAGCATGCTCCAATATATCGCAAGATTTGCTAATAACAATCATGCACTTATCACAAGATAATGCATATACATACATACATCACAACAACAGTATAACGGGTAGAAAACTTGCCTGAGCGTTCCGGGGTAGACTTAAGCTTAGAGTGGGTCAGATAACCTATGAACAACAACATAAGTCGGAATTAAACCACGGTCCCTTAAGAAACTAGACTTTAACCGATTGGACCCTAACGTTCGCTTTTTGCGCTTAACCCACCCTTTTTACAAAATTAACCGAGTAACCTCGACTCCACCCTTTTTATAAAATTAACCGTTACGAATTTTAAGGCGACTCTTTCACGAATACTCTACCAACTTCCTAACCCACCTTACATAATTGTTTTGTAATCCAATTAGTCTTTTAAGGGCCTTAAATAAGGTCTCAAAGTAAAGCGAGGGGGTAAAGGTTCGTTCGTGAAACCCTGTAACTTAAAACGGTCGTTTCTACTAAACCGTACATCGGATTTAAGCGAACCACATACCAAAATGAAGCTTCCGACATGATCTAGCTAAACTCAGTGAGTTATCTGGTCCGAGATTCATGTACAATAGTCTAAGGAAAACGGGCATTACGACGGCTATGTTTACGAGTCTTCCAAGTTTCTCACTACACCAAAACCTCACCAAACAACCCACAATTATTAACAAATCAAAACCTCAACTAAATAATACTATACCAGTCCTTATTTTCTAGATTCTTCATCTCAGCCAACCATAATCAAGTTCTATTAACTATAACAAGATTCATTCACCAAATTACTCCAAATTCAAATCAAACTACTAATAATCAAAGATCATGCTTCTCATTTAGAAAACCAACCATCAAACTCACTAATAATCAAAGTAAAGACTAGGGTTTGAAGTTTATACCTTCCTTGGGAGGTGTTAAGTTTCTAGGAAGCCTTAGGGAGCCTCCTACAATCTTTATCTTTCCAAAGAAATCAAGAACACAAAGTTAGGCTTTGAAGTTTCTAAAAGTCCGATTGAAAGAACTGTAAAAATGAGGGTCTTACCTTGCTTATTTGGACGAAACTTGTGAACAAGAGTTGTAGGCCATCTCAATACCTTTCCAACGAGCTATAGAACACAATATTTGAGTAAGTATTGAAGGAGATACTGGTAGTTTGAAGTTGCTGAGTTTGTTTTGGCCGAGAGCTTCTTCTTGCAAGGTCAACTCTTCTCTTTTTGATTTATGTTATTTGCTAGGTTGATTCTTCTTTTTGTCTTGAAATTTGTTTTAACCTTTTTACCATGGTTAATTTTGTATGGCCCAAAATCACCCAACAAAAAAAATTCCTTTGTCATGCTTATGCAAGCAAGCTTGTGTCATGTGATGACATCATCATCCACTACCTTTTTGATTAATCCCTTATTTACTTGGCTCATGACCGCTGATCTGTTATACGGTTCGCTTATCTTTCGTTTTCGTTCGTCGTTTGAGGGATCATATCCAAGATCTTATTACTTGGGTTACCCTTAAACCTTTCTCAATATTTTATATTCCTTATATGATCCTCTCTTATAATCCTTAAATTTAAATCATTTTAATCATATTACCTTATACTCAATTCTTTCGGTATCTGGTGGATTTTCTGGAAAAATCAAAGTGTTCGAATTTTGATTATGACGATCTTTACATACACTCATTTACTTTATGGAATACTAATACGATCTTAGAATTTCCATAACAGTACTCCTATATAGTGTGGTCTGATAATTTTCTTTAATCAGCATCATCAGCAAAAAGTTACTATTCATCAGTGTTTCAAAAATTCCAAAAATTGGGGTTATTACAAAATTCATCCTCTCAATAGGGTGCGTCTATTGAAATTCGCCTGTCGGCCAAGGCATCCGATGTGTGTCACCACCTCAAATATAAGCAATTCTTGATGCACAAGGATAGGTTACACACACAAAGGATGAATTGACGGAAACAAGAGTTTCGACCATTTCACGGTCAGATTTGATTGTTCAAGGTTCTTTAATGGACCAATTGACTTTACAGGTATTAGGAGAGGATACTGATCCAATAGCCATATGTCAGAGGTCAGTGTCTACCTCCCCAGGACTAATAAACCTGGATGCATCTGCGGATAGTGGATCTGACATAGGTGCAGATCGGCAACTTGTTGACAATGATTCAGATATTACCTGATGAGTCACAAGAAAATGTCTTCACAGACATTAGAAGGAAACTTTGATGTTTATGCTAAATTCTTTGAATCATTGTTTACATTCCCATAGTTCAAATCTGGAACCCCCAAAGGGAAACTAGCAACTTGTAGATTATGACTCAGATTCATCTGAAGAGTCTAACAAGGATGAGGATTTGCGAACTCCCTTTGCACCACCTGTGACCTCCTTAAGGATGACTAAGGTCATTTTCCTTGCAGGTACATCTGGATTTTGGAGCTATGAGAGGAGTGATACACTTGTGAGAATAAGTGTAAACACAACTGGAGAGAAGAGTGAAACACTTGTGAGGTACACGAAACAGAATCACACACTCACAGTGAGGAAGAAAGACAAAAACACCATATCCCATTCCCTATCCCTAAATATGGTTCTTGATACTTCGACTCTCAAATCTGTTTATGATTGAAAACTAACTCTTAGGGACCTAACATTTACAGCTTGGATTAGAATACTTCGGGATCTAACAAGTTGGGAGCTAACAATTGGTAACAATTGGTGATCTTATAGTTGGGAGGTATAAGGAGTTGGGAAGATTGGTGAACATGATGATCAACAGTGAAGTCATATTTGCAGCATGTAAAGGGACATGGTTGATCAGAATATGACTTGTTATTTCTTTTCCAACCAAGTAATATATGAGAACTCCTTCAGATGACAACATACATTCCTTCTCTTAGGGGGAGATAAAAGCTTATATAATAGTTTGGAGGATTCCTCAACTAAGGGGGAGAAATAGCAGGCATGAGGAAAAAGGTAAAGCACATGTACACTACACCACACCATTGTTGTTTGTAACTACGGATCATATTGTACGGGAGAGGTGGTAAACACAAGGTGATTTCCTAGTAATTAGAAGAAGTGGTTTGGTTCATCATTATTTTTCATAAGGGGAGAAGCTGTTTTCCAAAAGGGGAGTACCATTTGTTTTTATCTACAGATCCTATTGTACAGGAGAGGTGGTAGAAAAATGTGATCTCCTTTAAGCAATTGATTCTCATAGGGGGAGAAGCAAGAGAGATATGCGCTTCTCAACAGGAAATGTGGTTGTATAAAAGAAGCTGCTGATGATTACTTCAAGACTGAGAAGTATTATCTGGCAGAGATTTGAAGAACCAAGGAAATGAAGATGAAACTACTTGAAGATCAGTTCAGTGCTGGAGGAACAAGCATCTTTCATTTCAGTTAGTCAAGAAATCTGGAAATGCTGTATTTGATCCAGAAAACCAGTACCATTATTTACAAGTCCTGGTACATTACTTTTTCTAGTTGTTAGTTGAGTTATCCTCTCTATTTAATTTGTTTGTTAAATTTAACAATCAAATGGGGGAGATTGTTGGTGAGACTGCGTAGCTGTATGAACAGTTACGTGATAACTCAACACGATAACAACACTAGAACATGACAGGTTAATAATACTACGTCTACACAAGAAATCAGGAAGAATGAAGACAAGGCAAATACAAAGAATCAGAAGATTAGAAGAAGGCCTAAAGTATGTTTACGGGTCACTGAAAGAAGTTCATTAATATGATCATGCCTCAGTGAAGAACAAAGGTTAAAGACTTTCAGGGTTTCAGAAATGTTGAAGATTCAGTATACAAGTGCTACCGGAAGATTTCAGTGTATTGCCATTGATTGAAGATAGACAGTGTTCGAAGCATAAGAATCTGAAGAATTGAAGATGGGGTATAGACAGAGGTTAATGAAGACATTGTCTAAAGTACCAGAAAGGATTTTAGTGAAAGTACATCTATTTATTGATAGTCAGTGTTCGAAGCGATAAAGTCGAGGCAAGCTTAACAATGTAATCAAGGCTATAATACGAAGACCTGAATCAGAGCTAGTAATCTATGAACCAGACCAGTTGCACTAGGCGTCAGCGTTTCATGAAAGAAATCTGAGTATTATCATTACAAGGATTGTTAAGTGAGGATTCGTATCAGGGAACACGGGTTTTATGATTTAGACGAAGACTCAAGAGAGAAGACTTAAGGATGGGACAACTAAGGGAATACAATGCTCTACAGATCCTAAGTCAAGGTAATCACTACCTTGTAGTAGGAGTCATCCTGATCAGTATATTGATCTTCAGAAGGAATTATCTTGGATGTATAGTTCAATATTTCAGTACAGGAACTGATCTTGACTTAGTGTGATACTCATGGAATAAATGAGAGCAAGAATAATTTCACAAGTGCAGTTTTCATCCCTCTGGTCGCCATAGAGAAGTGGAGTCATTTTTTCTAAGGCAAAAACTCCCTCTGCTCCCCTCTTGTCACCATAGAGAAGTGGAGTAATTTTTTCTAAGGCAAAAACTCCCTCTGCTCCCCTCTTGTCACCATAGAGAAGTGGGGTTAATTTTTCTAAGGCAAAATTTACCCTCTATACACTTAGTCACCACAGAGAAATTGAGTTAAATTTTTATATGGCAAAATTCACTCTTGGTCGCCATAGAGCTTGTATTACCTTGGTCGCCCCAGAAACCTCAACCACAATTTATTGTATAATCAATTGTTTGTGTGGTTCAATTTCAGCCACACAATTAAATTGATATAAGTCTACACAAGCAGCAGATCAGCTCAGTTGTTCTATTTATCTTCTTCTCCAATAAAAAGAGAGCTGATAATACAAGAAGCATAGATTTACAGAGAAGCTTCGACACCTTGAATATCCGTTTAACTTCGCACCGGAGTAACGTTATAATGCCCGATTTAACTCTTGTATATTCTTAGGGGCATTATAATCGTTACCCGGTAATTAAATCCTAGTACAAACAAAAGCTAGATTATTGTATAGGATTTGATTTGTAAATCTTTATAGTAGCTAGGAACTTTGTTGTTCTTAGATTGTAGCCGGTTAATTTATTTACCGGAGTGTAGCAACACCCTCGAGGATTTATATACGAATATATATTTCCCCGAATATCTTATGTTCCTTATTTTTATCGTTCCAAACATTATTCCTCTCAAGAACACGACACCACTAACCGAGCACTTAATATTTTATCCGCTAAAGATTCGAAAGAATCTTTAATTTAGTGATTATCGTATTCAACCCCCCTTCTACGATAATTCGGGACCTAACAACTTTCCTAGGAAATTTTCCAACAAAAGAGTCAAGAAGCCAAGGTTTTTCAAGAACAAGGGACAGTCTTCCAACATCAACAATTGGAAACCAAAAGCTTAATATAACTTAGCCGGCAAAAGTGGCTACAAAACTGGCTCTGTGGACAGATTAAAGATAAGGTGTTTCAACTGTGATGAGCTGGGTCACTTTTCTACTGAGTGTAAGATCCCCAAAAAGGTGAAGAAGGACTGAGCATATTTGGAGTTGGAGGGAAATATGAAGCTCTCTTGAAGAAACAGTCTGGAAAGCTTTTATTGCAGAAGATAAAAGTTGGGATGATACTGATAATAAGGATGAGGATGAAGAAGTTGGAAACTATGCATTAATGGCTTAGAGCATGAATAATCATCCGGTCCAAAATCAGAGGTACCAACTCTAAACACTATAGATTTAAATGTTAGTCAGTATAAGGAGACTGTTGAAAAGATGAGTGTAGAGATGTTTCATATACACACAAGTATGGTGGCAGCTACTGAGGAAGTGAGTAGGCTATCAAATATAATTGAGCAGCTTGAGATTGAGAAACAAAATTTAAACCTGCAACTTGTTGATCTTGAAACTGTCAAGCAGGAAAATAAATATCCAAAGATCAAGCTGAAGTGTGCTAGTTAAATAGAAGCTGTGTTGAGGGAAAAGATAGAAAATATTCAAGTGAAGTTGAAGTCTTTTAGGAATACTTCTCAGTTGGTTGGTTAGTACCATGAGAAGAACAAGCCATGTGCTAATATAGCCATTTGGCTTAACTATGATGCCTTGAACAACAAGAAGAATGAAAGTGACAAGGGCAAAGCAACTGTAAATGAAAAGGTCCCAGTTATGCTGAGAAAGGTTGATTTACCCTTGTTCAAGGCATGTGAAGTCAATTTCAATGAAGAGGAGTTGGTCATCAAGCAAGAACTTACAGATGAAGATAAAGAAATGATAAATAAATAAACCACTCCTTATATTGAAAGAAGAACCCCATGGTTAACCAAGCCCTTAAGACTCCTGTCACGGAAGTCAAGACTGAGAATACGGAAAGGAAGAAAAAGAACAGAAATGGCAAGATACGAGTAAACAAGAGCAACAAGTTTGCATTTATTGCAGATGCCCCCATAATGCAATGTTAGAAATATGGCTCAACAAATCATCTAACTCGCCTTTGTAAAAAGGAATTTAGCAAGCCAAAAGTGGGAGCCCGCAAGTACAGTGAAGCAAATGCAGAAGATCCTTACTCCTTCTGTGACAAATTTGACTGCATACCTTGCAACATGAAAGTGATGACAAGTTATGATAAATTGAGAGTAGATTTAACATATGTTAATATTGAATCTACAGACAAAAAGATAAATGCATAACAATTTGTTCACACTGTTCCTTCTGAATCAACACATTCTAATTCTGCAAATTCTGTCAGCAGGAAGAAAGTACCCAATACTGCTTGGGTAGATAAACACACTGAATCCTCATTGTATACAGGGAAAAATGAAGAGAGTCATATAGATCATAGAAAGCGGATGCTCAAGATATATGATAGGTGAAAAGGCCCTACTATCCTAGTTTGAGGAGATGGCTGGCCCATTAGTGACTTTTGGAGACAACGGCAAAGGTTTCACAATGAAATATGGCAAGTTAATTTCTAGAAATATAGTTATTGAAGATGCAGCACTAGTAGCTAGTCTAGAAGTGAATCTCCTAAGTGTCAGTCAATTCACAGATAGAGGATTCAATGTTTCATTTGACAAAGGAAATTGCTCAATCATCAGCAAAAAGACTAGTGAAGTTGCTCTGAAAAGATCAAGAAAGGGAAGCTTGTTTGTTGCAAATCTACACTCAGCAAATAAGGAAGGAATTTTTTGCTTCTACACCAAGGCATCTGTAGAGCAAATAAAGTTGTTGCACAAAAAGCCCTCTCAACTGAACTACAATGCAATCAACACCCTGGTGAAAAAGAAGTTAGTGAGAGACATGCCAAATCTGGAGTTTGCTCAAATTAAAGTTTGTGAGGCTAGTCAAAAAGGCAAAATGAAGAAGTCAAGTCACAAGAGTAAAACTATGAATTCCATAAGTGCACCTCTGCAACTTATCCACAAGGACTTATTTCGACCAATTAATGTCTTATCAATTTCAAAGAAGAAATATGCACTTGTAACGGTGGATACTTACTTAAGGTACACATGGGTAGAATTTATGCATTCTAAGGATGAGACTCCATGTATCATAATTAAACACATCAAGAATATTAAGAAGCGGGCTGAAGATCAGAATTGTGTGAAGAGCTTGAGGAGTGACAATGGCACAAATTCAGAAATGCAACTTTAACTAAATTCTGCAAAGACAAGGGCATTGTTCATAAATTCTCAGTTGCTAGAACACCTCAGCAAAATGGGGTAGTTGAGAGAAATAATAGAACAGTAATAGAGGCTGCTAGAACAATGCTGCAGGATGCCAAATTACCAATAAGTTTTTGGGAAAAAGCTGTCAACACTGCATGCTATACTCAAAACAAATATCTCATAAATAAGAATCTGGGAAAATCGCCCTACTCAATCTTATATAAAAGGAAGCCTACTGTGAAGCATCTTCATGTATTTGGAAGCAAGTGTTATGTGTTGAAAGAAAACTCTGAATTTGTGGGAAATTTTGATTCTAAGGTTTTTGAAGTAATTTTTTTGGGACATTCATTGGAGAGAACTGCCTATAAAGTCTATGTGCTTGAACAAGAGAAACTTATGAAAAGCATATATGTGATTTTTAATGATGACAAGTGTCCAGGATTGGAATGCCTTGATGAAAATGAAGCTGAGGCCCTTAAATTTGAAAATCTCAAGATTGATAGTGATTCTGAAGATAAAGCTGAAGTCAATACAAGCAACATAATGGATGAAGAGTCAACTGAACAAGTGAATCAAGCGAATGGAAGTTTTTTAAACATCTGAATTTGATAGCCCAAACTCAGGGGGAGAAAGAGGAGAAAGTTCTGCATGTCATGCCAATGATGAAGAAAATGCAGGGAAATTCAAGTCAACAAACTCACACCAAGAAATGGGATAGGAGTGACATAAGAGAAGATATTACTTGTGATCCAAATGCTGGAGTGAGGACTAGAAGTGAATCTGCTAATGAATGTCTACATGCATGCTTTCTTTCCCAAGTTAAGCCTAATAAAACTGAGGAAGCTCTACTTGATCCTGATTGGATGTCTGCTATACAAGAGGAGCTAAACCAGTTTGAAAAAAATAAAGTTTGGGAGATGGTTCCTGCACCAAAGAATAGAAGTGTAATTGGAACAAAGTGGGTGTTCAGGAATAAAATGGATGAAAATGGGATTGCAACAAGAAACAAAGCAAGGTTGGTTGCAAAAGGGTACTCACAAGAGGAAGGAACTGATTATGATGAAACTTTTGCTCCAGTTGTCAGACTTGAAGCAATAAGGATCTTTATTGCATTTGTTGCACACTCAAACTTTAAAGTGTATAGGGTACTCATAGGAGGAAGGAATTTATTATGATGAAACTTTTGCTCCAGTTGCAAGACTTGAAGCAATAAGGATCTTTATTGCATTTGTTGCACACTCAAACTTTAAAGTGTATCAAATGGATGTAAAGAGTGCATTCCTTAATGGTGAGTTGGAAGAAGAAGTTTATGTGCAACAACCACCTGGCTTTGAAGATCCAGAATCTCCAAACTCTGTATAAAAATTACTCAAGGTTCTATATGGATTAAAGCAAGCACCTAGAGCATGGTATAACATAATATCAGAATATTTGCTTAAACATGGATTCACTAGAGGAACAATTAACTAGACTCTCTTCTACAAGTATCATGATGGTGATATGATCCTAGTTCAGATCTATGTGGATGATATCATTTTTGGTTATGCTAATGAAAAGTTATGTCAAAGATTCTCAAAATTTATGTAGAGTGGATATGAAATGAGTATGATGGGAGAGTTAAGTTACTTTCTTAGACTTCAAGTAAATCAAAGAAGAGATGGAATCTTCATCAGCCAAACCAAGTATGTTAAAGATTTGTTGAAGAAATTTGGTATGGTTAATTGTTCACCTGCATCAACACCTATGTGTACAGGTACAAAGTTGGGTGAAGATAAGAAAGAAAAAAGTGTAGACATTTTAGGTTATAGAGGAATGATTGGATCTTTGCTATATTTGAATGCTAGTAGCCCATACATTATATTTGAAACATGTATGTGTGCAAGTTTTCAAGCCAATCCAAAAGAATCACATTTGATGGCTGTGAAGGGAATTTTCATATACTTAAAGGGGACTCCAAACTTGGGATTGTGGTATCCTAAGGGAACATGATTTGAAGTTGTTGGATACACAGATGCATATTTTACTGGATGCATGGTTGACAGAAAAATCACTAGTGGAAGTTGTCAGTTTCTTGGACAAAGACTTGTATCCTAGTATAACAAGAAACAACAATATGTGTCAACTTCCACAGTTGAGGCTGAATACATAGCTTCTGGAAGTTGCTGTTCTCAAGTGCTTTGGATTAGAAATCAGCTACTGGATTATGGCCTAGTGTTACACAAAATTCCAATTATGTGTGACAATACTAGTGATATATCTATTGTGGCTAATCCAGTTAACCATTCTAGAACAAAGCACATTGATATAAGGTACCATTTTTATTAGAGAACATGCTGCAAATGGTACCATTGAGCTCATTTTTGTTCCAACAGTAAAACAATTAGCTGATATTTTAACTAAACATTTGGATGAAGCTAGATTAACTAGACTTGTAGGTAAAATTGGAATGCTAAATTCTTCATCCTAAAGGAAAGAACTCAGCTAATGTGTTACAGCGGATTGATTTCTAATAAATCAAAATTAATTTGATTTAATTGGAAATTAACTAGAATATGAGTTATAAATATTTTAGAAATCTCCGTATATTTATTTTTCAAAATTCAAAATTTAGCTTGGAATTTTTCAATGCTGAGAAAACTGTCTAAATGATAATTTACATCCTCAATATGTAAAATTAGCATAAGATGGATTCAAAAAAAATGAAAGTATATAGAGAACTGAGTTCTCGATAAGTCTAACTGACTTCTCGATAAGTCATTTTGAGACTTCTTGACTGAGTTCATGATAAGTCATTTTTATGACTTCTCGAAGGACTTCTCGACAAGCATTATTATGACTTCTCGATAAGTCATTGTAGAGATCTCGATAAGAGATAATTCACAGAGTTCTCTACAAGTATAAATTTTAGACTTATCAACAACTTAAAATTGAAATAATTTCATTTAATAAATTATTTTGGTAAAATACTTTTGATAAAATCTATCTAATTTTATTTTGATTTATTCAAATAAAATTAGAAAAAATTAGTCCATTCAGGATAAACTGGGTATTTATTTGACATCTCGATAAGTCACTTTCTAGTTCTCGACAAGAGTCAGGAAAATGATATATCGATATGTAACTATTCTTCAAATATGACTTATCGATAAGCAAATTCCAAAAGTTTACTTTGAGTTCTCGATAAGTCATTTACCTTTTACTATAAATACCTAGACATCTCGACATACACTTATTCACGCCTTCGAAATCTCTAAGTAACCTAATTTCTCCAAATCCAAACCATTTTCTCTCATTTCAAGCTCTTTGTAATAACTCAAATTTTTGAGACTTTGTAAAACCATTTAATGAATAGTAACCCTGGCAGACGGGGAAAACTTTTTAGCCCACACTATGTTGTGCATGAGAAATTGAGTTTCAGAGTTGATAGCATGATTATACGTACCAAATGAGTGTATATAAACGCTATTAGTTTTCGAAGAAAACGAACTTTGAAAAATGACCGTATTTACGAACCATCGAGAATTACGGGAATCACAATATAATTACGAATTTAAAACCCTACGAATTTACATCCAAGAACGATACTTCAAAACATAAAGAATAAATATAAAAGGATTTACGCCGCGAACCGTTTACGAGAAATCATTACGAAAACGATTAAGCGACCGAACAAATGCGTAAACGAATAAATAAACGTATCACACTAACCAATCATGGTTACTTTATCAAATAGTAAGCTAAGCTATATAGGCATGATCACCTAAAGCTAAGGAATAGTGAAGCTAAAGGCTAAAACCAACTAGATTAGCTTGTAACCTATGAAAGCTAGTAAGATTTGTCCAAGATATGCCAATATAATACTAGATTAGGTTATATACTATAATATATACAAATATATAACACAAGTCTTATTCAAGAAGCAAGCAAGAAACTCACAAAATCTCTCTCTCTCCAAAAACTCAATGTTGATTTTCAAGAACACCATGGAAAGAAAAATTCATATCTCATTATCTACTCATTCAATAATTACCAAATTTTTACCAAACCTCTTTCATATTATGGGTAAGTCACGCACCAAATTTCATGCCCATCCATGAAGCTCTCAATTTTATAAAAATATTTGAAGTTGAGGGTGAATAGTAACTCCGAAAATTACTAACTTGTTTCTTGATTTTTCATGAAAGTTTAAGGCTCCTAAAGCTAGAACAAGACTTCATCAAGGATCTTAGGACTTTATTAAGTATTAACAAGCTTCAAGGAAGGTATAAACATTCATCCAAACTTTGTTTAAGTTTTAGGTTTCAAGAAAAGTAAGGATCTTGGATATAAGTATGGTTTTGATGATTAATTAGATATTATCTTGATGTTTCGTTAATTAGTTTTAAGGTTGATGATTTTTGACTCAATAACATGATGTTCTTGAGAGAATTTAATGTTGAGATGATGATTTGATGATTGTTGATGATGGTATAATGATTTAAGACGTAAACGAAATTTGAATCGTAATCGTAACCTCGTTAAAATGAACAAAACTCAACTTAAGTTTCTGCAGAAGTTTACGAATGTATAAACTGTAGTTTCTTTAAAAGTAACACTTTTTAAGATATACAATGTTATAAGGATCGTTTAGGAACTTGAATCACCTGATTCCGATTTACGGATCAAATGTTATGAACGTTTTAGTAAAAGGGATTTACGCGACAAAACTGCTACAAATTACGAACTTTGTAAATATAAATGATCGAATTAAAAATATTTAAAAATCATGAAATTTTTACAGAGAGTAATAAATATATTTTCTTAGCTAACATAAAAATTTCAAGTAATAATGTTGATTTTTCAATTTTATAAAAATGCTGGAGCCGAGATCGCGTGGAGTACGAATGTCAAAAACAACTCCCTGTTAGGAAACTGCCACTTCGGGTTTTTCATTTCTGTTACCAGAAAACCATTTTCAAATGATGTGTTCTAAATTTTGTTTATATCGTGCACGCAAAAACGGTGCATCAATTGAGTTAACGGTTTGAGAGATATCAATATTTTAGTGAAAACGGTTTGAATAGTAAAACTTCGTAGTTGACCGAACTTTTGAAATGCTTTTCACCTAATTAAATTCATTTTATCAAAATTAAACTTTTAGGATAAATGTTACAAGCACTCAAGAAGCTCCTCGAGGTGGTTTTGTATTAAAATATTAATTTTAAGAATTATTAAAAATGATAGAGTGTGAGTCGCATAATAGTAATATTCGGTAAAGTCAAATCTAGAAGACCATTTTGACCGTCCGTTTCGACCAAAGAGTGATACTTATTTCAAGTCAGTCGAATAATGAAAATTATGAAGTATTGAACTTATTAGAAATATAAGTTGGTGATGAGAGTAGGAATACTGATTAAGATTATGATGTTTATTGATTAGAAAACCCGGAACGAGAGGAAGTCGGGAAACGTGTATCTTGGACTCCAGACAAGTTTTCAAACCCTACCTTTTTGAAACTGTTGTGTTGTGTTTGTTTTTAAATAATGTCAATATATACATGATGCTATATTTATGATGTTTTACGAATTATGTTATATAATATCATACAATATGATAATGATTTTGGTATGTGAATATTACCGAATTTCAATCGATAACGCTAGAGAGTAGCGTTGTATATATGATAAGTATATTTTAGACCGAGGATTGGTCAATATAATTTTATGAAAACCTGGAAGTATTCCGGAGGTGTTTAATTTAAGAATACAAACGCTATAGTAGAGCGTGATATATAAGTTATAAGTCCGAGAGTCGATCAGTTTTTATAAAGTATAAACTCGGGAATCATCCCGGAGATGTTTTGGACCATTAAAAGTCCGTACTTATTTTATTCCCAGGGACTCGATGTCCACTTGCAAAACATTAAATACCTCGAACTTTTATTAAAACGATTTCCGAAGATCGTATTCCCTCAACTATATTTTACTTGAACAACGAATATAATTTCGGTTATTAATTTAATATAGGAGAAGTATTCTCCAACGATTAGTCATTTCAAACTCGACCAATTATTAAAGGTTACGTTAATTTTCTTAAACATAAATTAGTTGAGAAATATTATTTCAAATATTCTTTTAAAGTATAATTATTCCAGGTTTAATTATTTAACGATTAATATTTAATTATTAATTATTTAATGATTTATTATGATTTAAAAATCATAAAACCCGATTTGGAATAATTTCCGATTTTCGGAAAAATCATTCGAATAATTTCAGATCGTCGGAGAATATTATCTCGACCTATTTTTTTAAATATTTTGAATATAGTTTCAAAGGAAACTCCCATTATTTAATAATCTATTGACAACGGGCAACTCATGTAATAACTCGAATTTTTGAGACCTTGTAAAACGCTTAATGAATAGTAACCCTGACAGACGGGAAAAACTTTTGAGCCCACACTATGTAGTGCATGAGAAAATGAGTTTCGGAGTTGATATTATGATTGTACTTACCAAATAAGTGTATGTAAACGCTATTAGTTTTCGAAGAAAACGAACTTTAAAAAACGACCGTATTTACGACTCATCGAGGATTACGGGAATCATAATATAATTACGAGATTAAAACCCTACGAATTTATATTCAAGTAGGATAATTAAAAATATAAGGAATAAATACGAAAGGAATTACGTCGCGAACCATTTACGAGTAAGTATTACGAAAACGTTTAAGTAACCGAGCAAACGCGTAAATGATTAAATAAATGTAACGCACTAACTAAACCATGGTAAGGAAGTAACCATGGTTACTTCATCAAATAGTGAGCTAACCATAGGATGATCAAGCTAGCTAGCAAAATAGTGTGCTAAGGAAGCTAAACCTTGTAGTTAGCTTGTAAGCTAGCAAGCTACAAAGATTTGTCCCTAAGATTTGCAACCAAGAAAGGTAAAAATATTTGGCCCAACTTTATTTAAGATTCATTTTTAAGATCGATTTAGTATGTGGTAATAAAACCTAGTGTAATGAGTGTTATTGATGAAATCTTGATGATTAAGTTAAGTAGATTTGAGTTTGGTTGTTGTTGCCTCAAGAACATGATGTTCTTGAGAGGAGTTTGTGTGTTGATGATGATATGATGATTGTTGGTGGTTGTGTTAAGAGTTAGGGCGTAAATGAAACCCCGATCGTAAATGTAACTGCGTTAAAACCAACAAATCGTAACTTTAAGTTTCTGCAGAAAGTCCCGAAGTTTTAAACTGTAGTTTCTTGAAAAATAAACTTTTTAGGATATACAATGTTATAAGGATCGTTTAGGCGCTTGAATCGCTTGATTCCGATTTATGGATCAAAAGTTATGGCCGTTTTACTAAAAGTGATTTACGTGACAAAAAAACCGCTACGAATTTTGAATTTTGAAAATATAAAGGATAGACTTAAAAGTTTTCATAAATCATGAAATTTTTACAGAGAGTAACATAGAGTGCTTCCTAACTGCCATAAAAATATCAAGTGAAAATAATGATTTCTCAATTTTATAAAAATATCGGAGCCGAGACCGCGCGAGTAGAAACCGTTAGAATCCATAAGCGGAGCCGACGACGATAATAAGAATGAACCTAAGATACTTAGAAAAATGAAGCGACCATGATGTGATTATGGACTTAAAGGAATAATAAGGGTAGTATAAGTTGAGAGGGTGCATAATAAGTAGCGCATGTGTGCGAGTTGCCATAAATTAGAACGGAATCTAATGAAATGAAATGTGATTATGGTTATAGATTTCCGAGCGGAACCTGGAGCATCCTCCACCTCGAGATACCCGGGCAAGTTTACGAATCCAACACCATTTTTACTGTTGTGTTGTGAAAGTATTATTTTACTATCATCACATAAATACCATGCTTGCCATGATACGTAGTTGTTCAATTTTCGCATAATATAGCGATGTTGTTTGACAAGTATATTTTGTGAAATGTTTATTCCGCTTTGAGCGTGACATATCATATAAGACCGAGAGCCGGTCGGGATTTAAAATAAAACTCGGGAATCATTCCGACGATATTATAGGACGTTTATAAGTCCATAGTAGTACATTTTAAAGGGACTTAACGTCCACTTACGAAACATTAAAACACCTCGAACATTTATTAAAACGATTTCCCAACGATCATATTCCCTCAACTATATTTTATTATTCGAATAATAAATACTATATACTTATTCCTTATTATGGGAGTAGTATACTTCAACGATTATTTATTTCAAACCCGATTAATCACTATAGATTATTAATTATGGAGACACAAACCAGTTGAGGAATATTATTTTAAATATTCTATTAGAGAGTAAACCCATTCGAGGTTTAATTATTTATCGACTATTATTTAATTAATTATTATTCTTAAAGGGTTTATTATTGATTTAAAAATCATAGATCCTGATTTAAATATACTTTCTGATTTCAGAATATCATTCGAAAAATTTTAGATCGTCGGTGAATATTATCCCGACTTATTTAATATGTTAAATATAATTTCAAGGAGAAACTTTTCCCCCTTATTAATTATCTGTTGAAAACGGTCAACTCACATCCTTAGTACTTCCTCCGAAATTCTCGGAAGTACGTATATATATATATATACACTTATATCTTAGAGAGATAAACTGTTTCTATCAACAAGCAAAACGCTTGGGGAACTTCGATGTGGTTCGAGTTCTTGAGATTGATAGAATTCTTTTAAAGGACAAGTGAGGGGGTAGACTCTGGTACTATGTGTGATAGATGGACTACCAAAGGTACCGCATACGAAGGTACTCAGTGTACTCAGGAACTTGTGAAGTATGTGTATACCCGAAAATGGGACACGTAGCCCGAATGCGGCAAGGGTGATAACCGGGATACGAAGGTGTCCTCCTTCTACTAGTAGAAAAGGTTACTATTATCGTATTACGACTGATCATCGTATACGGTGGCTCCAACGAGTGTCCTAATTCTTCCAATTGGAATTGAGATGCAATACCGTAACCCAAGCCTAGGTGCTGGAATTACTATTAAGGTATTCGCTGGATAATAAAATCCCTTAAAGAATTGTTTTCATAACAGGGTGTGTATCACCAAGGAAAACTATTTTCGAATAAAACATAAATATCATATATGATGTTATCATACAGTCATTTTCATACTGTACTTTATTATGCTGGGCATTATAGCTCACACTTGTTTTCTTAAATTGATACAACACAACAGTGAGTCAAGATGCCTGCCATGAGAACCACAACCAGGAAATGGGTAGGAAATGGCCAGCTGTTCCGTAGATTGTTAGGCGATGTACCACAAGTAGTGAGAATAAGTTGGATTAGTTTTCAGTTGTTTATAGTTCGGCTTATTTATAAGTATGACTTATGTAAGGTAAGAAACAAGAAACGTATATTTGGCCGGCGGACTAGCCTTACTTAAAGGTTACTCCCTAGTAAGATTAATTACTTTTGGGTTGTAATAAAAATCACTTGATGGTTGACAATTACTCTAGTTATGATGGTTCATTTCCAAGAGAATAACCTGTAAGTGTGTGTGTGTGATAAGTGTGGGGTCGTGAAGCGTGAGTATTTATATATTGTAGTGTGAGTTGTGTGGTAGTAAGAGTTTAGATGGCGTGGCATCCGAGACTCCTGACCCCGGGTTTTGGGGCGCCACAGAAATGGTATCAAAGCCTTAGGTTATCAAATATTGGAAATGATAAGACATAAAATACGTAGACATAAGAATAATAAAATAATTAAATAGAGCTCAAGTCGAATTTCGTCGTCGGGCTACACGGGTAGTCTTGACTGTTTTACCCTCATGGGAATTCCGACTCTAAGTTAGTAACACCTTCCCTATTGTGTCAGGTACCAGTGGAGCCTAGGAGGGAGATTGATCTTGTTGATGATGTCATGATTCTTGAGCGTGACCCTATTCCCGAGCCAGAGAGTCCACCCATTGATGATTTAGGTGATGACCCTACTGAGGATGTCCTAGAGGAGGAAACTGAGCTTCATGTCCCCATAGCTAATGGCGTAGTATGGAGGGATATAGAGATGTACCCTCACCAGGCTATTCGCTCTCCTACACCACCCCCAGGGATCCAGAGCCCTATGCCTATACTGATGATGATGAGGAGGAGGAGGCGATACGTGCACAGTTCCACGAGGTTCATGACATATCCTCTAGCGACCCAGATTCACCTCTACCACTACCGTCAACCATGCATGTAGCCGTACATGACTTGGTAGTGGGTCAGCTTAACGTTGAGATCACTGTGGAATCTGCTCGCATTGCGGAGTTACGCCAGGCACTGACAGCTGAGAGAGCCACCCGACTAGGATCGCTAGGAGATTTCAGAGCTACTTCCCCAGCCATAGCCCGCAGAGAGATCGATGGGATCGAGCTCCGTACCAGGGTTCAGATGAGGATGACAATAGTAGGAGGATACATCCCGGTAGTTGATGTAGAGCTGATAATTGCAAGGGCGATGAGGAGGGTACGTGACCTCACTCGCAGTGATAGTGACTGAGAGACTTGTGACTAGATATGGACCTTGAAGAAGGCTGGGTGACTTGTCACCAATTTTGATAGGATAGCTAGTAGTAGATAGCGTTCCTAGCCCTTCAGGGTACACGGCTTATGTATTTTCATTTCAGTATTCAGAACTAGTAGTGATAGATTGTAGTCAGACATGTATGAACTCGACTAGTTGTTTCATCCCCAAGATATAAGTGGGAGATCTTATTAATATACATCTAAGCAGTTATTAAGAAATGATGTCTATATTATTGTACTTTATAAAAACCTGCTAGATAATAAATGACATGCTTATAAATGAATAAAATAATCCAACTGTTATAATTACAACTATGTTGACCAATTTTCAATATCAGAACAATGCCACCCCGTAGAAGAGGAACCAGGGCACAGCCCGCAGAATCTGTTAACCAACAACGAGGTGAACCTGACCCTGTAGTGAATGAGGAAAGTGAAGAAGACCTAGAATATAATGAATATGATGAGGAAGAATATGTAGAAGAAGAGGCTGAGGATACCCATCAGGGAGGGAACCCCATAAATGAATTTATGGAACTGCTAAAAGCAAATCTGAACCAACAGCCTATTCCACCATAGCCACATGCTGCCCAACAGACTGCAGCTACTGCCTTTAGAGCCTTCAAATCTCTCAAACCCCCAGAGTTTCTAGGGATCTCCCAACCCCGTTGAAGCACGGGCCTGGCTCAAAGAAATAGAAAAGTCCTTCGAGATACTAGGTGTTGAGGAACGACACAAGACTATTTTCGCTTCTTACATGCTGAAAGGAGAAGCTAACTACTGGTGGGAGTCCAAATGAAACCTAGAGACTGATGATGTGATCCCATGGGATAGATTTACCCGACTGTTCTTAGACAAGTATTTCCCTAGGTTTATGGAAACCCAGATGAAGATTAAGTTTCTGGAGTTGAAATATGATAAGATGACCGTGGCAGAATATGAGGCCAAATTTACTGAGTTATCGAGATTTGTGCCTGAGTTCGTGAATACCGAGGGAAAGAAAGTGTGAAGGTTTCAGCTTGGTCTGAAACAGTGGATACGAAACCGAGTAGCAGTGTTAGAGCTGACAGACTATGCCACCTTAGTACAGAAAGCCTCAATTGTTGAAGCTGGCAGTGAGCAGAGTGTGAAGGAAAAAGAAAATAGGAAAAGGAAGATATGAAGCCAAGGAATAGGAACTGGGAACAGGAGCCTTCCGAGCAGGTTCGTCAGGGGAGCGGTGTCCCAACCTGCACGAGGCCCCGGATTCAGAAAAGCCCCAAGCGAGAGTGTTGGCCAGGGCGGCGGACAATCTAGGGCAACATTTCATAGCCAACCCCGTGCCCCAATACCAGAGTTTCAAACCTGTAAGAAGAGACACCTTGGAGTGTGTACCCAGACAAGAGCCCCTCTGAGATGTTACCGGTGTGACCAAATCGGACACCTTGCCAACAACTGCACCCGGCCCAATGTAACGTGTTTCCAATATGGAAAGGTAGGATACATGAGAAAGGATTGCCCAACATTGAAGCCCCCAGCCACAGGGATGAGCAAAGCTGTATCCAACCGACCCCTAGCTGCTAGGACCTTCAACATGACTGTTCAGGATGCTGTCCGAAACACCAACGTGATAGCAGATACCCTTTTGTTAAATTCCGAACATGCAAATGTCCTATTTGATTCTGGAGCAACCAAGTCTTTTATATCTCAAGATTTTGCTAAAAAGTTAAAACTTAATGCCATACCCTTACGTGAGATATTACGAGTGGAAATAGCAAACAAAGAAATAATTCCTGTAAATTAAGTACACCCTAAGTGCAAGTTGAAATTAGAAGGGAAGATCTTCAAGGTTGACCTAATCCCATTCGCGTTAGGAGAATTCGATGTAATCTTAGAAATGGATTGGTTATCCAGTAACGGAGTGCAAATAGATTGTGAACGGAAGAAAGTAAAGATAAGAGTGCAGAATGAAAAAGAAGTAGTGTTTAAAGGTCAACGACAGAACCAGAAATTTTGAACCATGCTACAAGCAAAAAGATTTTTAAGGAAAGGTAACGAGGCCTATTTGGCTTATGTGGTAGATACCAGAAAGGAAGTCCCCAATATACAGGACATACCCGTAGTAAACGAATTCGAGGATGTATTTCCAGAGAACTTACCAGGGTTGCCACCTGACAGGGAAATAGAATTCGCGATAGAATTAGCACCAGGAACGGCACCAGTATCCAAGGCCCCATATAGGCTAGCCCCAGTTGAGATGAAGGAACTAGCTTCTCAACTGCAAGAGTTATTAGATAATGGAATGATAAGGCCCAGTGTGTCGCCATGGGGAGCGCCAGTACTGTTCGTAAAGAAAAAGGACGGGAGCATGAGATTATGCATAGACTTTCGAGAGCTGAATAAGCTGACTATTAAGAATAGGTACCCTCTCCCCAGGATTGATGACCTATTCGACCAACTCAATGGAGCTGTACATTTTTCCAAAATAGATTTAAGAACAAGATATCACCAGTTAAAAATCAAACTGGAAGATACACCAAAGACTGTTTTCCGCACTAGGTATGCACACTATGAGTTCTTAGTTATGTCGTTTGGGTTAACCAATGCACCCGCAACCTTTATGGATTTGATGAACAGAGTAGTTCAAAAAGTACCTGGATATATGTGTGATAGTTTTTATAGACGATATTCTGATCTACTCAAAGACAGAGCAAGAACACGTAAAACATTTGAGGATAGTCTTGGAAATCTTGAGAAATGAGAAATTGTATGCCAAGTTCTCGAAATGTGAGTTTTGGTTGAGAGAACACTACACCATATAATGCATATAGCAACATCAAAAATTTATTACCTAAAGTGCTATTTATGTTGCAGTAGAATTTATGGCAACAAATAAGCAAAAATTTGGCGTTGCATCCGGTAGTGATGCAATAGAGGTCCTATAACAACATTTTAAGTCATGTATTGCAACAACAAAATATTATTGCAATAAATCATATTTAGCAACAAAATCTATTTTACAGCAACTGCGGTTCAATCATTGCAATAGTTGTTTTTGTCAGCTAAATAACCACCTTATAGCAACATTAACTGGTCTAATTGCAATGAAATTTAAGGTCAAATTTGACAAATATTGCAATATTTTATAGCTGATATAATTGCAAATGGCAACATATTTAGATACAATTGCAACAATATTTTTTTAAAAAAATAGTAGGATCTTATTGAAAATAGAGCAAGCCAAGCATTTATATTATGCTACAAAACCAAACATCAATGTCATTCAAAGGTACCATGACGAATTCACAAGCAGCTCTCAGGCTGTCCCAAGCATCATTATTATACAAATCATTCATAATTTAAATCTAAGAATAAACGAAAATAACTAGCTAAACCAAATTCGCGAAAAAATTTAATCGTATACACAGAGAACTAAACAAAATTCCCGACTGAATTTAAACAAAACTAATCTATCCAGCTAGCAAATTGCAGATAACATAAACTAAAGTAAATATAATATGCCCCTTGCAGCTTTATTTCTTTATTTCCATGTGCATCATAATCATCATAGTTCACTTCTTCTCCATCCTTCGGATCATCTTCATTCACTTTACACATATAGCAGTACCTGCCATATAGGCTTAATCATGAATGATATATATCAATCCAAACACATCAAATATAGGGATAATGATAATTCCAATTTGATAAACATATTATATAATGATAATCATGAGTGATATACATTAATTCCAATTGTGAACTGTGACTTGTATATATATATATATACAAGTACCCTTCCCGCCCTTCCAATTTTTCCAATACTAGTACCAGAGTTCACTCTCATTCCTCCTCTTACAGTAGCAGAGTTTCTGCTGGTTTTGCAAGAAAAAGCTATTCCACTCGAAAGAGATCCAGCTGGACTGAATCTACTAATGTCGTCAAAGAACAACAAGACTTCATATTTTGTGATTATCAACGTTGCAAGTGTTTGATTGCTATTTTTACTTTAGCTACTGTGTTCGCGCTGTTTTGTTTCATTATTTGGGGGGCTAGTAGGCCTTATCATGAGATTATCTCATATATTAAAGAGGTATCATGAGATTATGTTTGCTCTCTTGAATTAACAACTAAGATTATCTTAAAATCTACTTAATAACGTATAATAAAATATAGTGCAGTAAATAGGAATCGAAGTGCAGTAAACAACCCTTTTCATACTCTGCAGCAAAGCAGAACAACCAACAGCCGCATTTTTTCCATCCATCACATCTCTTTTTGAATATCGCTTGGGCTCTTTTTGAATCTAGTTGCGCAACTGTCTTATGATATTTAGTCAGGGGAGGCTGTAAAGGAAGTAATCCTCCTGCAGTTGCCAGTGATTTAACACACAACGAAAGCAATTGAAGCTTACATATTACCTTGTTTCACTCAGATAAGAATTAGTTCCTTCATCTGAATCTATTAAAAAATACAGAAAAAACATATTTAATCAGATAACCATGGGATAACCATGTATCAAATGAAAGGAATATGTCCTAAGTCCAATCGTGTATTAGGATTTAGGAATAACTTTTATGTAACTGTTTTGATTTCATTGATATTAATAAAGACTTGTTTTGTTTTTATTATGGGCTTTATCTATTTAAGTGTTTAAATAAGATATACCATAGTTTAGAGTAAAGCTTTTTATGGATTATGATGAGATCATAATAGTGAGACCTAAAAAGATGATAACTCTAAACTTAAATAGTTCCTGGTCATAGGATTACTAACTGGTAATTAATAATCCGCAGAGATCGGTACATACTATGCTTGCTTCATTATGAAGGATGTCTGTTCTCATAGACATTTGTGTGGTGACACTATAGCTAGTATGTAGGTGCTTATTATGGAATAAGTTCACTGAACATGACTCGCACAGCTGAACAACTGATGGAGTTCACTCACGTGTCAGCAGTTGTTCACATAGTGATAGTTGTACAAGTATCCTTAGACTTGAGGTCATCATAGTCATCTTGTGTACACTGAACTATGCTTTGGTTTAGTTCTTAGTCTCCAGGGACAATTATTAGGGCTCTTCTGGGTATAGGAATTTGTACATGAAGATAGTGTATGATCAATAAAGGATCTACCCCTTCCAGTGAAGGAAGCGAATGTTCAAGGCTGATCCACTTATGCTAGTTCAGGAATCTCTGGCCAGAGTGAATGAAATTAGAAAGGAGTTTCTAATTTGCATAGAACTACGCATAGTAAATGGTAAGCAAGTGATTGAATTAGATAGGCTTGACACGAGATCCATGCCTTGTATTTAATCGGAACATTGTAGGGTAGAAGGAGTTTATTGTACGGGTAACTATTCACTGACAGGTTCTTGGTATTCTAAGCAGTGAATTCATATTATCCGGATAGTCACGATATGTTGAGAAGCATCACTCACGATGTAGAATAAATGTGATTAATTAATTAATTATATTTAATAAATTAGAGAATTTATATAAATAATGATAAAATAGTTTTATTATTATTTATTTCTACTACCGGCTTAATATTGAATCTACAGGGTCACACCATAATAAGAGAATGATTTAATGGTGGAGGAATTAATTAATAATGGCTAATAATTATTTATTTATGAAATAAATAATTAATTGGAAAATTTAATAATTGATTAAATGAGATTTAATTGATTATAAATTAATTAAGAAAAGTTCTTATTATTATTAATTAAGGATTTAATTTTTGGAAATTAAATCAAGAGAGAGAATTATTTCTAAAGTGTTTAGAAAAAGGATTAATAATTAAAAGGTGGTTTAATTATTAATGAGAATAATAAATGGGATAATAATAATATTATTTATGGGAAAATTTCAGCTGAAAATTTTGCCTATAAATACACTATTATAGACCCTATTTTATTCGAACCCACATCAAACCCGAAAACCCAAAAAGTTTGGAAAACCCAATTCTCTCCACCTCCTTCCTCCTCCTTAACATCGTTTTCTTGGTGGACACCGGTGGAGTGCTTCACACTTGAGGAGCAACTGCTAAGGATCTCTGATCGTTGTCTCCGAATTATTTTTAAAGATTAGATTCGATCCCTCGAATTTTTATTCATGATCTGTATACTTTTATTTGGATTTTATATGTGTAAAAGTGTTTTGCCCTGCCCCCGCTGCGTTAAAAATCTAACAATGGTATCAGAGCATAGGTTGTATACATATAGATCTGTGGTAAAAATTTCAGAATTTTATGTGCTTGTATGAATTAATTATGATTTTTACAAGTTATATTATGGATTAATTTTATCTGATGAGAAATCGTTTCTCAACATAATTTTGAATGTTGATATGGGTTGTACAAGTGTTGTAGATCGTCTGGGTATTTTTTTCATAATTTTATGATGTATAGATTTTTTATTATGAATTTTTGAAGTTCTTGTAATTAAAATTCGTAATTAAATAATCATATATATATATATAAATTGTAAGTATGTAAATATATATATATATATATATTCTGCATCTCTGTGGCTGTCTGTTGTTTGCACGGACAAAGAAAAGCAAAGGTACAGGGTACAGTACGGCAGCTCGCAGATCGAGGAGAGAAGACGGCGACTGCTGCAGAAAAAAAAATAGGGGTGTAACGCATTCCGAGAATGCGTTACACACCTGTGGCGCATTCACGGAATGCGTTACACCCTTTAATGGCTTAAAAGGGGTGTAACGCATCACCTGAATGCGTTACAGGGCTTGTAACGCGTTCCTGTAATGCGTTACAGCCCGTCTGTTGATTTTAAAATTGATTTTCTGGGAGTTTCGTAACTCCGTTTTAGGCGTGCAATATACCGTTGGATTCGTTTTTCCGAGACGGATCTAATGGAGTGATCAATTTTAGTTTATATAAAAGTTTTGAACTGTTTATATTTCCATGAAGTGTTTTAAAGCTATTTTTGACTGTGTTAGTTGCTTTTAAATGCTTCATGTGATACATAGAGATGTATATTGCTTAGACCAATGTGCTAGATGATGTAACATGCCTACCTTGATGTTTATTCATGTTGATATATGTGATATATGCTTATTTTATCATGCGATGATAGATTTAGGTGAACTTAAATGAACATAAGGCGTTTGTTAGACAACCTAGTATAGTGAAATTGTTTCATAACCTTAAAAACAATATTATGAATACAATCATGAGATTCTTGTGTTTGTGAAACACATAATTGAATATGAATTTTCGATATGAGAGAAAGGATGATTCTGTCAACAACAGATTTCTATCTGTAAGAAATGGTTATTAAAGTGACGCCTCTTGACAATGCTCCACCCGATCTGGGAATCGTCTGATTATTGATTTGAAATATTTAATTTAAAAGGAAGAATCTCTTTATAATATGATTATGATTGTAACTTAATATAATCCCTCTAAAATTAAATAATATCAAGTAGTAATTGGCCAATGACACAACGGGCTTGTGTCGGTCATAGCCTTCCAACATGATAGAAAGTAGTTCTTATTTTTGAATCATTGTCGTTTCGTGCCACAGCCGAGGGCTTTGATTTCGAAATAAGAAATACTTGTCTATTACATAGAGATATGTACATTGAATAAGAATTTAAAGGTCGTTACGTGCCACAGCCGTGGGCCTTTGGGGACTGATTCATTTGTACGGAATGTTGGGTTTGACTTGACTTAGAATATTGAGTTTGTCGTGCCACAGCCGTGACCCAATTATTCAAGAGGCTAAAGTTTGATTAGGGAATAACATAAGATGTAATTGACAAGAGTTGTCTGCCTATTGAACATTACATGGCGTTTCGTGCCACAGCCGGGGTTGTGTAATGGAATATAGGATCCCTATTCCCACTAGCATTATGAATGCTTAATTTTTCACGTAGAGGGTTGAATAAATTAGATAAACTAGTGGGAGCCACTTATGAATAAAGACCCGATTCATATAGTGTTTTAAAATGAAATCGAATATTTGCTAAGTGTTGTTATGTGTTTATCATTTACAGATTTACTTTGTACGTTATGTCTTCTGCACTATCACTCAGGAGCATACTAGATGCTCACAAATTGACTGGTCCTAATTATGCTGACTGGCTTCGAAACTTGAGAATTGTTCTCAGGATTGAGAAGCTGGAATACGTGATTGACTCACCTAAGCCTACTGAACCTGCTAGTGATGCACATAATGATGAACATGTTGTGTATCGTAAGTGGATAGATGATGCAAATGTTGCTCAATGCATCATGCTAGCTTCCATGAACATTGAGCTACAGAAGCAACATGAGCATATGGATGCTCACACTATCCTCATGCATCTACAAGAGTTGTATGATGTGGCAGGGAGGACAGCTCGATATGAGATATCGAAGGAGCTGTTCGGTTGTAGGATGTCTGAGGGATCATCTGTGAATGACCATGTACTTAAGATGATCAATTTGATTGAACGTCTTGGACAACTTGGTTTTGCCATGGATGGGGAGCTGAGCCAAGACTTGGTCTTGCAATCACTTCCGAGTTCGTTCTCGTACTTTGTTGTGAACTTTCACATGAATAAGTTGGATGTCAGCCTTCCTGAACTCCACAACATGTTGAAGACTGCGGAATCGAATTTTCCCCCTAAGAAGAGTTCTGTTCTTCTAATTGGTGAAGGTTCGAATCCTAAGAAAAGGAAGAGAAACTCTTCCAAGAAGAAGAAAGTAGGTGAGAAAATGCCGGTTCCACCAAAAGCTGAAGACCCCAAGAGCAAAGTTGTTTGCTTTTGCTGTAACAAGGTGGGGCACTGAAAGAGGAACTGCAAGGTTTACCTTGCAGAATTGAAGAGAAGGGTAGTGAGACTACCGCTTCTGATTCAGGTATGTTCATGATAGAAGTGAATATGTCATTTCTACTTGGGTATTCGATACCGCATGAGGTTCTCATATCTGCAATTTGTTGCAGGGACCAAGGAGAAGTAGGACTCTTGAGGAAGAGGAGGTGATTCTACTGATGGAAATGGAGCAAGAGTTGCTGCTGAAGATGTAGAATCATTTCATTTACATATTCCTACGGGCAAGACTATTTTTTGAAATAATTGTTATTTTGTTCCCTCGATTGTGAGGAATATTATTCCCATGTTAGACTTGGCTGAATTTTCATTTATTATTGAGAATAATAAATGTTCTATTCTTAGAGATAATATTCTTTATGGACGTGGTGCTTTAAATAATGGTCTGTATATATGTGACATAATTTACTTCAGATTGAACAAACTAATAAAAGAAAAGGGATGATGAAAATCTCACTTTATTATGGCACTGCAGTCTCCATTTAGTGGACATGGAGAGAGGGCTGCAGATTTGCTAGGAATGGTACACACAGATGTATGTGGACCAATGTCTACGCAAGCTATGGGTGGATTTTCATACTTGATTACTTTCATAGATGATAGATCTGGATTCGGATATGTGTTTGATGAAACAGAAGTCTGAGGCCTTTGAAAAGTTCAAAGAATATAAGTATGAAGTGGAGAAACAAACCAAACATAGTATTATAACTCTTCGATCAGATCGAGCTGGTGAGTACTTTAATGGAGTGTTTCTAGATTATCTCAAAGTAAATGGTATAGTCTCCCAGTGGACTCCTCCAGATTGGTATCTGAAAGGAGAAATCGAACTTTGTTAGACATAGTTCGGTCCATGATGAGCTATGCAAATCTTCCAGTATTCCTATGGGGTTATGCATTGGAAACCTCAGCATATTTACTGAATAAGGTGATTTCCAAAATCTGTTCCTCAAACTTCGTATGAGATATGAAAAGAAAGGAAACCGAGTCTTAAACACGTTAATATTTGGGGATGTCCAGCTTATGTCAAGAAAGTTGACCAAGATAAGCTGGAATATCGATCCGTAAAATGTAGTTTTGTGGGATATCCTAAAGAGACTTTAGGGTATTACTTTTACACCGATCATCGGGTGTTTGTCTCCAGACATGCTACCTTCTTGGAAAAAGAGTTTATCCTTGAAGGAAACAGTGGGAGCAAAATTGAACTTGATGAAGTTCAAGAAGCACAAACTACTATGAATCAAGTGGAAACACCTGTTCTGACTGAACAACCTTTTGTGGAACAGCCCATTCATAGATCAGGGAGAGTGTCTCGCCAACCTGAGAGGTAATATGGCCTTGTCATTGAGAATGACAATGAGTTGTCGATCATTGATGATGACGACCTTGTGACCTATAATGAGGCTATGAGTAGTATTGACTCAGAGAAATGGCATAGTGCCATGAAATCTAAAATGTAATCTATGTATACGGTATACAAAAGATAGATTATAGCAGATGGTCAGGTGGAGACCTATAAGGCCAGGCTTGTGGCAAAAGGATTCAAACAAAGGCAATGGATTGACTTTGATGAAACCTTTTACCTGTAGCCCTGTTAAAATCAGTTCAGATTTTGCTTGCGATTGCTGCTTACTACGACTATGAGATCTGGCAATTAGCCAGATGGTTTTCTTTCCAAGAGAAATGAAAACCTAGTGTGTAAGCTACCGCGAACCATATGTGGTTTAAAGCAAGCTTCTCGTAGATGGAACATTCGTTTTGATGAGACAATCAAAGAGTTTGATTTTATCAAAAAAACGTAGATGAACCATGCGTCTACAAAAGGGTTAGTGGGAGCGCGGTAACATTTCTTGTATTGTATTGAATTAGAGTTGACACACATAACAACATAGCAGACCCACTCACAAAGCTACTTTATGAAAGTCATTTTGATCGTCAAAATGGGTATTAGATACCAGAGTGATTGGCTTTAGTACAAGTGGGAGATTGAAAGGAATATGTCCTAAGTCCAATCGTGTATTAGGATTTAGGAATAACTTTTATGTAATCTATTTTGATTTCATTGATATTAATAAAGACTTGTTTTGTTTTTATTACGGGCTTTATCTATTTAAGTGTTTAAATAAGATATACCATAGTTTAGAGTAAAGCTTTTTATGGATTATGATGAGATCATAATAGTGAGACCTAAAAAGATGATAACTCTAAACTTAAATAGTTCCTGGTCAGTAGGATTACTAACTGGTAATTAATAATCCGCAGAGATCGGTACATACTATGCTTGCTTCATTATGAAGGATGTCTGTTCTCATAGACATTTGTGTGGTGACACTATAGCTAGTATGTAGGTGCTTATTATGGAATAAGTTCACTGAACATGACTCGCACAGCTGAACAACTGATGGAGTTCACTCACGTGTCAGCAGTTGTTCACATAGTGATAGTTGTACAAGTATCCTTAGACTTGAGGTCATCATAGTCATCTTGTGTACACTGAACTATGCTTTGGTTTAGTTCTTAGTCTCCAGGGACAATTATTAGGGCTCTTCTGGGTATAGGAATTTGTACACGAAGATAGTGTATGATCAATAAAGGATCTACCCCTTCCAGTGAAGGAAGCGAATGTTCAAGGCTGATCCACTTGTGCTAGTTCAGGAATCTCTGGCCAGAGTGAATGAAATTAGAAAGGAGTTTCTAATTTGCATAGAACTACGCATAGTAAATGGTAAGCAAGTGATTGAATTAGATAGGCTTGACACGAGATCCATGCCTTGTATTTAATCGGAACATTGTAGGGTAGAAGGAGTTTATTGTACGGTAACTATTCACTGACAGGTTCTTGGTATTCTAAGCAGTGAATTCGTATTATCCGGATAGTCGCGATATGTTGAGAATCATCACTCACGACGTAGAATAAATGTGATTAATTAATTAATCATATTTAATAAATTAGAGAATTTATATAAATAATGATAAAATAGTTTTATTATTATTTATTTCTACTACCGGCTTAATATTGAACCTACAGGGTCACACCATAATAAGAGAATGATTTAATGGTGGAGGAATTAATTAATAATGGCTGATAATTATTTATTTATGAAATAAATAATTAATTGGAAAATTTAATAATTGATTAAATGAGATTTAATTGATTATAAATTAATTAAGAAAAGTTCTTAATATTATTAATTAAGGATTTAATTTTTGGAAATTAAATCAAGAGAGAGAATTATTTCTAAAGTGTTTAGAAAAAGGATTAATAATTAAAAGGTGTTTTAATTATTAATGAGAATAATAAATGGGATAATAATAATATTATTTATGGGAAAATTTCAGCTGAAAATTTTGCCTATAAATACACTATTATAGACCCTATTTTATTCGAACCCACATCAAACCCGAAATCCCAAAAAGTTTGGAAAACCCAATTCTCTCCACCTCCTTCCTCTTCCTTAACATCGTTTTCTTGGTGGATACCAGTAGAGTGCTTCACACTTGAGGAGCAACTGCTAAGGATCTCTGATCGTTGTCTCCGAATTATTTTTAAAGGTTAGATTCGATCCCTCGAATTTTTATTCATGATCTGTATGCTTTTATTTGGATTTTATATGTGTAAAAGTGTTTTGCCATGCCCCCGCTGCGTTAAAAATCGAACATCAAATAACTAGAAATACTTTCTAATATGCATATTAGATCATCAGGCAACCATTCTAACATGGGATGTTAGATGAGGTATTAACCATTCATTGTAGACTTGTAATGGAATTCGTCAACTGATGAATAAACCAACCCTTCATCCACCGGAACTTCAACTGCTTTCCTGATGCATCCGGAGTAAATTATTCAAAAAACATATTTACTATACAAATGTGCAAGTGCATACCCTCTCTGTGTGTGCATGTTTGTGTGTATGTGCAAGCATGCCCGACAATGGACATAAGGCAAAGTTTATATATTGCTTGCAAGTTGTGAATCTATTATGTACTAGTGAATACTGACTGATTACCACATATAATCTACTACCACAATCTGACAATGGACATAAGGCAAAGTTTATAAACAAAAAACGAACAATACTATGGTGCCATGAGAAGGCATCTTTTAGACACATGAGAAACACATTGTCAACCGGAAACCTAATAATATATCTACTAGACATTTCATTATGGTGACTTTTAGCCACAAAACCTAATTGATTAATTTGCATGATTACACTTCAAATTTGTGTACTATACATAACAAGGAAATACACAGGCTAAACTGAAAAAGAAAAATATTCTAACACGACAAAAATAAATAAAGAATACAATGATATTACTCTAACTCGTCAATTTTGATCTCATATTGTTTTCTGGTTGAAAGATTTTTTACACCAACCATACCTTTTTGTCATTCATCAGCCCCTACGAATATAAGCTTCGCCGCGTTTACCCATTTTGCTCCTTTAAACACCCTAATTTTTTTTAAAAGCATTAAAAGGGGCACTCCTGGAGAGATATACAAATGAAAGAAACTTTATAAATTAGGCAAGTAAACAGACCATTTCAGTGGCATGTTTTCCAAGACCAAATCAACACTTTATCCGCTTCCCTTTCTCCTGAAGACCACGATCTAACAAGCAAACAATATTCTCCACATAGGGACTAAGTTCTGGTAATATCCCTTTCTCCTTGAGCAACTAAATATTACACCAAAGATAACCTTATTAATTCTTGGATTGAAATATACAATTACTATACAGAATTGAAATTCAAAAGTAAGGATACTGTGACACAAAACATTAAAACAATGAAACAAAGGTAAAATAGGTCGTAAAACAGGGTTGAGGGTTCAAGGTAAAGTTGCCTCAACAAAGTCCTTGATTCTCTCTAAAATTATAAAGTCTAAAATCTTAAGAACTCCAATATAAATTCAATTATCTTATAAACTAAATCTTGATTAAATAATCAATAATCTCATAAAATTCCGAATTACATAGAAATCCCAAATTTAAGAAACTGGGTACAAAGAAAACATAGAGCATACAAAAAAATAGAACAAAGATCAAATTCATAATGAATTAAACACAAATAACTAATTTAAGGACATGAAATAACATTTGAACATATACAAAGAAACTAATTAAGATTTTGAAATAGTTATTTGAACAAAGAAGAATATGAATACTCAATTAAATAAGAATATGAACAATCAATTTAGGGTAAAGGGGAAACGGAATCAGGGGTCGATTTTTTACCTTTTTGCTGCTCAATTCTTCTTCTCAAACTCAATATGAGATTTTGATTTTTTCTCTTACTCTTTCTCTTTCGTGTCTGTCGTGTCCTGAGTATGGGTGTATGGTAGTGTATGCGATAGTATATGGGTGTCTGTTTTGTTTTTTTAGGCAACCCAGTAAAAGTTTTAGCTCAAATAAATTAGAAGCCCGCCAATATTTTGGGCCTAAAATTTGGATATACTGCAACGTCTTAAAAAAATTATTGCAATAGAGTGCTACTTTTCAACTCCCTCCATTTTTTGTGCTCCATTCGCAACGCTTTTAAAAGTCCTTACAATACATGTAATTTATTCTCTCATTTGCAACATTTTTTGACAAGTTATTAAAAATGTGGTTGCCATAGCCAATCTATGGTGTAGTGGAAGTTCAGTTTTTAGGACATGTGGTGAGTAGCAAAGGAGTTTTAGTTGACCCTACCAAGATAGAGGCGGTATCCAATTGGGAAAGGACCAACTACCCCAACGGAGGTTAGGAGTTTTGTGGGTTTAGCAGGATATTACCGAAGGTTCGTGCAAGATTTTGCTAAGATAGCCGGACCACTGACAAGACTTACCCGGAAGACAGAAAAGTTTGTATGGACAGAAAAATGTGAGGAGAGTTTTCAAGAACTGAAAAGGAGGCTGGTGTCAGCATCAGTGCTCGCTCTTCCCGATGGAAAGGGAGAGTTTGTGATATACAGCGACGCATCACTTAAAGGATTAGGATGTGTACTAATGTAGCACGACAAAGTTATAGCGTATGCCTCTCGAAAATTGATGGAATATGAGAGTAGATACCCTACGCATGATCTAGAATTAGCAGCCATAGTGTTTGCCCTGAAAATTTGGAGACACTACCTATACGGTGAGAAATGCGAGATCTACACTGACCATAAAAGCCTCAAATATATTTTTACTCAGAAGGAACTGAACATGAGACAGAGGAGATGGTTAGAGTTGATAAAAGACTACAACTGTGAAATTTTGTATCACCCGGGTAAAGCCAATGTGGTGGCTGATGCCCTTAGTAGGAAGGAAAGGCTCAAGATGATAATGACATCGGAGGAGTAGATTAAGGAATTTGAGAAGATGGAAATTGACGTGAGGATAACCGGTAGGGGAACAGAAGGATTATTTGAGATTAAGCTAGTGCCGGAGCTGACTGAAAAGATATAAGTATGTCAGGAAAAGAAGATGAGTTAGGAAAGAGGAACTTTGACCGGTGAAGAAGTGAGATGCAAGAACGATGAGAAAGGGATCATGAGGTATGCGTCCCGAATTTGGATTCCAAATGTACAAGAGTTAAAGGATGAGCTGCTGCACGAAGGGCACAACTCTAGATATTCAATCCACCCAGGAAGTACGAAAATGTACCGTGACCTTAAAGAATATTATTAGTGGCCTAACATGAAGAGAGAAGTAGCAGAGTGGGTCAGCAAGTGCTTGACATGCCAGAGAGTGAAGGCTGAACATCAGCGACCTAGTGGACTATTATGACCCCTAGAGATTTCGGAATGGAAATAGGAACATATAGCCATGGCTTTTGTGACAGGATTACCAAAGACGAAGACCAATCATGATGCAATATGGGTTATCATAGATATATTGACCAAGTCCGCACACTTCCTACCAATCAACGAAAGGTACACCGTAGACAAGTTGGTGGATATTTACTTGAAGGAAATTGTAGTGAGACACGGCGTTCCTGTAGCCATAGTGTCAGATAGAGACCCAAGGTTTAATTCCCTGATTTTGGAGAAGCTTCCAGGAATGCGTAGGCACCAGACTAAACATGAGTACCGCTTATCACCCCCAGACTGATGGACAAAGTGAAAGGACTATTCAGACCCTAGAAGATATGTTACGAGTATGTGCCATTAATTTCAAAGGAAATTGGGATGACCACTTACCCCTGATAGAATTTGCTTACAACAATAGCTATCACGCTAGAATAGGAATGCCCCCGTATGAAGCTCTTTACGGAAGAAGATGTCGCTCTCCCTTATGTTGAGACTAAGTCGGAGAACACAAGATATTATGACCAGAGTTAGTCCAGCAGACCAGAGAAATGGTAGGACTCATCAGGAAAAGACTGGTAGCAGCCCAGGACAGACAAAAGAAGTATGCCGACCAGACTAGGAAGGATAAGGAATATGAAGTAGGAGATTCTGTGCTATTGAAGGTATTTTCATGGAAAGGAGTGATGAGATTTGGAAAGAAAGGGAAGCTGAGTCCCAGATTCATAGGACCCTTTGAAATTTTGAGGAAAATAGGACCTCTAGCTTACGAGCTCACCTTGCCTCCTAATTTGCAACAAGTGCACAATGTATTCCACGTGTCCATGTTAAAAAGTACCATGCAGACGCACGATATGTAATAGAATACGAGCAGGTAGATTTACAACCAGACCTGACCTACATCAAGCAGCTAGTAAGGATAATGGACCAGAAAGAACAAGTGCTGAGGAACAAAACTATGAAGCTGGTTAGGATCTTATGGAGAAATCAAAATGTCGAAGAGTCAACTTGAGAACTTGAAGATGCAATGAGGAATAGATATCCCCACTTATTTTCTAATTGTTTCCGGGACGGAATCCTTGTTAGGGGGGAAGACTGTAATAACTCAAATTTTTGAGACCTTGTAAAACGCTTAATGAATAGTAACCCTGATAGATGGGAAAAACTTTTGAGCCCACACTATGTAGTGCATGAGAAAATGAGTTTCAGAGTTGATATTACGATTGTACGTACAAAAATAAGTGTATGTAAATGCTATTAGTTTTCGAAGAAAACGAACTTTGAAAAATGACCGTATTTACGACTCATCGAGGATTACGGGAATCATAATATAATTACGAAGATTAAAAACCTATGAATTTATATTTATGTAGGATAATTAAAAATATAAGGAATAAATACGAAAGGAATTACGTCGCGAACCATTTACGAGTAAGTATTACGAAAACGTTTAAGTAACCGAGCAAACGCGTAAATGATTAAATAAACGTAATGCACTAACTAAACCATGGTAAAGAAGTAACCATGGTTAATTCATCAAATAATGAGCTAACCATAGGATGATCAAGCTAGCTAGCAAAATAGTGTGCTAAGGAAGCTAAACCTTGTAGTTAGCTTGTAAGCTAGCAAGCTACAAAGATTTGTCCCTAAGATTTGAAACCAAGAATCAACCTATAATGTATACTAAGAGAATAAAATAAATTTTAAGATATCAACCCATCTTCCTAGAAGAAACCTAGCAAATCAACCAAGCTAAGCAACCAAGAGGAGTATAAATACCCCCTTGATGCTTTCATTCGGCCCTAATGAAAAAGGGGAATAATTCAAATTCAAAACTCCAAGTTCTAGCTCTTGTAAAATCATCCAATTAATTCTCAAGCCTCCTAACAATTAAACTAAGGTAAGAAAATTCTTTCATCTCTTTTTATCAAGGTTTGATGGGTGAAATAAATTCAAGAAACTCACAAGTGAATAGTGTGAATAGTAATCTCTCTTTGGTTTCTTGATTTCAATGGTGGTTTTAGATTCTAAAAATCATACCAAGCACTTCCAAGCCTCCACCATTCTCAACAACACATCTGAAGCTTTCAATAAAGGTAAAAATCTTTGGCCCAACTTTATTTAAGATTCATTTTTAAGATCCATTTAGTATGTGGTAGTAAACCTAGTGTAATGAGTGTTATTGATTAAATCTTGATGATTAAGTTAAGTAGATTTGAGGTTGGTTGTTGTTTCCTCAAGAACATGATGTTCTTGAGAGGAGTTTTTGTGTTTATGATGATATGATGATTGTTGGTGGTTGTGTTAAGAGTTAGGGCGTAAATGAAACCCCGATCGTAAACGTAACTGCGTTAAAACCAACAAATCGTAACTTTAAGTTTCTGCAGAAAGTCCCCAAGTTGTAAACTGTAGTTTCTTGAAAAATAACCTTTTTTTAGGATATACAATATTATAAGGATCGTTTAGGCGCTTGAATCGCTTGATTCTGATTTACGGATCAAAAGTTATGGCCGTTTTACTAAAAGTGATTTACGCGACAAAAAAACTGCTACGAATTACGAACCCGATTAATCACTATAGATTATTAATTATGGAGACACAAACCAGTTGAGGAATATTATTTTAAATATTCTTTAAGAGAGTAAACCCATTCGAGGTTTAATTATTTATCGACTATTATTTAATTAATTATTATTCTTAAAGGGTTTATTATTGATTTAAAAATCATAGATCCTGATTTATATATACTTTCTGATTTCAGAATATCATTTAAATAATTTCAGATCGTCGGTGAATATTATCCCGACTTATTTAATATGTTGAATATAGTTTCAAGGAGAGACTTTTCCCCTTATTAATTATTTGTTGACTACAGTCAACTCAAATCTTTAGTACTTCCTCCGAAATTCTCGGAAGTACGTATGTACATATATATACACTTATATCTTAGAGAGATAAGTTGTTTCTATCAACAAGCAAAACGCTTGGGGAACTTCGATGTGGTTCGAGTTCTCGAGATTGATAGAATTCTTTTAAAGGACAAGGGATTGGTAGACTCTGGTAACTATGTGTGCTAGATGGACTACCAATGGTACCGCAGGCGAAGGTACTCAGTGTACTCAGAAACTTGTGAAGTATGTGTATAATCGAAAATGGGACACGTAGCCTGAATGCGGAAAGGGTGATAACCGGGATACGAAGGTGTCGTCCTTCTACTAGTAGAAAAGGTTACTATTAGCATATTACACCTGATCATCGTATACGGTGGCTCCAACGAGTGTCCTAATTCTTCTAATTGGAATTGAGATGCAATACTGTAACCCAAGCCTAGGTGCTGGGATTACTATTAAGGTATTCGCAGGATAATAAAATCCCTTAAAGAATTGTTTTCATAACAAGGTGTGTATCACCAAGGAAAACTATTTTCGAATAAAACATAAATATCATATATGATGTTGTCATACAGTCATTTTCATACTGTCCTTTATTATGCTGGGCATTATAGCTCACACTTGTTTTCTTAAATTGAAAGAACACAACAGTGAATCAAGATGCCTGCCATGAGAACCACAGCCAGGAAACGGGTAGGAAATGGCCAGCTGTTCCATAGATTTTTTGGTGTTGTACCACAGGTAGTCAGAATAAGTTGGATTAGTTTTCAGTTGGTTATAGTTCAACTTATTTATAAGTATGACTTATGTAAGGTAAGAAACAAGAAACGTATATTTGGCCGGCGGACTAGCCTTACTTAAAGGTTACTCCCCGATAATATTAATTACTTTTGGGTTGTAATAAATATCACTTGATGGTTGATAATTACTCTAGTTATGATGGTTCGTTTCCAAGACAATAACCTGTAAGTGTGTGTGTATGATAAGTGTGGGGTTGTGAAGCGTGAGTATTTATATATTGTAGTGTGAGTTGTGTGGTTGTAAGAGTTTAGATAGCGTGGCTTCCAAGACTCCTGACCCCAGGTTTTGGGGCGCCACAACTCACATCCTTAGTACTTCCTCCGAAAATTTCGGAAGTACGTATACATATATATATATATGCTAATAAGAAAAGTTATTTCTATCAACAAGCAAAACACTTGGGGGAACTTCGATATGGTTCGAGTTCTCGAGATATGATAAAATTCTTTTAAAGGACAAGGGAGGGGTAGACTCTAGTACTATGTGTACTGGGGAGACTACCAAAGGTACCGCAGGTGAAGGTACTCTGTGTACTTAGGAATTTATGTGTTAGGTCACACAACACTGTAGAAGGGGATTGAATACAGTGTAGAATACAATTAAATCGATTTCAAACAGAAGTAACAGTAAACAGATATATTCGATATAATAAACTCTGTTACAATGGAACTGTTCTCTCTTAGTGATGAACAAATATCACGAGAGCTGCTAGGTTACAATGTATGATCTTCTCGATAATGATAACACATATAGTGTAAACCTATGTATGTGTTTATATAGTACACGGTTACAAGATAACTTCTAATTGATATGGAATATAATTCAGTCTCCTAAAATATATCAATCAGATATCTTATACAATTCTTTAAGTCCTCTAACTCTATCCATGCATATCTTCTTTTTGTATTAGTCTCGATCTTCTTTTGTGTAAATCAAGCTTCCTTCCTTAACTGTTAGTCCTCCAGTACTTAAGTTCTGATATCCATCTTCTGATATTTATCTTCTGATAATCTAAGTCCTGATATCCTTAAGTTCTGACTTCTAGTAAGTACTGATTCCGGTAAGTGCTGCTATTTCCTGTTTGTTAAGATCTGAAACTAAACATGAAACATGTTAGACATGATATCTCAAATATATCTAACAATCTCCCCCAACTTGTAAATTGTGCGAAATATACAAGTTAATAGATTTGATGATGTCAAAATTATTTAAGTTCAAATGCAATAAGAGTTTAATAAGACTATTAACTACAACTTACAGTCCTTATAGCTTTACCAACTTCACTGGATCAATCTAAATCCATAATGATTCTGAACAAAATCTCATACCAGCTTGTCTTCAGCTTTCCTCAGAATTTCAACTAACTGTGCTTTGACCTGCATCATTTCTTCATCCTTACTATCACCAATATGATAAATGGCAGTTCTGAGAGCTTAAATTAATGTTCTTTCAAGTCCATCACTAAGTATGATAACTCTAGGAATGTGATGAGTTTTCATTATAACATAAGCATTTTCCTTTCAGAATAACTTCCACCTTAGCAGAATTCTTCAACATAGTAATTTCTCTTCCATCATCTCCAGTAATCATTGGTATATATTGAGAAGTCTTTGTACCAGAGATTCTGAATAGATCTCTTATAGCCTTCAAAATGTATTCTGACCATCTTCTTATAACATCATATATTACTTCCAGAAGATAGTGAAAATGTTGAAGTTCTCTGACAGACTTCTTTAGCACATCGGTATCAGCTAATCTGTAAGTTAATCCATCATAGAGAAATAAAATCAATTTCTCCTTTATATTTTCCTTATCATGAACATCTATCACGATTTGAGCAGAGAACACCTTGTCAAAGTGCTTTTGTTTGATTTGTTCATATGATTTGTCTGTCAACATAAAAGGATCTCTTAGAGTAACTTCTACTCCTGTATGTATCTTCTCTTCATCAGAACCTAATCCAGCTTTATCTCTAGGTTACATGGATCTCAACCCAAATGTTGCAAGTTGATTCATCAAGAGATTGGATTTAGGTTCAACTGGAGTAGTTTTCTTCCATAACAGCTTCTTCTTATTAACAATTGTCATCTTTTCCAAATTATCTTGATCAGAATTTGCTGTTTCTTCTGTAGCTTGCTATTCTTCATTCTGAACAACTTGAGCAGTGTTAGAGGTTATTTTAGATTCTTCAATTATCTTTCTTTTCTTCATAATTTGAACAGTTTCATCTTCTATCAAATCATCATCATGCATTATAGTTCGATAGACTGGAATGGAAGAACTTATCTTTTTCTCAATCTTTAAAGGTTCACCAGCCTTTTCTTTCCCTTTTGACTTAGGATCAATCTCAGTTTGTGATCTAGTCTTGGACTTTGAAGTCTCATAATTTGACTTTACCCTGATCACAATGCCTTTTTCCTAAGGCCTTGGAGGTTTCTTTGCATCAGAAGCTTTAGACTTAAGATTTGTCTTCTCAGCAGCAAATCTAGCTTCTTCCTCCTTGAGAGTTTCCAAATCCATTCCTGGATTTTGTTTCAGAATTAATCTTCGAGCTATCTCCTCATCAAGTGTCTGGATTTTAGGATTTTTGTAATAAACAGTAGTCTCCTTCCCCTTTAGCTTCAGAGTTTGTAAATACTTCTGAGAGTCTTTAGATCCTAACTGAATCAGAATATCAGAACTTGACATCATACTTTGTTTATCAGAACTTGACTTCAGTCTTTTAGCATTCACAACATCAGAACTTGACTTGTTCTGTGTAGAAGATTTTCCTTGAACTTTTTCTTGACCTCTACTCTTATCAGAGTTTCCCTGGTCATCACTTTTATCATCATTTTTCTTCAGTATTTCAGTAGGTGAGCATTTGGACTTAACTACCTTCTCCCCCATTTTGTCATCATCAGGAAGTAAGAGATAAAGAAGAAGTTCAACTGAAGATTAGATTTCTTCCAATTGAGCTTTCTGAGAAACTTGGTTAGCCAAGACCTCATCAATTTGGGTATGTTGCTTCTCTTGAACCTTCTTAATGGCTTCAATTTTCTCAAGAGTAGGTCTGATATATCTGTTCTTGTCAAGCTTAAGCTGTAGATCTAGCTTATCAGCATGTTCCTTTAGTGTATCAACCTTCTTAAGAGTAGAAGAATGTAGACCTTGAAGATGTTTGGTAGATAGAGCAGTGATCTTGAGTTGTGTCTTTAAATCAGCATTTGTGAGCAACTCATCAGCTTTAGCAATATGCTATGTCAGAATGTTAGAACTTGGAATGAAATAAGTATCATTCCACTTCTTGGTCCACTCCACACCTCTGTGAGTATCCTCCCAAGGAATAGGTGTTTCCTTTTCAACAAATTTCTTCACCAGTTCTTCCTTTCTTAGTATAGGAATTGAAGTCTCAGCAGAAACACTGTCTTCAAAACTTGAGGAAGACTCATTATGTTCTGACAACACAACAGTGTGTGAAGCAACTGGAGATTCAGGAATAGCTTCATTTAAATTCTGAACATCAGAATTTATCTCCAGAGCTGGTGTGGTTGATGTAGATGGTATTTCAGCATTTAAAATTGGAAATTGAGTTTGAAATTGTTGAGCTTCTGTAGATGGAGCTTCCAGATAAAGAACATTTGGTATATTCAAATTATGAATATCTATTTCAGAATTTTCAGTGTGTTCTTTAACATCATTTATAGCTTTAATAGGTGAGACAGGAGGGGTTACAACTGTATCAGTAGCAGTTTCTTTGGCTTGAGCTGGAAGGGCTTCAATGATAATCGGTTCTTGTGAGATCAGAGATTCCTGATCCCCTTCCTCAGCTTCTTCAGTATCTTCTGATGGAGCCTTAGCCAAATACCTCATAGCCTTCATCTTCTTCAATCTCCTTGCCAATGAAGGAGTGGCTTTAGCAGCTTCAGAACTTACAGATTTTTTCTTCAAAGTATCAGAACTTTGAGCTGTAGTTTCTTTCTGAGAAGTAACATTCTCAACTTCAATTATCATAGGTTCTGATGCATGAACCCGTGCTTCAACTATTTTCTCATCACTATCAGATTCATCTCTGAGAATCATCTTCCTTCTCTTTTGTGGAGGTTGAGGAATAGACTTTGTCCTCTTTGGCCTGGAAGAGGAAGATCTGATAGTATGCTCTGATGATTCAGATTGAGATGTTTGAGTTGATGGTTTGAAAGATGTCCTGATGGTAGATTTTGGTTGTGGTTGAGAAGTTTGAGGTTTTTAGGTAGTGGTGGTAGGTGCCGATGGTTGAAGTTCAGATGGTTGGACATCAGGATATAATGTAGTGTATGTAACTGGATCATAGGTTATTAAGGCCTGTTTGACAAATAAAGGAATTCGGAGGGGTCTTAACACAGCCTTCTTATTATCAGTAGATAATAAGTCATTAAAAGCTCTTTTAGCTAGTCTAAATGGTGAAAGTGATTCACTAGCTAATTGGGGCTTATCAGAACAACAAGTACTATAGATAAGCTGACAAAATCTAGCAAAATATACAGTATTCCTATCTTCTGTCATCCTGTCCCCAATAAAGCCTAAAACAGCACTTGCATAATCAAAATCAGTTTGATTAATGAGAGCATACCCGATTTGTTGACTGACTATGGGGATTGCATCGAAATTAAAACATTTGTTTGCGAAGGTCTTTGTAATGCAGTCAAAGAAGAAACTCCATTCCCTCCTTATATTGGATCTCTTCAATTGACCCATCTTTGCCAATGTCTTTTCATACCCGAGACTAGACATCATATTTTGAAGAACTGGCTCCTCAACAGTAGAGTAAACGCAGTTCTCAGGCAGCTGCAGCCAACGTCACGACATGTTCATCCTCCCCTGTTGTAAAAATTATACTTGGGGACCCTTGAGCACCACCATCATTATATACTCCACTTCTCCAAAACTCCAGCAATTGGGTTCCAGAGATTACTTCAGGTTGGGTTAAAACATACCCAATATCAGAATTAGCAAGGAAGTCCTGAATAAAATGAAGTTCCGATGGAGCTTCAGCCTTGCTAAGAATAGACGAATAGTTGTTAAGAATAAACTTAGCTCCATTGAAGATCAAGTCTTTTGGGGCCATCTCTGAAGAAATTAAGTGAGAAAGATATTGTTTGCAACGTGTTTGATAAAAGTCGTGAAATAAAAACGCTTCAGAGAATATGAGAGAGAGAGAGAGAATAAAAGAGATTAAGAATAGAAAAGTAAATAAAAGATTAGAAAATCTTTTAACTCCCATATATATACTCTCTCCACTCAACAATTATATTTTTTAAGCATGGGATACAGTTTACACCTGGCAACGTGTGAACCGTCAGTAAACAGTTAAAGCATGAGTTAATGAGCACGTAAAATAAGCAATAATTACCGTGCACATACAAATTTTCCGGACTAAACACGTTAACCACTAACCGATTATGATTTTGACTATTTTTATCTTACCCAAATATATTCTGATTTAAATATGAATGTTTCAGATTTTACCACAAATAAGTCAAGTAAAGAAGAATGCCACGTAAGCATCAAGGATTCCATCAGGATTTAATATCAGAACTTAACTTATATCAGATTTTAACAGCCATCAGAATATGGATTTTGAACTCAAAAAGTGAATATCTTTTTCTGTGATTTTTCATACAAATACTGACTTGTTTTCATCAGAGTTTAATCATCAAAACTTCCATCAGAACTTGTCCTCAGAATTTATGCAAATGACACTTAACTGTTTGTCAAACACAACTTAATCACCACAGTAATTTTCATCATTCATATGGAGTGAAAGTGTGTGCATTTAGCAAAATATCAGATAAAGATTAAAGTCTGATAAACTTCAGTACATCTTAGAAATAAGGCATAACTAAGAAAAGTGCTTAAAATCCGTCATGAATCATGAAGTCTACTATAGAACAAATTTATGCAAGAGTCCACCTCAACTGTTTGTGCTCATTTTATGCATCTTTTGAAATTCTTTTTACAGTGACTTCTCAGTGTAAGTGAGTCACGACTGCTTATCAGAATTTATGCTGTTGTCAGATTATTTCTCCAGTAATCAGAGAATGTGAAAAGTCACCAAGAAAATTTATTTGCTTTTCTAATGCATATTACTTAATACCAGCAATGCACTTGGGTCTTCCCTTCCACATATTTACTCTAGATCTCAAAGGAGTACCTGACTTTTCTTTTCTTTTCTTTTCTTTTGATAAGTGAGGCTTATCAGCATTTAGTTCATCCTTAAGATTTAATATCAGAATCTAACAGATAAGAAGCAATAATCTAGTTTTTGACTTAGTAATAAGATACACAAAGTAAATTTGACTAAGTTCAAAATCAGAATTTGCTTGTGTTAATGAGTTTCCACATAAACAACTAATTCAAATATGGGATTTCCAGTATGTTAAAGACTACTAGGTCAGCATCTAACACAGTTATCCTCAGAACATCCAAAATACTATCAGAGTTTAAAGATCCATATTAGATAACAATCAGCATTTAATGAATTTCAATTTTAAGCACAGATTATATAAAAATAAAATAATCTGTAAACACCGATCATAAAGTCTGATGCATAAGAACAAAAACTAAGTATATTTAGAGAAAGAACCTGAAACCATTCCAAGTTCATTTACCAGTCTTGTAAAGGTAGCTTCACATAGTGGTTTTGTGAAGATATCTGTTAGTTGTTGATCTATTGGAACGAAGTGCAATTCCACTGTACCTTCCATCACATGTTCCCTTATGAAATGGTACCTAATGCTGATATGCTTTCTCATTGAGTAGTTGAACTGGATTACCTGTCATAGCAATAGCACTTTTATTATCACAGCAAATAGGGATTTTATAAAATTCTAACCCATAATCCAGTAACTGATTCTTCATTCAAAGAATCTGTGCACAACAGCTTCCTGCAGAAATATATTCTGCTTCTGCAGTTGATGTAGAAATATACTTCTGTTTCTTGCTAAACCAAGAAACCAATCTACCTCCAAGAAATTGGCATCTTCCACTAGTGTTTTTCCTGTCTATTTTGCATCTTGCAAAATCTGCATCTGAGTAACCTATTAGCTTAAAATCTGATTCTCTAGGATACCACAATCCCAGACCAGCTGTACCCTTAAGGTACTTGAAAATTCTTTTCATAGCTATTATGTGAGGTTCTCTTGGATTAGCCTGAAATCTTGTACAAAGACAGGTAGCATACGTGATATCACGTCTACTTGCATTTAAATAGAGTAAAGAGCCAATCATACCTCTGTAGTTAGTAATATCTACTGATGAACCAGTATCTTTATCTAACTTGGTTGCAGTGGCCATGGGAGTGGATGCTGTTGAACTATCTTACATTCCAAACTTCTTCAGTAAGTTTCTGGTGTACTTGGATTGACAGATAAAAGTACCTTCTTCATTTTGCTTGACTTGAAGTCCCAGAAAATAGCTGAGTTCTCCCATCATACTCATTTGATATCTTGACTGCATTAGCTTTGCAAACCTCCCACAGAGTTTGGAATTTGTAGAACCAAATATGATATCATCAACATATATCTGTACCAAAAGTAAGTCCTTTCCATGGTTGAGGTAGAACAATGTTTTATCAATTGTACCTCTGTGAAATCCACTTTCCAGAAAGACTTTAAACTTTTTGTGAGCAGCATAAGCCAAAAAGATCCTTATGGCTTCTAATCTAGAAATTGGTGCAAATGTTTCATCATAATCAATACCCTCCTATTGAGAGTAACCTTTAACAACCGACCTTGCTTTATTCCTTGTAATTATGCCATCACTATTAGTTTTGTTTCTGAACACCCATTTTGTGCCAACAACTGATCTGTTCTTTGGTCTTGGCACTAGGGTCCAGACTTTATTTTTTTCAAATTCATTTAACTCTTCCTGTATTGCTTGCACCCAATCAGCATCTTGAAGCGTTTCTTCCACTTTCTTTGGTTCAGTCTGAGATAGAAAAGAATGATAGAGACATTCATTTGATGTTGCAGTTCTAGTTCTGACACGTGCTTCAGGATCTCCAATAATTAAGTCAGGTGTATGTGATTTGGTCCACTTCCTTGCAGATTGAAGTTGACTTCTAGAACTGGATTTTCCCCAATGATCCATGCTGTCTCCATCAGCATTTTCTGATGCTCCCCCTGTAGTTATGTTCTCTGAGACTTCAGAGTTTGACTTGGATCCTTCAGGATTTGAAGTATTAGAGCTTCCAGAATTATCAATGTGACGGCCTCAACCCCGGGGTCAGGAGTTGACGTCACTAAACACAATTTCAAAAAATATAAACAACAGAATTATTATTAGAATATATTAACTTGACCCCAAACCAAGATCCGATCTAGGTTCAAGTATAATTCAGGTTCTCAATAATACAAACTCTTTATTCACTATCTAAGACACACCAACTTTATTCAGCAACTCTTCAGACCTCATGGTCTGATACAAACTACCTCAGAGGAGCCAGGTCCAATAGGGGCGGGAACACGGGTCGGTCTGACTGATCTTCTAGGCATCTGCGAAATATACATAACAGTTTGCAAGGGTGAGCATAATCGCTCAGCAGTACCAAATATGAATAACAGATTAAAACAGTAAAGTAACAATAATGGGAACAGAGCTGTAATCACAATATCAACATTTCATAATGATAATCAAAGTAACTGGATATCAGTAATTAGCATGCTTTGTGAAATCAACATTATAGTGTGCTGCGTAATACCAGAGTCCAATTTTAGCATGCTAACCATTTTATAAAACTGTTGTATCAATCAATCATGCTTTCATATAATTCACAAATCCCAATCTAATACATAGCGGATATGTGAAGACAGCTGATCAGGCTATCAACACCAGACGGCTCTAACTTCCATCCCATTTACCTGTTCCGGAACTCAGAGACTAGCTAGGTCTCTGACCTGCTGGACTAATCGGTTTTATATTGCGCGCAACCGAATTAGCCTCTTACGCCACCTCAATAGGCCTACTCTAGCCCCAATGTATCCCATATCTGACCGTTTTATCCAGTTTTCAAAAACACTTGTACCTATCTCATTTTCAAAATCATTTATCTAGCCAGCACACATATAAAATCCGTTTCGCAAATCATTTCATTTGAGACAGGTACCTTTCGAAGTTACTTTTCCCCAAAACAATTCGAAAACAGAAATTTTATAACTACAGGAGATACGTAACTTAAAATATTTCTGTTCCATTACGAGAATAAAACATTTAGCTATCCATATACACTGAACCATAAAAGAATGGTCAGGGGTACTTGCCTTGCAACGCTTTACAAACCCTAATAGCTTTCACGTTGACTTCGATCCTGGAACGACTCGATTGGGATCTACAATTACAGAATACCCTAATTAGTTATGCCGACATGCTTGATATCCTCAAATTCTAATAACCCAAATCCGACAACCCGACTCGTATTATTATTATACACACAAACCCGTAATCACATAGTCACATAGTCAGAAATATTGTTAGGGTGACACATAAATATATATTTTCGAACATATTTTTAGGAAATTTTGGCAGCATCTTCTTTATTTATAAGACTACCCGTCGATTGCAATCGACGTCAACAATTCTCAACCATCCACAATATTATTTTATCCTTTTATACAACTTACACTCCAATACCAATCACAATTAATTATTTAAGTCCGAAAATATTTTACGAAAAATCATTTTATTTATTTATAAAATTTAGGACTCAGAACATCGTCATCACCGTCCACCGTCGACTCACCGAAGTTCATCGTCAACGGCGGCACAATTTATTGGCGCCCGATATGATACGGGTTCCCAAATAAATTATACCGATTAATATTATTTCCCGCAACGAAAGTTTTAGTTTCACGAATACTAATCATTTATTTTCCTGCAGAAAAGAAAATAGTAATTAAAATTATAACAGTTAGCCCACTGCTTTCAAAGCCCAACCCAACAGTCAACCCAACTGCAAGGCCCAACAAAGAAACCAAGCAACAGAGAACAGAACGGAGCGCCACACCCGCGGCCGGAACACGGCAACATACGGCCGCCCACACACACCAACACACCAACACACCAACACACACACACATTCACACGCACACACATATTCACACACACACATATTCACACATACATACACAATCACGCACACATAAATATATATATAAAGGAATGAATCGACTGGAAATCGAATGGAACTGGAGGCCGGAGAATCACCGGGAAAAAGGAAGAAGAAAAACGGAAAGGAAACGAAGTGAATCGGAGAAGAAGAAGCCGAGAGCACAGGGCAAAGAAAAAAAACAACCGAGATAAAAGAATAAGGTTGAGGGAGTGTAAGATGCTGTGAACACGTGTCCTGCAAAATTGGATACGTGTTAACTTCTTAATATAAATTGTTAACACGTATCCCTGAATACTCAAGGGCTCGATTTTTAACCCGAATTCTTATTTTTTTACGAAACAGAATACGATTTAAATGTATCAGAAAAATCTTGAAATACTCTTAAAATTTCAGAAATTTCCCGAAGTTTACAAAAACATAATTTCAAAATTTTTAAAACAATTCTTAAGGTACTCTTGGTACCCAGTTTTTAACAAATAATGAAATGACACGCGGTGAAACAAATCCCAAAAATTTTTCAAAATAATTTTAAAATTCTTCGTATAATACGAATTTAATAAAATATAAATTTCATAATTTTTAAAGATTCCCATAATTAAATATGGATTTTAGCATTTAACACAATCTAGAAAATCATTTAAAAATGAATAATTAACGAAATATTGATTTCTTAATTTTATAAAGTCCTAAAAATAATTATTGAAATTATAAAATTAGAAAACCAATTTTAAAGACAACCCAAATATTTATGGAATTAAAATTACCATAAAATCACTTTTACAAGCAAAATAAATCATGTAACTCACTAATAAATCTCACAATTCAATCCCACTTATCAACAAATCATAATTAATTAAATAATAATCAATAACCGCTGCCAAAAACCATTATACATATTTTATTTATTTACTTAAACCTTTATTACACTTCCAAATAAAATAGAATTAAAATAAAAATACACGAGTCGTTATATTCCTTCCCCCTTAAAAAGATTCTGTCCCCAGAATCTAATTTAACTAAACAAATGAGGATATTTATCAAGCATGTCTGACTCCAATTCCCAAGTAGACTCTTCTACTCGAGGATTTCTCCACAAAATTTTTACTATAGAAATTGATTTATTCCTAAGGACTCGTTCCTTACGGTCTAGGATTTGAACTGGTTGTTCTACATTGGATAAATCTGGTTGAAGTTCAATCGGTTCATATTCTATGACTTGATTCGAATTAGGGACATAGGGCTTCAACATAGACACGTGGAACACATTATGAATGTGCTGCCACTGCGGTGGTAACGCTATCTCATAAGCGACTTTTCCTACTTTCTTCAAAACCTCAAAGGGTCCTATGAATCTAGGGCTAAGTTTACCCTTCTGACCAAATCGTACTAACCCTTTCCAAGGCGATACTTTTAGTAACACCAAAGCTCCTATCTCAAAGTCCATGTCTTTCCTATGCAAATCTGCGTATTTTCTTTGTCTATCTTGAGCTGCTTCCAATCTTTTCTGAATCAACACTATAGCATCTCTAGTCTGCTGAACCAACTCAGGGCCTAACACTTTCTTTTCTCCTACCTCATCCCAGTACGATGGTGACCTACACTTTCGTCCATACAAAGCTTCATAAGGTGGCATCCCTATACTGGCATGGTAGCTGTTATTATATGAGAACTCAATCAAAGGTAGATGCTCATCCCAATTACCCTTAAAATCTAGAACACAGACTCTCAACATATCCTCTATAGTCTGAATTGTCCTCTCACTTTGGCCATCCTTCTGAGGATGATAAGCAGTGCTCATATTCAATTTCGTTCCTAGGCACTCTTGGAATTTAGTCCAGAACCTGGAATTAAATCTCGGGTCTCGATCCGACACTATAGAAACAGGAACTCCATGTTTGGTAACTATCTCATCCAAGTATAACAACTAACTTTTCCAATGAATACCTTTCATTAATCGGAAGAAAATGCGCCGACTTAGTCAATCTATCAATGATTACCCAAATAGCATCATGATTCGCTCTCGTCTTTGGCAACCCTACTACAAAATCCATAACAATGTCTTCCCATTTCCATTGGGGAATCTCCAAAGGTTGTAACAATCCACTCGGTCGTTGATGCTCTGCTTTCACCGTCTGACACACGTGACATTTACTTACCCAATTGGCAATACCTTTCTTCAATCCTGGCCACCAAAAATTTCTCTTCAAATCCTGGTACATCTTGGTACTACCAGGGTGGATAGAAAACCTAGAGTTGTGTGCTTCCTGCAATACCTCGTTCTTCAACTCTCTTACATTAGGAATCCAAACTCTGGACGAAAATCTATACAAACCTTGACTATATTTTTGAGTACACAGCTCTTCTCCTGTCAAAGTATCCAACTCTTGTTCCATAACTCCTTCTTGACATCTTTTGATCTTTTCCATCAATGCTGGCTGGAGAGTGACTTCATATAGCTGCTCCTGACTTTCATTTGGTACTCGAACTTCAATTTCCATTCTTTCTAAATCTTGCGCCAACTCTTCCGCAATCTTAATCATATTCAACCTTTTCTTTTTACTCAAGGCATCAGCCACTACATTGGCTTTACCTGGGTGATAATTAATTGAACAATCATAGTCCTTTATCAACTCCAACCATCTTCTCTGTCGCATGTTCAGATCTTTCTGCGTGAATATGTACTTCAGGCTCTTATGATCAGTGTAAGTATCGCATTTCTCTCCATACAAGTAGTGACGCCATAACTTTAAAGCAAATACTATAGCCGCCAATTCAAGGTCATGAACTGGATATTTTTGTTCGTGAGGTTTTAGTTGTCTGGAGGCATACGCAATCACTTTGTCATGCTGCATTAACACACATCCCAATCCTTTCAGAGAAGCATCACTATAAATTACAAAGTTTCCCGTCTCATCTGGCAATGCTAACACTGGAGCCGTCACTAATCTTCGCTTTAACTCCTGGAAACTCTCTTCACACTTTTCCATCCAAATAAACTTCTCATTCTTCCTGGTCAACTTAGTTAATAGGGATGCAATCTTTGAGAAATCCTTCACAAACCTTTGATAATATCCTGCTAATCCAAGAAAACTTCTTATTTCCGTGGGTGTCTTCGGTTGCTCCCATTTTGATACGGCTTCAATCTTTACCGGGTCTACTTTGATACCTTCCTTACTCACCACATGTCCAAGAAACTGTACCTCCGTCAGCCAAAACTCACACTTAGAAAACTTAGCATACAATTGCTTTTCTCTTAACTTTTGAAGGGCAATCTGCAGATGCACCGCGTGATCTTCTGGATTCTTTGAGTATATGAGGATGTCATCAATAAATACAATAATAAACTTATCCAGATACTCCTTGTATACCCTATTCTTCAATTCCATGAAAGCTGCTGGCGCATTCGTCAATCCAAACGACATTACTAGAAACTCGTAATGGCCATACCTTGTTCGAAATGCAGTCTTGGGGATATCCTCGGGCTTTATCTTCAATTGGTGGTAGCCGGACCTTAAATCAATCTTTGAAAAGTAACATGCTCCCTTAAGCTGGTCAAACAAATCATCGATCCGCGGCAAGGGATATTTATTCTTTATCGTCAACTTATTCAGCTCTCTGTAATCAATACACAACCTCATACTTCCATCCTTTTTCTTCACAAATAACACTGGGTCGAATAACTCCTTTATCCAATAACTCCTGAAGTTGCTTAGCCAATTCTTTCATTTCAATCGGGGCCATTCTGTATGGAGCCTTAGAAACTGGTTCAGCTCCAGGTATCAAATCAATGGAAAACTCTATCTCACGATCAGGTGGCAATCCTGGTAATTCTTCTGGAAAAACATCAGGGAATTTTCTTACTACAGGGATGTCATCCAAAATAGGGGTCTCTTTCTTCGTATCCACTACATGAGCTAAGTACGCTTCACATCCTTGTCTCAGCAATTTTCTTGTTTGTATTATTGAGAGAAACTTCTTATCTTGCCTCTGCCCTTTGGTAACTGATCCTTCTATTATTTGAGGTGTACAGAACAACTCTCTTTTTCTTACAATCAATATTTGCCCTATATCGAGATAACCAATCCATACCTAAAATAACATCAAAGTCTCCCAACTCGAAAGGTATTAAGTCAACAGGGAACATATACCCCGAAATCTCTAGGGAACAACTAGGACAAAATTGTTTTACAGGTATTTTATCTTTATTAGCCACTTCTATAGTTAAGGGTTCATCTAAGTCTTCTAGCATCAATTGCATCTTATTCGCAAAATTGACAGATATAAAAGATTTGGACGCTCCCGAATCAAACAAAACGTTAACAGGTACGGAATTAAGAATAAGCGTACCTGCAACCACATCAGAATCATGAACTGGAGACTTCTGGGTCATCTTAAAAGTCCTAGCTCTCGCAGTACTGGTTGCTGGTCCTTGAGACACACTCCTTCCCGCATTACCTTGAGTCACTGACTTGCAATTTCTAGCTATGTGTCCCACTTTGCCGAAACTAAAACAAGTAACTCCTTGAATCTCAGACTTACACTCCGTGGAATAGTGACCTTTTTGTCCACACTTAAAACAATTAACATTCTCTCGGCACTGTCCACTGTGCTTTTTCCCACACGTCTTAAAATCAACCATTGGCTTACTCATCCTCGTCGGGGCAGAGTTGACTGATGTTGTACCGGGCTTAACTTGGGGAAAGTTTTGCCCTTTAAACTTTTTATTCTTATTTCTACCGAACCAATGCTGAAACTTCCGACTCACTATTCCTGATTCTGATCTAGCGGGTCCACTTTCAAATTTTCTCTTCTTCTCACTCTGCTCCGTTGCAGCTAACTTCTGATCACTCTCTATCACCAGGGCAGCCTGAACTACCGAAGTATATGTCTTGAGTTGTAAGGCTACAACTCCACTTCTTATTTCTGGCTTCAACCCTTGTTGAAACCGCTTCGCTCGTTGGGCTTCTGAACTTACATATTCCGGTGCTATACGGGCCAACTCCGTAAACTTCGCTTCGTATTCCGTCACACTCCTATTTCCTTGTTTCAACTCCAAAAATTCCATCTCCATTTGACTTTGGAGACAGGCTGGAAAGTATTTTTCCAAAAACAATTCTGTGAATCTGGCCCAGGGAACTGGACCTTCTCCTTCTAGGGCTCACGTAGATTCCCACCAATAATTCGAATCATTCCTCAGAAAATAACTAGCATAATCAGTCATTAAATCCTCACTCACCTTAGTGAGCGCAAACGCATTTTCCATTTCTTTTAACCATATCCTGACAGCAACAAGATTTACTTCTCCTTTAAACTCTGGGGGCTTCACTGCTTGAAAAGACTTAAAACTAACACCTTGATTTACCCCTCTCATCTCATGCTGCTGTTGGATTTGTAGTTGCTGCTGTTGGATTTGCTATTGTTGTTGCTGTATGAGCTGCTGTTGCTGTTGTTGTTGCTGTTGCAATTGTTGCTGCTGCTGCTGGAATTGTTGTTGCTGTTGGGCCAGCTGTACAGTCTGCTGACGTAACAAGTTCATCAAATCACTCATGGAAGGATCCCCAACAGATCCGTTATTGGGCTGAGAATTTCTCTTTAGTGGCATCTCCTGAAACATAATAGTCATATATAAAAGAAAATGGATTGCTCCAGCAGTTTATATTCATGCATCAGGAGAGCGTTGCCACTAAGACAATATTCTCATCCCCCATTATAATTGGATCCATCCTGAGTGAATGATTATAATCTAAAAATGCCAGCAACAGAATCAACAATAACAATAACAACAATAATAGCAACGCACAATATATAAAAACTGAAAAACAAGATAAAGCAGCTACAATACAATAACCAACAGAATCCAACCGGTACAACTGGAAATCCAACTACAAAGAACCATTCGAATACACACCAAAATTGGTTGTCATCACAGCCTCGCCTACTACAAACTATCGCAACATAATGTACATATACAAAGTAAATAACCACAGAACTCCTAAAAGTCAACTCTAAGCTCTGCATCCCTCTACTGCAACTCTATCTAGTCTCTACCACTGCCACCAATGGAACCTAGCTCAAACACTAGCCAGTTCACTAGATCCTGATACTGCACAGCTCTAAACTCTGAACTAATGAAATGGTCAACAGATCTAGCCCTCTCTACAGCCATCTGGGTCAGTGCTCTCACACGGGCTCGCACCTCAGGGGAAGGGGCAGAAATACCCTGAAATGGTGCAATAGGTACCTGGTCCAACTGGGCAGCAAACTCTGGACTCTGGTCTCTGATAAAGGAAATATTCACCGCCCTATGCACATGATAAGGGATCGGTGAAGAAATACCACTAGGGGCCACAAGAGGTGCCGGAGGTCTCATCATGGAAGAACTGGGACCACAGCCAGAAGGGAAATCCCTGACAGCAGACACAGACCTACGTACCCAACGGGGACGAGGACCAGATCCAGGAATGTCTCGAGGTACATAAGAAGGAACTGGTGGAGGAGGCATAGGGGTCTCCTCGGCAACAGCATCAAGGGGTTTCTCCGTATCTGAGCTATCCGAATCAGAAGCCCGAGATGGAGAACTCGAAATCACAATAGGCCACTGCCAACATAACAAATATACAGGCAAGACACAACCAGGTCAAGGCAATTCTATCAAAATATTTAATAGATGCCAGGGTAACGCCGTCGGAACCCTCGACTGACTCTAAAGGTTTGTTCCTCTATATGAGTTACTGACTCACACTTAAAAACTCACGTTATCACCTACTTGACACAATCCCTAACCTGAATCAGGGACTTGAACCTGTAGCTCTGATACCAACTGTGACGGCCTCAACCCCGGGGTCAGGAGTTGACGTCACTAAACATAATTTCCAAAAATATAAACAACAGAATTATTATTAGAATATATTAACTTGACCCCAAACCAAGATCCGATCCAGGTTCAAGTATAATTCAGGTACTCAATAATACAAACTCTTTATTCACTATCTAAGACACACCAACTTTATTCAGCAACTCTTCAGACCTCATGGTCTGATACAAACTACCTCAGAGGAGCCAGGTCCAATAGGGACGGGAACATGGGTCGGTCTGACTGATCTTCTAGGCATCTGCGAAATATACATAACAGTTTGCAAGGGTGAGCATAATCGCTCAGCAATACCAAATATGAATAACAGATTAAAACAGTAAAGTAACAATAATGGGAACAGAGCTGTAATCACAATATCAACATTTCATAATGATAATCAAAGTAACTGGATATCACTAATTAGCATACTTTGTGAAATCAACATTATAGTGTGCTGCGTAATACCAGAGTCCAATTTTAGCATGCTAACCATTTTATAAAACCGCTGTATCAATCAATCATGCTTTCATATAATTCACAAATCCCAATCAGATACATAACGGATATGTGAAGACAGCTGATCAGGCTATCAACACCAGACGGTTCTAACTACCATCCCATTTACTTGTTCCGGGACTCAGAGACTAGCTAGGTCTCTGACCTGCTGGACTAATCGGTTTTATATTCCGTGCAACTGAATTAGCCTCTTACGTCACCTCAATAGGCCTACTCTGGCCCCAATGTATCCCATATCTAACCGTTTTATCCAGTTTTCAAAAACACTTGTACCTATCTCATTTTCAAAATCATTTATCTAGCCAGCACACATATAAAATCCGTTTCGCAAATCATTTCATTTGAGACAGGTACCTTTCAAAGTTACTTTTCCCCAAAATAATTCGAAAATAGAAATTTTAAAACTACAGGGGATACGTAACTTAAAACATTTCTGTTTCATTACGAGAATAAAACATTTAGCTATCCATATACACTGAACCATAAAAGAATGGTCAGGGGTACTTGCCTTGCAACGCTTTACAAACCCTAATAGCTTTCACGTTGACTTCGATCCTGGAACGACTCGATTGGGATCTACAATTACAGAATACCCTAATTAGTTATGCCGACATGCTTGATATCCTCAAATCCTAATAACCCAAATCCGACAACCCGACTCGTATTATTATTATACTCACAAACCCGTAATCACATAGTCACATAGTCGGAAATATTGTTAGGGTGACACATAAATATATATTTTCGAACATATTTTTAGGAAATTTTGGCAGCATCTTCTTTATTTATAAGACTACCCGTCGATTGCAATCGACGTCAATAATTCTCAACCATCCACAATATTATTTTATCCTTTTCTACAACTTACACTCCAATACCAATCACAATTAATTATTTAAGTCCGAAAATATTTTACGAAAAATCATTTTATTTATTTATAAAATTTAGGACTCGGAACATCGTCATCACCGTCCACCGTCGACTCACCGAAGTTCATCGTCAACGGCGGCACAATTTATTGGCGCCCGATATGATACGGGTTCCCAAATAAATTATACCGATTAATATTATTTCCCGCAATGAAAGTTTTAATTTCACGAATACTAATCATTTATTTTCCTGCAGAAAAGAAAATAGTAATTAAAATTATAACAGTTAGCCCACTGCTTTCAAAGCCCAGCCCAACAGTCAACCCAACTGCAAGGCCCAACAAAGAAACCAAGCAACAGAGAACAGAACGGAGCGCCACACCCGCGGCCGGAACACGGCAACACACGGCCGTCCACACACACCAACACACCAACACACACACACATTCACACACACACATATTCACACACATACACACATATTCACACATACATACACAATCACGCACACATAAATATATATATAAAGGAATGAATCAACTGGAAATCGAACAGAAGAACCGGAAGTAATTACCGGAACTGGAGGCTGGAGAATCACCGGGAAAAAGGAAGAAGAAAAACGGAAAGGAAACGAAGTGAATCGGAGAAGAAGAAGCCGAGAGCACAGGGCAAAGAAAAAAAACAACCGAGATAAAAGAATAAGGTTGAGGGAGTGTAAGATGTTGTGAACACGTGTCCGGCAAAATTGGATACGTGTTAACTTCTTAATATAAGTTGTTAACACATATCCCTGAATACTTAGGGGCTCGATTTTTAACCCGAATTCTTATTTTTACGAAACAGAATACGATTTAAATGTATCAGAAAAATCTCGAAATACTCTTAAAATTTCAGAAATTTCCCGAAGTTTACAAAAACATAATTTCAAAATTTTTAAAACAATTCTTAAGGTACTCTTGGTACCCAGTTTTTAACAAATAATGAAATGACACGCGGTGAAACAATTCCCAAAAATTTTTCAACATAATTTTAAAATTCTTCGTATAATACGAATTTAATAAAATATAAATTTCATAATTTTTAAAGATTCCCATAATTAAATATGGATTTTAGAATTTAACACACTCAGAAAATCATTTAAAAATGAATAATTAACGAAATATTGATTTCTCAATTTTATAAAGTCCTAAAAATAATTATTGAAATTATAAAATTAGAAAACCAATTTTAAAGACAACCCAAATATTTATGGAATTAAAATTACCATAAAATCACTTTTACAAGCAAAATGAATCATGTAACTCACTAATAAATCTCACAATTCAATCCCACTTATCAACAAATCATAAATAATTAAATAATAATCAATAACCGCTGCCAAAAACCATTATACACATTTTATTTATTTACTTAAACCTTTATTACACTTCCAAATAAAATATAATTAAAATAAAAATATACGAGTCGTTATAATCAAAATTTGGCTCATCAGAACTAGATGAATCAACACTTGAAGCGCGAGTGACAGGTTCTGATGCTTCTTGAGAGTCTTGAGATGTGGTAGGATCTTCAGCTTGCTCCCCCTGGACATGTGCATTTTCCTTTGGAGTTGTTACCACAGATTCAATGACATCAGTACTTACAGGTTCAGAGTTTAAGTCATCAGAATTTACAGAATCAAAATGTAAGTCTTCATTTTTAAATCTCAGCTGATCGTGATCATTGAAATCTTCAAGTCTAGTAATCTTCTTGCCATCAAAAGATACATTGATAGATTCCATGACAACTCTTGTTCTTAAATTGTAGACTCTGAAGGCTTTTTTGGAAAGTGGATATCCAACAAAAATTATTTCATCAGGTTTTAGATCAAATTTTGACAGCTGTTCAGGATGAGTCTTAAAAATAAAACACTTGCAACCAAATACACGAAAGTATTTCAGATTTGGCTTCTTTTTCTTCACCATCTCATATGGTGTTTCCATGTTTGTTTATGAGTGTTGCATTCTGTGTAAAACAAGCAGTCTGCATAACTTCAGCCCAAAAGTAAGTTGACTGCTTTGCTTCATCAAGCATAGTTCGTGCAGCTTCAATGAGAGTCATGTTCTTTCTTCTACAACTCCATTTTGCTGTGGAGTTCCAGGTGCAGAAAATTCTTGTTTGATTCCATGTTCTTTGCAGAACTCTTCCATAATTGAATTCTTGAACTCAGTGCCATTATCACTTCTTATAATTTTAACAGAATCTTTGACCAACTTATCCAGCTGTCTGACATGTTCAGTTAGTGTAAATGCAGTTTCATTCTTCTTGTGAAAGAAGTACACCCAGGTGTACCTTGTGAACTCATCCACTATAACCATAGCATATTTTTTCTTTGCAATAGACATGATATTGACTGGACCAAATAGATCAACATGCAGTAGGTGATAAGGCTCAAGAATTGATGACTCATTTTTGCTCTTGAAAGAAGATTTTCTTTGTTTTGCCTTTTGACATGAATCACAAAGGCCATCAGGAGCAAATACTGATTTTGGATATCCTCTCACAAGATCTTTCTTTACAAGCTCATTTATGTTGTTAAAGTTTAAATAAGAGAGTCTTTGTGCCAATTCCATCTTTCTTCAATTGATGCTCTACTCAACAGACAGATTGTAGAACCATCAGAACTTGTTGAAAGTATGGCTTCATAAATGTTACCATGCCTGTAACCTTTCAGAACCACTTTGCCTGTAGAATTGCTTACAACTTCACAGTGTTCTTCAAAGAAATCCACATGTTAACCTCTGTCACAGATTTGACTCACACTCAGCAGATTGTGTTTAAGTCCTGAGACAAGAGCTACTGTATCAATGATGACATTCCCAAGATTAATATTGCCATATCCCAGAGTTTTTCCCATGTTTCCATCTCCATAAGAAACTTCTGGGCCAGCTTTATCCACAAATTCTGAGAGCAGGGCTTTATTTCCAGTCATATATCCTAAACATCCACTATCCAGTACTAGGATGTTTCTCCTGTTGCCCTGCAATCACAAAGACCACTAATGGTTAGTTTTAAGGACCCAGACTTGCTTGGATCCTTTGGCCTTTTTAAGTTTGTTAGCATTTGCAGCAGATTTAATATCATAGTTTATGCTAACATGTTGTTTAGCAGAACTTATATCAGACCTTGCATCAGACTTTACACTAGAAGGAATTAAAGCAACTTTCTTCAAAGAAGGTTTTATTTGATAATAATCATAGTATAAACTATGATACTCCTTATAAGTATAAATGGAATGCCATAAACTACCACAATGAAAACAAGGATTTTGTGGCTTAAACCTAAAAGCCTGACTCTTAACTCCTGACTTAGGAGGTAAAGAGTTTATATTCTTATTCTTCCTGCAAAAAGAAGCAAGATGGTTAGAGTTTCCACAGTTATAACATTTCTTTGTAGGAGCATTAGGAACAGGCATATAATTATTGCTTTTATTCACACCTTCCTTCCATTCCTATTTTTCCTAGCTGCCTTAAGCTTGTTGACATTCCTTATTTCTTTCAGCTTATGCTTAAGCTGCTTCTTTGTCATTAAGCCTATGTTGACTTCAGATGGTTTATCCTGTTCTAATCTGTCAAAAGTTGACTTCTCCTTAACTTTTGTCACATACTCTTTCATCTTTTCAGAATCAGACTTTAAAGTTTTAGCTACAAACTTAACAGGATTTACCTTTGGCTTCACAGTTTGTTTAACAACAATTGGCTCAATTTGTTCAGTTCCTTTTTCACTTTTATCATCTCCATAACCTAAGCCCTCTTTCCAGTTTCCACTACTTAATAAGTTCTGAGGTGTTCTGCCAGAGTTAGTCCAAGTCCTGATAATCTCTTTTTCTTTTTCTAACTCAGTTTTGAGAGATTTATTCAATTTTAGCAATTCATCTCTAACATAAAAAGCATCATCTCTCTCTCTTTCTGAGTTTGATGGAACATAACTAACTCTTTTCCTAAATAATCATTCCTTTTCTTAAAAGCAAGATTTTCAGAAGTTAATCTTTCACATGTTAAAGTTTGATCTCTGTAGGTAATAAATATGGTTTTTAAGATATAATCTCAACTCAGTAATATCATCAGTATGAAAGGCATAAGTTGTTTGAGGTACCTTTAATTCAGCAGTTTCAGGGATGCCATCAGCATTTGCCATCAAGGCATAGTTCACCTCATCTTCAGAATTTGAAGAGTCTGACCAGCTTTTCTTCTTCGTGATAAGTGCCTTGCCTTTGTCACTTTTCCTTTCTTGCAGTCAGGAGATATGTGGCCTCTTTCACCACAATTGTAGCATTTGACTTTTGAGTTGTCTCCTCTGTCAGACTTTGCACCTTTGCCTTCAGATTTTATGAAACCTTTCTTATCTGTACTTCACCTTTATTAAAAACTTCTTTCCCCTTCTGAATTTCCTGTAGGCTATCTTTGTGATAACCTTCACCATAAGAGCACACAATTTCATCATCTCTTCATCAGCATCTATTTCAGGTAAACTTTCAGTTTCTGAATCATCATCATCAGAACTTGATGATTCTGAATCAGACTTTGTGATGCGAGCTTTTCCTTTGCCTTTCTTTGAGACAACCACTTTGGGGAATTCCTCCTCAGCCTTGAGAGCATCTGTCCTTGACTTTCTCCCTTGTCTCTTGCTTCTTTGATCCATCTCAAGTTCATAAGTCTTGAGCATACCATAAATTTCATTAAGAGTAATTTCATCAAGAGCATAGTTGTCTCTTATAATAGTAGCCTTCAAATCCCAACTTTCAGGAAGAGCTAAAAGGAATTTTAGATTTGAATCTTCAAGATCATATTCCTTGTCCACCAGTGACAGATCATTCAAGAGTTTGAAAAACCTGTCATATAATTCAGTTAATGACTCATCAGTTTTTGAGTCAAAGTGCTCATACTCTTGAGTGAGTATAGTCCTCCTGTTCTTCTTGATTGCATCAGTTCCCTGACATCTTATCTCCAAAGCATCACATATCTCCTTTGCAGTCTTGCAGTGAATTATCTTGTTTGACATGACATTATCAATGGCACTATACAGCAAATGCCTTACCTTTGCATCATTGGAAATGGATGAGATATCTTTAGTTGTGTACTCACTTTTCTCCTTTGGTATGGTCTTTGCTGGCTGATCTGCAACTACAACAGAGAGCTAGGTTGGCTTATGCGGCCCTTCATTAATTCTGTCAAGATATTATGGATCTGTAGCTTCCAGAAACATAGCCATCTTTACTTTCCATATGGGGTACTCAGAAGGTTTTAGTATGGGAACCCTTATAGTCTCATATCGACTGTGGATTTGAGTCTTTTGAGTTTCTTCAGTTTTGGCGGGTTTGGTTGGATTTTCTGCTTCTTCCGACATGATTGTTTTGGATCTTTACTATATGTGTGTTGACAGATAGGCTCTGATACCACTTGTTAGGTCACATAACACTGTAGAAGGGGGTTGAATATAGTGTAGAATACAATCAAATCGATTTCGAACACAAGTAACAGTAAACAGATATATTCGATATAATAAACACTGTTACAATGGAACTGTTCTCTCTCAGTGATGAACAAATATCACGAGAGCTGTAATATCCCATATTTTCAAATATTATTATTATAATTATTTGGAATTATTTATGTGATTTTATGTGAATTTTAGTGAATTATCTGATAATTGGAATTGTTGTTTTGGATATTTCTAATTTTTATATGTTCAGAATAAAATATAGATAATTAAGGTATTTTTCTGGAAATTTTTGGACTATTATATGATTTTATAATGATTTATGTATTTATTAATTATTTTCTGAATAATTACAAAACTATTTTATAAAGCCGGGGATCGTCCAACTTCAACCATTTTTACGTTTTTACAACCCGAAACTCTTTCGAAAACTCCTTCCTAACCCAATCTCATAATTTCGGACATTTTCCGTGTTTTGCCTTTTTCGATCCGGATTACGGTTTGACCTGTACGAGTCCCGGCGTGAAATTTTCGATACGCTAATCATTTTATAGATCGATAAAAATCTGAATTCTCGGAAGGTGAGATAATATTACTTTATTTTTGTATAAAATATTTTATAGAAAGTCCAGTTTTATTAATTATCCATATTGGGTATTAAATTGTATCGTTATATAGTTACTTAGCGGCTAAGTAACCTATTTTTGGATCTGATATGATCCAATAGGATGCTCGTTACGTGTTTTAAAATGCATTTATATGAATCGATCTGTTATTTAGGCATGTGTTTATTTGCGTATTCATTTTATCTCGTTTTATGTGTGTTGAATGTATTTTATACGTGTTCGGGTTTTTCGGTAAATATAAGTATCGTTTTTTTGTTTTTCGAAAATAAGTGGACCGGGACCCCAACGGGACGTCAAACCCCACAAAATTCGTGTTTTTATTTTTATAAAATAAATCGTATTTCAAATACCCAGTATCTCTACATTTTTGTATTATTCGCAATTTTGGGGAATTTTGAGACGAATTTTATATTTTACTGTTTTCAAAATTATTCCCCGTAATTATAATTTTGGGGCTTAATTATTTTAATTATGGGAATAAAAAACACCCTAAATTGATTTTGGGGTATTTATTTTGCAGGAAATATAAATAGCTGCAAAATATATTTATTATATTTATTTTATTAAAAATTTCAGAAAATCTATATTCAAGAACATAGTTTTGGGGGTGAAAATTTCTGCAGAAACTTTGGTTGATGATTTTGAATGATTCAGGGAACCAAATCATGTGTTCTAGTAACCAAAATGATCATTGTGAAGAGACCTTTCTATTGGTATAACTTTTGCAATCTGAAAGTAAGTATTGTGTAAAATCAATTTTTGTGTTCTTGAGGCTCGAAATCGGTTTTTGATTTTCAGTGATTGTTGGTTGATTCTGAGTTTACATATAGCTTTATAATGATCTGTAGAATTGATTTATGTATTTGGTTAAATTGTTTTAGTCCATAAATGATTAAATCGAACTTTTAGTTTTGTTAGAAGTTTTAGTGAGAATTTCTGGGTTTGTTCATAATTGTTTGTTGTTTTTAATGATATGTTCGAATTATAGAAGTTACAAGCTTTAATTTTAATACCGGTAGCATCGTTTTTGGTTGTGATTTGACCGAATTAGGATTTTTCCGATTCATTCGTCGGAAAGTTTGAGCTGTTGGCCGGAGAAATCACTCCGGTGATTGATTGTTATTGTGGTGGCTGCTGGGTTGTTCCTGGGAAGTTGCTGAATTGATTGGGGTTCAAATCGTGGTTAACAGAAGCTGGTTGGGGAGGGAATCGGGGTTCGCCGGACTCCGGCGAAGTCGCCGATTTATGGGATAAACCCAGATTTCAGTCGACCTTCAACCGGAGTTCTTAGCAACCCGGTTGAAGCCTGACCCGACCCGTTTGTTTTCAGAAATACCCGATTTTAATCTGTTTTCTCCCAAAACCCGAATTTAAAACCTGTTTATGCTAATTTCTTTTTATTTTTATTTCAAAATTCATTTTCTAATTTTTAAAAATCATTATTTTAATTCCAAAATTCACTTTTAATTCAAAAATAAATCTGATTTATTTTATTAATCAATTTTAATTAGTTTTTAATTAGTTTAATTAATCAATTAATTTAATATTATTTGATTAATTAACTTAATTAATTATTAATTAATTTTAATAAATAGATTTAATTATTTATTTTTGATTTAAAAAATTCTGAAAAATAGTTCGAGCTTTAAAATATTATTTTAAATTATTTTCCAGGCTCGATAATTCTTATAAAATTATTTTCGGGTGTTTGAGCCCTATTATTTAATTATAAAATGATTTAGAGACTCGTTTTAATTCCGAAAAATGTTCAAAAATTCATATTAAATCAATCGTCCGTCCGTTTAATACGAAACGAACGCGTATAGACTCAGAAAAATATTCCGCTTTTATTAAAAATACTTTCGAGACCCAAATCATTTTGTTTCGAAAGGTCGCTTGTTTTACAAGTCATTCTGAGTTAATTATTGATCGGTAAATCATGTTTTTTGACCCGATTTCAGTTTTAAACGTACCTAGTCGGATCTTTTGACGAGCTGAGTCATACGTGATATGAATTATGTGATATATGAGTTACGTGTTTATGTGCTATGTGAATTATGTGCATATGTGGATCAAGAGTCCTGTGTTTGTCTGTTATAATTATGTGTGGGCTATCGTATGGGTAGACGATAGGCTTTTGAAGCGTATTTTGTTAAGTAATTATCGATTAGACGATTAAAGTTCTATGTTTTAATTATAGATGCGGATCTCTCGAGTTGATCGGGACAAGATGTTGTATAAAGAATGAGATGGAATGGTATTGGATATCTGGCTTCTAGCACTCGCAGGAGCAGCATATCGGTGAAGTGTTGAAAAGAAGGACGGTGATATTTTGAGGCAGAATGCCAGAATAGATGTGTCTTTGTGAGTGTGACTAACTGCTAAATCTCAAAGGCAAGTACCCCTGACTTCACTTATCTTTCAAGTGACGTTTATTTCGAATCGTATTATGCAAGTATCCTTATCATCACTTATTGTTCAAATGATATTTATTTTAAATCATTTCATGCAAGTATTGCTTTCTTTATTCTAAGTTTAGAATAAATAAATGTTTTACATATCGCTGAATTAAATGATTCTGTTTATGCAAGTATTCTTCTGCTATTATATGTTCAGAATAGCTAAATGATTTTACTTATCAAATTTCTGGATTTATAAATGTTTTGGACTTTGAGAAAGATGATTTTGTTGCGAGTATTCCTGCCCAAGTGAATGGGGGAATAAAAATTATTTAGGATGTCGAAGGATTCGGCTCCTTTTTCAATAAAAAGGTTTTAAAATTGGAATGGTTACTGGTTACAGCGTATGTGATCGAGATATCGGTCCAGCTGTAATATCTTTCAAGGCTAGTTATGCCTTTTCTGGCGCCCTATAGGTACCGTATATCTTCGGGATACGGGTAGTATCTATACTTACGGTATGGCTGCGGGATACCGGTGTTGTTTCGCGACTGATCATCTAGAACAATATGAAATATTATTGGTTCCAATCTAAAATTATTGTTTTCTAAATTGTTTCGATAATCATAGAATAAATGATTTATTAACTGATTATATTTTGGATTAAAAGTACTGATTCTGTTTTGGATTAAAAGTGAAATACAGTTTTGATTCAGTTTTTGATTTATGCTGATACTTACATTGTTGTTAAATATCAAAGGTGGTATTAGTACAGATGATTGATGTTGACTTCAGTATGGAATGTTGTTAGCATCAAAGTTCGTATTGATATCTAATTTGATATGACATCAAAATAAGTATTAATTTCAAGAGTTCGGTTTGGAGTAAAGTTTATGATTCAATCCATAATCATTCTTGTTATTGTTGTTTATGATATTTCCGTAAACACTATTTTACGAGTTTTACTTTCGTCAAGATTCAAAGTATTGCTGAAGCCTTTCGCTTGAAAATATCAAAAAGAGTTTTATGATTCAGCAATTATGATTTTTAAATGTTCTGCTCTGATGCAAATGTCGGTTTTATATCAATAAGACCCTATATATATTATAATGATCTTGCTGAGCATTTCTTTCACTCATACTTGCCTATTTTCAAATTTAATCTCCAGTAAGGATTAGCTTGCGCTGTTTAGCTGCGAAATTCGAGGAAGCAAAGAAAAAGCTCTTGGAAGGTGGTTGGTCCAGGGTTTGCGGGCTAGTGTAAGTTTTATTGTTTAAAGTTGTTTATATTATATTATATTATAATTGTGTTATTTTTGGGCCTAGTATACTTCTTTTCGAAGTTATACTAGGGGGTTTAGCTTTGAGTTTGGAAATTGTTAAAAAAAGTTTTAAAGAGAAAGTGAAAAATTATTTTGGAATTTGGGATTCTTGTTTCTAGAACTGTAACCTTAAAAGATCTTGGATTAGTTTGGGGTCATTTAAGCTAAATATCTTCTGTTGGCATTTGTTTATTAATTAAACAGGTTAATTTGGATTGAAGTTTTATAGTGATGACCAAATCCTCTGACCCCGGATTTGGGGGCGTTACAAGAGCTGCTAGGTTACAATGTATGATCTTCTCGATAATGATAACACATATAGTGGAAACCTATGTCTGTGTTTATATAGTACATAGTTACAAGATAACTTCTAATTGATATAGAATATAATTCAGTCTCCTAAAATATATCAATCAGATATCCTATATAATTCTTTAAGTCTTCTAACTCTTTCTATGTATATCTTCTTTTTGTATTAGTCTCGATCTTCTTTCCTGTAAATCAACTTCCTTCCTTAACTGTTAGTCCTCCAGTACTTAAGTTCTGATATCCATCTTCTGATATTTATCTTCTGATAATCTAAGTCATGATATCCTTAAGTTCTGACTTCCAGTGAGTACTGATATTTCCTATTTGTTAAGATCTGAAAACTAAACATGAAATATATTAGACATGACATCTCAAATATATCTAACATTGTGAAGTATGTGTATACCCAAAATGGGACACGTAGCCCGAATGCGGCAAGGGTGATAACCGAGATACGAAGGTGTCATCCTTCTACTAGTAGAAAAGGTTACTATTTCCCGTATTACGACTGATCATCGTATGCGGCGGCTCCAGTGAATATCCTATATTCTTCCAATTGGAATTGAGATGCAATACTATAACCCAAGCCTAGGTGTTGGGTTACCATTAAGGTATTTGCAGACTAATAAGTCAATCAAAGAATTGTTTTGAAAAGAGGTGTGTATCACCAAGAAAACTACTTTGAATAAATACGTATCCTTGTACGGAGTAATATAATTTCCTTTAACAGTCTTTTCATACTGTTGATTATTATGGATGAGCATTATTGCTCACTCTTGCTTTCTTTTAAATGTCACAACACAACAGATTACCAGTATGCCGGCATGGGACTTAGTCACTTGAAATCGTGGGGAGAATCCCTTACAGCTTTGCCTCAGGTGGACCAGAGTATCCAGATAGGTATAAGATGTTAGTAGTAATTATTGTAACTTCATGTAGAGGTTACGAATAATTGTTTAATATCATGTAAAGTACATTTGAGTGTAATAAAAGAAGATTACATTTTGTACATCATTTCTAAAACTATAACTTGTGTGTGTGTGCGTGAGATTGAGGTCTGTTGGATTATTGAATCAATACAGGTTACACATGAGTGAAGGATGGCGTGACGACCCAGATTCCTTACCCCAAAATCTGGTGGAAGTTCCAAAACAAGATAAGCTAGCTGAGTTCATGGACTTCATAAACTACAGTGAGAGAATCAACTTGGCAAGCCTGAACCAGAAGTACTTGAGGAGGGAACGGTCTTTCCTTTTTTATTCAATTGTGAGGGCATTCACCTCTAGGAATATAGGATATGACAATATTTCAAAAAAAAATTCAGAAATTGGTGTACTCCACGGCTCACAACGAACACCTTAATGTAGGACACTTGATAATGGAGAAGCTCAGCACCAGGCTCACAATGCCTTTGACATCAAGAGGTAAGGAAATCTTTCTTCATAGATTTATAATGTCTTCTTTAAATCATAAAGTGCATGATATTCATATGCTTAATGGTATAGATAGAACTAAAATCGACAACTGTAAACAAGTGTCCAAATTTCTATTTGGATCACTCATAACAAAGAATAAGGTACCTGTAAGTCCTGGAATTACTCAATTTATGTTGGATAGATTAAGGACTTACCCTTACCCTATGCCTGACATGAGGTCTACAATCATATCTAGTACAGTAATGGCTCCTGTACCTGTGGAAGAACAAACACAGGAACACCAACAGGGGCCTTCCCAAACTGAGAGCCCCTCTTTCTTTACCAATAGAATCTAGGAAACCAACCACTTCATCCTCTAAAAAGGGTGAAGTGAGTAAAAAGAAGAGAAAGCAGGCAACCCTAACTCTTATCAATGAGAGTGGTGAGGATCAAACTCAAATAGAGTCCACCCTGGTCAAGAAACCAAAGAAGGCCAAGAGAACTGAGTTGACCACTCAAGCTACCTCTGCATCCTCCCAAAAGGATGTAGTTGTAAGAGAGGGCATAAAACAGACTCTAGGGGAATCCTCTCAACAGGGTGTCTCTATTGAAAAGAACACTCTCCCTAGTACACCGTGTAAAGAGTCTGCACCAACACTTGAACACACCAAGTTTATGAAAGAAGGAATAAGGATGGCACACACACAGAGAGCATATCTTTTGAAGTTGCCTAATCTATTCAGGGGGAGCTTCCAACACTCAATCCTAAAATTAAAAATCTAATATCTAAAATTTATTCTTCATACAATCAAATACTTGAATCTAAATTTAAAGTGTTGTCAAAATCAAGTGACAGGGTTCATGAAACTATACTCACCACCCAGGAACCACATCCAGTTGGTGAGAGGCTACACTCTGGGGTAGACCTTGATGACATCAACATAAACACAAGGGTTTCATCATTTTTTACTGAAGACCCTGTGGTACTACTCAAGAACCTTCATATGCTAAACAATCTTCATAGATTGATAGGTTTGAGTGTAGTACTCCTTAGAGGAATCTATCTAAATCCTCTCCAATTCAATTGGAAGTTCCAAATGTAGGGACAACTCCCCTCAAAACCCTAGCCGAAATTGCCTTAACAATTGAAGCTAGGAGTCCAATTGCTAATGAGCCTGTTATAGGGGAGGCAAGTCTAGAACATTCAAGTGCCAGATCTTTGCAATAAGGGAAAGGGTTTGAGGTCATGGTACATGACATTAACCTGGTCAAATCCCCTCCAATTCAATTGGAGGTTCCCACAAGTGGTGAACAACACATTGTCACAACCACAGTTCCAACTGTGAGTCAAATTGTTGCATATGTCACAGGTATTGTTACTGAACCTCACCCATCCACCTCAAACCCAACATACATTCCTTCTACATCGAAACCCTTCTCAACCACCATCCCACCTTATCTCTTAATGGCTTCAGGATTCCCAAGCACAACCTATTATAATGAATGACCTTTTGGTTGATCAACTTTCTGATCTTGCCAACATCACACAATAGCTTTTTACCATAGACATGTCCAATCAGGACTATCAAGCAATCTTGTTGTCTTATCAAACTGATGTTGAAGAGCAGCAGCAAAAGATTATGAAAGAAACTGAGCAGGATGGAAATGTTGATGCTTGGCTAAGCAAGGACTTTAGCTTGAGCATGGATGGGGTCTTGGCAAGATATAGGGAGAAATATGTCACCATTTTGGGAAGCAATGCCAAGTCCCTCACTCTATAGGAAGTTTATAATGTTGTGACAGAAGTCTACAAAGCTCATCTTAAAGCTTTTCATCTCATGAGCAAAGCACTCCAACAGACTCTGGACAGTCATCAAGATAAAATAAGAAGGTTAGTGAAAGACAAGCTTGATAACCTTGTGCCTACTGAAGTTCAGATCAAGAATAAGTTTCAGACATTTGCTAACCAAATGGCAAGGTTTGACATGACCACCATGGAGCAAAGCATCAACAATCTCAGACAATCATTTATAGCTTTGCATGAAGTTGTCCGGAATCATATCACCAGGTAACAATGACACAAGGGTCAAACTGAATCAACTTCATCAAGCTAGTTATGAACCATCAGTTCTGTTAATGCAAGGAGTCAGTTCAAGCTACTTTTGGTGCTCCTATTTCTTCAAGTTCTCAACAACCTCCTTCTACATTAACAAATCTCCAGATTCAATCTCTATAACAGCAAGTTTCAACTCTTTAAGCCTCAAATGACTCACTCACAGCTTAGGTTAATGCACTCACTTCTCTAGTGCAGAGTCAAAAGAATGACATCAGGACCCTGGTAAACTCCCACAAACATCTCCAAATACATAACAGTTTCTTTGGGACCTATCATGGGTGCCTTGAATGTTCCTTTACCTTCTCGTCCTGAAACTATGAGGCCAAAAATTCCAAATCCACTACTCTTTCTTGCCAACTAGACTAAGGGGGAGATAGAAGCTAGGATTAAACAGTCCCAGGAAGCTGGTAAATCTTCACAATCTCAATAGGCTGGAAAATCCACTACTCATTCAGGTCAAACTTCTATACAATTAAAACTCTCTTAAAGTGTCATTAAGACAGACTCCAGAAAGCTGCAGAAGGACCCTTTCAAGATAAGGAGTTTAATGAGCAATTGGAAGTTCTAAGAGTCTCTCTGGCCAATAACTACATTACTTACAAGAGATCTTTGGCCACCAAAATAAATTTCTTAAGAGTGGCAATAGTGAAAGTTGACAGCTTTTTGGAGAAAAAGGATAGTAGCCAATATCAATGACTATGGTTTGGACAGATGTCTGCAGGTGTCCCTCTCAAATCTACAAAAGAACGAGAGTATTTGAGCTGGATGTAATAATTGACAGAGTTAATCCATTAATTCCATTGGACACCCAATTTTTCAAAGACCTCAACCAAGCTCAGATAACTGCTTTTCCCGAAGCCTATCTATATCCAAGCAAGGGGTGGCCTACATCTATCCACAAACTAAATAGTGCAGATACTTCACAGTACCCAAAAATTGTGTAAGGGAAAATACAAGGTTAATAATAACATTGGAGACTGATCTGAAGAGAAACAACTTCAAAATAGCTGAAGATGTGGAAATGATTAGGATGCTAGGGAGATATCTATAAAATACAGACACCATGTTTCCGCCTACACAGTTCAATTTAAAAGATGACAAGGATGATGATGAGCAGAAGCATGATGAGCAAAAACCTTCTGGATCAAACCCAAGTCACTCTTCTAAAGCAACTAACAGCAAAGTAGAAGATAAGAAGCAGGATGAGAAGAAGAGGGATGACAAGAAAATGGGAGATGAAGAAGAAGGAAGAAGAAGGAAGATGGTGAAGGCACAAAGAAAAATATCCTACAAACCCAAATCCAACAAACTCAAACCTCTAAGCCTTCAAACTCAAACACTCAACCATCTTTAACCTCCAAGCCAAAACATTTGTTCAAACAAAATGCAAATACTCTACTTAAAATACCAATCATCACTAGCCAAACCACCCTAAAGAAAATTTCAAACCTACCTTCATTTAATCCACCAATCAAAACTCGTTTCAAAAATGTTGAGAGAAATCCTAAGAACCTGCAAGTCGAAGAGAGGTCAATCTGGAACTGCTTTGATCAGACTGATTTTCTACCCTTAAATTGGTGCATCACAGATGATGACTACTTTCAACAATTAGCTGAAGAAATAGTCAAAGTTTAGGTTGTATCATTCAGAGAAGTCAAGATCTACTCTCAAGATGACTCCTTTACTCTACTTAACAGGGGATTAATGGACACATTATCAACCACATAAATTAAGAGGGTGAGAAGCTTAATGAAGGATAAGGACACAAGTACAAAGACATGGAGGGTTGTGATGTATGTATAGTTAATAGTAAAAGAAGAAAAAGAAAAGGCTGAAAGAGAGGAAAGGGAAAGGAAATATGCTGAAGAGATAGAAATGTTTGAGCAAAGATCTATTGAACTCAAGGCACAGGGGCTGAGCAGGATATCTAAGGATGGACATTTTCTAAACATACAAGCTCGCAGATTCTCAAGATTCAGAGTAAATTACTGTGAACAGTTATTCATTGGATGATTGGCTCAAATTTTGTGGAAGCTCTAAGGGGGACCAAAATCATAGAGGAACTTCAAGTCTTATAAATCTAAAGGACCTCATTTGAAAGAATTAAGCCATGAGATCTTTATGTGATGAATATACTTTTGAACTCATGTAATCACTCAGTGTATAAAAGTTGTACTTATTAATCTATCAATTTGTGTGAAGTATTTGTTTTGTAACTTGGAGTTAGTCTTGTTACCAGGCATGAATTTATGATAAGCAATCTTCTCACAAATTGAGGGAGATTGTTGTGCAAGACATACATGAACCATAACAAGACTAAGTCACTTTAACAACCCTAAGATTCAGTTGTATGATAGTCTAAATCTATATTTTGTATTGTATTACTTGAGTCTGTAAAAATGTTAAAGATCAGACTGAAGTATTTTTCTATGAACAGTCTCAAGCCTAAGAATAAACTCTGGAAAAAGATCAACAAGATCATACCTCAAAGAAAAGGTGAAGAAGCTTGGAGTTGAATAAACATATTTTAGGAAAAATGCTTTAAGTGAAGATATCTACAAGTCATAGAGCAAGTCATATAGAGAAGTCATTCGAGAACTCCAGAATAACTTATCGAGAAGTCCAAAATGGCTTATAGAGAAGTCTCGGAGATATCGACAAGTCATTTATGCTTATAGAAAACTCAGAGATATCGACAAGTCAAAATGAAGATATGAAGATTGGAGATATCGACAAGTCAATTTCTCATTTAAGATCTCAGAGATATCGACAAGTTAAAATGAATATAGAGATCTCATAGATATCGACAAGCCATTTCTATATGCAGAGATTTGGAGACCTCGACCAACCAAGTTTACTTATAGAGAACTCAAAAATCTCGACAAGTCAAAGACACTTATAGAGAACTCAGAGACCTCGACAAGCCAAATTCACTTATAGAGAACTCAGAGACCTCGACAAGTCAAAACACTTATAGAGAACTTAGAGATCTCAAGAAGCCATTATACTTATCGAGATCTCAGTTCTCTATACGATAAACTGGAGATCTCGATATGAATCTCAAGTAAAGAATGCAAAAAAGTTAAAAATTCAAGATTATCAATCAACAAATGAGTAATCATTAAGATTGAAAATTCTAAAAAAGCATCTTGAAGAGTGCAAGATCAAGGGCCAAGGTTAGCTGAAAAAGGAAGGTCACAGATCTAAAGTATTTGCAAGGATTTACTAAGCCATAAATGGAAGCTTTAGAGATAACTTAAAGTAGGTTTAGTACATCTTATTGCATGTTGTATAAACATGTGTTTACTAATCTATAAAGTAAACACTGGTCCTTTCCTTTTAAAAGTAATAAACAGATCTAGATTTTCTTGTACTCTCTCAAGATAGAAGCTGAGTTCTTTACTTACAAAAGAACGCAAAAATTTGTAGCAAGACATGCTTAATTTTAATACAAAGTTAAGTGAGTTTTGAAAATACTGTGTTTGTTGTGCATGATTTATTAATTCCGTTAAACACAATATCTCTGCAAATTAGATTGCTTTGTTCACCATATCTAAATAGTTTGAAAAAGCCTAAAAATTAAGAAAACATATTCAAACCCCCCCCCCCCGCCCGCATTGTACTCAATATCAAACACTGACCAATATTGAGACTACATTGATTTTGAAATTATACCTAAATCGAACAATTTAACTTTAACAATTAAGATAATGTCATACCAGTTTCTCTTTAACTTCAACAAGAGTTTTACTACCAAGTGTGTGGGGGACAGTATACGAATTATAATGGGGTGCATTTTCCTCTACAAGTACCTCTTACAAATAAAAACAAATATCAAATCTTAACTCAAATTGGTATTGGATGGAAAACAGATGAAGCTAAATTTATTGACTTAAACTTTTTCGTCTGCCCAATATTTTAACAAAACCTTAAAAATCTTCACGTGGAATTTCATTCGGCCTGTTTTGAATCCTTTTCTCGTCGCTGTCATATTTTGTATAATGTGCCTTTCGACACGTAACTTGTGCACTCTCCAAAGAGTATTAAGTGTCTTGTTTAAATACTTTTCCCCGTATGTAGAAATATCATACCTATCCTATAATATGCCAGACATAAACTTTGCATTATCTCAATGCACATATAGTAATAAGACTGAAATTTCAGGCTAATTGGTAAAAGAGGTTACCTGAGTATATTGCACAATATTCTTCTTCAATTCTTGTGGAACAACATGCGAGTTAACATTAGTAAGCGACACATGATCCTTGACTAGTGTCCCAAGAAAATTACTAAACCCAGATCTAATCTTCCTGTGGGGCCCCAAAATCCGGGGTCAGGAATCTCGGAGGCCACGCCATCTAAATCACTATAAACCACATACCTCACATCACATTATATAAATACTCACACTTTGCGACCCCACACTTATCACACACACACTTACAGGTTATTGTCTTGGATATGAACCATTCATTACTAGAGTAAATCAACCACTAAAGTGATAATTATTACAACCCAAAAGTAATTAAGTCTTACCGGGGAATAAACTTTAAGTAAGGCTAGTCTGTCGGCCAAATATACGTTCCTTATTTATTACCTTACATAAGTCATACTTAGAAATAAGCCGAACTAAAAACAACTAAAAACCAATCCAGCTTATTCGGACTACCTGTGGTACATCACCAAACAACCTACGGAATAGCTGACCATTTCCTACCCATTTCCTGGTTGTGAGTCTAATAGTAGGCATCTTGATTCACTTTTGTATTGTGTCAATTTAAGAAAACAAGTGTGAGCTATAATGCCCAGCATAATAATGTACAGTATGAAAATGATTGTATGATAAACTCACATAAAACATCATATATGATAATTACGCTTTATTCGAAAATAGTTTTCCTTGGTGATACACACCTTCTTATGAAAACAATCATTTAGTGGATTTTATTATCCTGCAAATACCTTAGTAGTAAACCCAACACCTAGGTTTGGGTTACGTTATTGCATCACAATTCTAATTGGAAGAATAGGACACTCGTTGGAGCCACCGCATACGATGATCAGTCGTAATACGATAATAGTAACCTTTTCTACTAGTAGAAGGACGACACCTTCGTATCTCGGTTATCACCCTGGCCGCATTCGAGCTACGTGTCCTATTTTGGGTATACATATACTTCACAAGTTCCTGAGTACATAGAGTACCTTCTCCTGCGGTACCTTTGGTAGTCCATCTAGCACACATAGTACCAGAGTCTACCCCTCCCTTGTCCTTTAAAAGAATTCTATCAGATCTCGAGAACTTGAACCACATCAAAGTTCCCCCAAGCATTTTGCTTGTCGATAGAAACATCTTATTTTATTAGCGTATATATGTATATGTATACGTACTTCCAAATTTTTCGGAGGAAGTACTAAGGATGTGAGTTGACCGTTGTCAACAGATAATTAAATAAGGGGGGGGGAGTTTCTTTTGAAACTATATTCAAATATTTAAATAAGTCGAGATACTATTCTTCGACGATCTGAAATTATTTGAATGATTTTCCGAAAATCAGAAAGTATTTTAAATCAGTTCTATGATTTTTAAATCATAAATAAACCCTTTAATAAATAATAATCGATGAGTAATTAAACCTAGAAGGAGTTTACCTGTAAAAGAATATTTAAAATAATATTCCTCAACTAATTTATGTTTACGTAATTTAATTACCTTTAATGTTTAATCGGTTTTGAAATAAATAATCGTTGGGATATGCTTCTCCCATAATAAATGAGTAGGTATATGATATTTATTACTCGAACGATAAAATATAGTTGAGGGAATACGATCTTTGGAAACCTGTTTTAATAAAAGTTCGAGGTGTTTTATTGTTTCGTAAGTGGACGTTGGGTCCCTTAATACGTAACTACTAGTGGACTTTTAATCGTCCCGTAATATCACCAGAATGATTCCCGAGTTTTTATTTTTAAATCCCGACCGACTCTCGGTCTTATAATAATACGTCACGCTTATAGCAGAATTAAACATTTCACGATATATACTTATCGCACAACATCGCTACATTATGTGAAAATTCAATTACTACGTATCATGGCAAACATGGTATTTATGCAATGATAATAAAACAATCCTTTCACAACACAACAGTAAATGGAGTTGGGTTCATAAACCTTCCTGGGTATTTCGAGGTGGAGGATGCTCTAGGTTCCGCTCGGAAATCTATAATCATAAACACAATTCGTTTTGTTAGGTCCCGTTCTAATTTACGGGGACTCGCACTCATGCACTACTTATTATGCACCCTCTCAACTTATTTTACCCTTATTATTTCTTTAAGTCCTTATTCTCATTATGGTCGCTTCCTTTTTCAAAGTATCTTAAGTCCATTTTCATTTTCGCGTCGGCTCCACTTATGGATTCTACGGTTTCTAATCGTGCGGTCTCAGCTCTGATGTTTTTATAAAATTGAAACTTATTATGTTTACTTCAAATTTTTATGAAATTTAGGAAAATCAATTTAATACTCTCTGTAAAAATTTCATGATTTATGAACATTTTTAAGTCAATCCTTTATATTTTCAAAGTTCATAATTCGTAGAAGTTTTTGTCGCTTAAATCACTTTTAGTAAAACGGCCATAACTTTTGATCCGTAAATCGGAATCAAGCTGATTCAAGCGCCTAAACGATCCTTATAACATTTTATATCATAATAAAGGGTTACTTTTCAAGAAACTACAGTTTAAATCTTCGGGACTTTCTGCAGAAACCTAAAGTTATGTTTTATTCATTTTAGCGAGAGTACGGTTACGATCGGAGTTTCGTTTATGCCTTAAATCTTTATACTACCACCAACAATCAACATATCATCATCATAACACTAACTCCTCTTAAGAACATCATGTTCTTGAGGCAACAATAATCAACCTTAAATCTACTTAGCTAAACATCAAGATTACAACAATACTCTCCACCAAAACTAGGTTTACAACTATATACTAAAAGGATCTTGAACTTAAATCTTAAATAAGTTTGAGTCAAAGATTTATAAATTTATTGAGAGCTTGAGATGTGTTCTTGATTATGGTAAAGTCTTGGGAGTTCTTAGTATAGTTTTTGGAACCTAAAACAACCATTAAAATGAAGAAACCAAAGAAGAGTTACTATTCATACTATTCATTATCAACTTTCTTGATTTTATTTCACCCATCAAACCTTGATAAAAAGAGATCAAAGATTTATCTTATCTTATTTTAGGTTGGTAGGAAGCTTGAGAATTAATGGGAGGATTTGTCCATGGCTAGACCTTGAAGGTTTGAATTTGATTTCCTTGTTTTAGATGAAATAGCCGAATGAAGAAGGTTGGGAGAGAAAGAGAGAGTTTTTGTGATGCTTCCTTGGTTGCTTCTTGGAAACGAGGCTTGTGATATCTTTTATTTGATTGTTATTCCTTAGTATATATCCTAGGATTTGATCTTGGTTTCCAATCTTGGAGACAAAACTAGCTAGCAATGGTAGATTACAAGTTAAGCCACTTGGTTTAGCTCTTTAGCTCACTATTTGCTAGCCCTTGGTTGATCATCCTATGCTTAGCTTACTATTTGATAACATAACCATGGTTACTTTTCTACCATGGTTAGTTAGTGTGTTATGTTTATCTAATCGTTTACGCGTTCGCTCGGTCGCTTAAATGTTTTCGTAATACTTTCTCGTAAATGGTTCACGACGTAAATCCGTTCGTATTTATTCCTTATGCTTTGAATTATCATACTTGAATATAAATCTGTAGGGTTTTAAATTCATAATTATATTGTGATTCCCGTAATCCTCGATGATTCGTAAATATGGTCGTTTTTCAAAGTTCATTTTCTTCAAAAACTAATAGTGTTTACATACACTCATTTGGTATGTATAATCATAATATCAACTCCGAAACTCATTTTCTCATGCACTACATAGTGTGGGTTAAAAAGTTTTCCCTGTCCATCAGGGTTACTATTCATTAAATGTTTTTACAAAGTCTCAAAAATTCGAGTTATTACAGTCTTCCCCTCTAACAAGGATTCCGTCCCGGAATATTAGAAAATAAGTGGGGATATTATTCCTCATTGTCTCTTTAAGTTCCCAAGTTGACTCTTCTATATTTTGATTCCTCCAAAATATTCTAACCAACTTCACAGTCTTGTTCCTCAGTACTTGTTCTTTTTGGTCCATTATCCTTACTGGTTGCTCGATGTAGGTCAGGTCTGGTTGTAAATCTACCTGCTCGTATTCTATTACATGGCGTCCATCTGCATGGTACTTCCTTAACATGGACACATGGAACACGTTGTGCACTTATTGCTGATTAGGAGGCAAGGCGAGCTCGTAAGCTAGAGGTCCTATTCTCCTCAAAATTTTAAAGGGTCCTATGAATCTGGGGTTCAGCTTCCCTTTCTTCCCAAATATCATCACTCCTTTCCATGGAGATACCTTCAATAGCACTGAATCTCCTACTTCATATTCCCTATCCTTCCTGGTCTGGTCGGCGTACTTCTTTTGTCTGTTCTGAGCTGCTACCAGTCTTTTCCTGATGAGTCCCACCATTTCTATGGTCTGTTAGACTAACTCTGGTCCTAATATCTTGTATTGTCCAACTTCATCCCAACATAGGGGAGAGCGACATCTCCTTCCATAAATAGCTTCATACGGAGGCATTCCTATGCTAGCGTGATAGCTGTTGTTGTAAGCAATTTCGATCAGGGGTAAGTGGTCATTTCAATTTCCTTTAAAATAAATGGCACACACTCGTAGCATATCTTCTAGGGTCTAAATAGTCCTTTCGCTTTGTCCATCAGTCTGGGGGTGGTAAGCGGTACTCATGTTTAGTCTGGTGCCTACGCATTCCTGGAAGCTTCTCCAAAATCGGGAATTAAACCTTGGGTCTCAATCTGACACTATGGCAACAGGAACGTCGTGTCTTACTATAATTTCCTTTAAGTAAATATCCACCAGCTTGTCGACGGTGTGCCTTTCTTTGATTGGTAGGAAGTGTGCGGACTTGGTCAGTCTATCTATGATAACCCATATGGCGTCGTGATTGGTCTTTGTTCTTGGTAGGCCTGTCACAAAATCCATGGCTATATGCTCCCATTTCCATTCCAGAATTTCCAGGGGTCGTAATAGTCCAATAGGTCGCTGATGTTCAGCCTTCCCTCTCTGGCATGTTAAGCACTTGCTGACCCACTCTGCTACTTCTCTCTTCATATCAGGCAACCAATAATATTCCTTAAGGTCACGGTACATCTTCGTACTTCCTGGGTGGATTGAATATCTGGAGTTGTGCCCTTCGTACAGCAGCTCGTCCTTTAACGCTTGCACATTAGGAATCCAAATTCGGGATGCATACCTCATGATCCCTTTCTCGTCCTTCTCGCATCTCACTTCCTTACCTGTCAATGTTCCTTTTTCTTCACTCATCTTCTTTTCCTAACATACTCTTATCTTTTCAGTTAGTTCCGACACTAACTTAATCTCAAATAATCCTTTTGTTCCCTTACCGGTCATCCTCACGTTAATTTCAATTTTGTCAAATTATTTAATTAATTCCTCAGATGTCATTATCATTTTGAGTCTTTCCTTCCCACTAAGGGCATCAGCCACCACATTGGCTTTACCCGGGTGATACAAAATTTAACAGTCGTAGTCCTTAATCAACTCTAACCATCTCCTCTGTCTCATGTTCAGTTCTTTCTGAGTAAAAATATATTTGAGGCTCTTATGGTCTGTGTAAATCTCGCATTTCTCACCGTACAGGTAGTGTCTCCAAATTTTTAGGGCAAACACTATGGCTGCTAATTCTAGATCATGCGTCAGGTATCTGCTCTCATACTCCTTCAATTGCCGAGAGGCATACACTATAAATTTATCGTGCTACATAAGCACACATCCTAATCCTTTAAGCGATGTGTCACTGTATATCACAAACTCTCCCTTTTCATCGGGAAGAGCGAGCACTGGTACTGACACCAGCCTCCTTTTCAGTTCCTGAAAGCTTTCCTCACATTTCTTTGTCCATACAAACTTTTCTGTCTTCCGGGTAAGTCTAGTCAGTGGACCAGCTATCTTAGCAAATTCTTGCATGAATCTTTGGTAATATCCTGCTAAACCCACAAAGCTTCTAACCTCTGTTGGGGTAGTTGGTCTTTCCCAGTTAGACACCGCCTCTATCTTGGTGGGGTCAACTAAAACTCCTTTGCTACTCACCACATGTCCTAAGAACTGAACTTCCCTTAACCAAAACTCGCATTTCGAGAACTTGGCATATAATTTCTCATTCCTCAAGATTTCTAAGGCTATCCTCAAATGTTCTGCATGTTCTTGCTCTATCTTTGAGTAGATTAGAATTTCATTAATAAAAACTATCACACATATATCTAGGTACTTTTTGAACACCCTGTTCATCAAATCCATAAAGGTTGCGGGTGCATTGGTTAGCCCAAACGACATGACTAAGAACTCATAGTGTCCATACCTAGTGCGAAAAGCCGTCTTCGGTATATCCTCAGGTTTGATTTTCAACTGGTGATACCCTGTCCTCAAATCTATTTTAGAAAAATGCACAACTCCCTTGAGTTGATCGAATAGGTCATCAATCCTAGGGAGAGGGTACCTATTCTTAATAGTCAGCTTATTTAATTCTCGATAGTCTATGCATAATCTCATACTGCCATCCTTTTTCTTTACGAACAGTACTGGCACTCCCCATGGCGACACACTGGGTCTTATCATTCCATTATCTAATAATTCTTGCAGTTGAGATGCTAATTCCTTCATTTCAATTGGGGCTAGCCTATATGGGGCCTTGGAAACTGGTTCCGTTCTTGGTGCTAATTCTATAGCGAATTCTATTTCTCTGTCGGGTTGTAACCCTGATAAGTTCTTTGGAAATACATCCTCAAATTCATTTACTATGGGTATGTTCTGTATGTTAGGAACTTCCTTCTTCGTATGCATCACATAAGCTAAATAGGCCTCGTTACCTTTCTTTAACAACCTTTTTGCCTGTAGCATGGTCAGAAATTTATGGGCCTGTCATTGACCTCTAAACACTACTTCCTTTCCATTTTGCACTCTTATCTTCACCCTCTTCCGTTCACAACCTATTTGCGCTCCATTACTGGATAACCAATTCATTCCTAAGATTACATCAAATTCTCCTAACATAAATGGGATTAGGTCAACCTCGAAGTCTTTCCCTTCTAATTTTAACTTGCAATTAAGGTGTACTTGATTCATAAAAATTATTTCTTTGTTTGCTATTTCCACTTGTAATACCTCACATAAGGGTATGGAGTTAAGTTTTAACTTTTTATCAAAATCTTGAGATATAAATGACTTGGTTGCTCCATAATCAAATAGGACATTTGCATGTTCGGAATTTAACAGAAGGGTACCTCTTATACCATCGGTGTTTTGGACAGCATCCTGAACGGTCATGTTAAAGGTCCTAGCAGTTGGGGGTCGGTCGGATGCATCTCTGCTCATCCCTGAGACTGGGGGCTTCAATGTCGGGCAATCCTTTCTCATATATCCTACCTTCCCACATTGGAGACACGTCACATTGGGTCGGGTGCAGTCAGTTGGCAAGGTGTCCGATTTGGTCACATTTGTAGCATTTTAGAGGGGCTCTCGCCTAGGTGCACACTCCAAAGTGTCTCCCCCTACAGGTTTAACACTCCAGTATTGGAGCACGTGGTTGGCTATGAAACGTTGCCCTAGATTGTCCGCCGCCCTGGCCAACACTCTCACTCGGGGCCTTTCTGAATCCGGGGCCTCTCGTAGGTGGGGACACCAATCCCTTGATGAACCTGCTTGGAAGGCTCCTGTTCCCTGATTCCTATTCCTTGGCTTTCTATCTTCCTCTTCCTATTTTCCTTTTCCTTCACACTCTGCTCACTGCCAGATTCAACAATCGAGGCTTTCTGCACTAAGGTGGCATAATCTGTTAGCTCTAGTACTGCCACTTGGTTTTGGATCCACTGTTTCAGACCAAGCTGAAACCTTTGCGCTTTCTTTTTTCAGTATTTACGAACTCAGGCACAAATCGTGATAGCTCTGTAAACTTGGCCTCATACTCTGCCACGGTTATCTTATCATGTTTCAACTCTAGAAACTTAATCTCCATCTGGGGTTCCATAAACCTAGGGAAATACTTGTCTAAGAACAGTCGGGTAAATCTATCACATGGAATCATAGCATTAGTCTCTAGGTTTCGTATGGACTTCCACCAGTAATTAGCTTCTCCTTTCAGCATGTAAGAAGTGAAAATGGTCTTGTGCCGTTCCTCTACACCTAGTATCTTGAAGGACTTTTCTATCTCTTTGAGCTAGGCCCGTGCTTCAACGGGGTCGGCATATCCTAGAAACTCTGGGGGTTTAAGAGATTTGAATGCCCTGAAGGCAGTGGATGTAGTTTGTTGGGCAGCATGCGGCTGTGATGGAATAGGCTATTGGTTCAGATTTGCTCTTAAAAGTTCCATAAACTCATTCATGGGGTTCCCTCCCTGATGGGTATCCTCAGCCTCTTCTTCTACATATTCTTCCTCATCATATCTATTATAGTCTAGTCCTCTTCACTTTCTTCATTCACTACAGGTTCAGGTTCATTCCGTTGTTGGTTAACAGATTTTGCGGGCTATGCCCTGGTTCCTCTTCTACGGGGTGAAATTGTTCTGATAATGAAAATTTGTCAATAGAGTTGCAATTATTTTACCGTTGGATTAATTTATTCATATGTAAGCATGTCATTTATTATCTAGCATATTTTTATCAGGTGCAATAATATAGAAATCCATTTCTAAATAACTGCTAAATATATATATATATATATCATAGGGTCTCGCACTTATATCTAGGGGAAAAAACAACTAATCGAGTTCATACATGCCTTGATTATAATATATCATTACTTGTCCTGAATACTGAAATGCAAATACATAAGCCGTAAACCCTGAAGGGCTAGGAACGCTATCTACTACTAGCTATCCTATCAAAATTAGTGACAAGTCACCCAGCCTTCTTCAAGGTCCATAAATAGTAACTAGTCCCTCAGTCACTGTCACTGCGCGTGAGGTCACGCACCCTCCTCATCGCACCAGGATGTATCCTCCAACCGCCATCATCCTCATCTGAACCCGGGTACGGAGCTCGATCCCATCAATCTCTCTGCGGGCTATGGCTAGGGAAGCAGCTCTGAAGTCCCCTGGGTATCCTAGTCTGATAGCTCTCTCAGCTGTCAGTGCCTCGCGTAACTCACAATGCGGGCAGATGCCGCCGTGATCTCAGCGTTAAGCTGAGCCACCATCCAGTCGTGTACAGCTACATGCATGATCGCCGGGGGTGGTAGAGGTGAGTCTGGGTCGCTAGAGGATATGTCATAAGCCTCGTAGGTATGTACATCCATCCCATCCTCCTCATCATCATCAGTATAGGGCAAAGAGCTCTGCATCCCTGGATATGGTGTAGGAGAGCGAACAGTCGGGAGAGGGTACATCTCTACATCCCTCCAGCCTAAGTCATCTCCCTGGGGCATCTCAACGTCGTCAGCTATGGGGACTAGGAAGGTCAGTCTCCTCCTCCGAGGTATCCTCAGTAGGGTCATCATCTGAGTCATTAATGGGTAGGTCCTCCGCCTCGGGAGTAGGGTCACGCTCAGGGACTATAGCATCATCAACAGGGTCAACCTCCCTCATAGGCTCCACTGGTACCTGACACAATAGGCAAGGTTGTAAGTCATATGTCATAGCCTATTTGTATATTCGAGGATTCAACTCAACTCAAATAAGAATGTAATAAGTAAATAGTGGATCTACCGTCAGAGAGATCTCGCAAAGTAACATCTATCAAAGGATTCAGAAACAAGGTTCATCTACAGACTTGAGGAATTAATTCACTGGAAGAAGTTCAAGAAATTGATCATGCCTCAGTGATATAAATCAAGATTGTGGATTTAATCAAGTGACAGAGATCTTGTCAGGGTATCAATTAATTACAAGGATTTAGTCTGAAGAAAATCAAGAGTATCAAGGTCAAGGCTTGAAGAAACGTCACAGAAGTTAGTCACTCATGAACCAGACAGTACATCGAGTGTCAACATTGAAGTGGTGGAATTGATTCATAATTGACAGTGATTTTCAGAAGATTTTCAGAAGAATGGTTGCTGCTCAAGATTAGTATTAATTCTCTATTAATTAATTAAGTCATATAATTTAATTAAGAAAATAAATTATATCTGCAAAGATTAATTTATTGATTAATTGAATTAATTGATTAATTAATTCTGAATTAATATTAAGGTTTTTCAGAATTTTAATTTGATTAAAATCTGCATTAAATCAGCAAGACAATTGAAAATGAACTAGCATGACAATCAGGATTATCATACCGATTGTCATGCCAGGCCATTTTCAATAGTCTCACCGAAAGTTACACTGGGAGGAGGATTGTCTTGTTAGTTCATTCTGATAGTCTTGCTAGTTCATTTGATTGTCATACCGAAAGTCTTGCTAGCTGTTGAGATTGTCTTGCTAGTTCAAAGGATAGTCTCACCGAAAGTCCTACCAGCTATGGGATTGTCATTCCAGTTCATTCCATTCCGTTGATTGATTAAAAAGACAGAAGCAGCCATTCAACAATTTTATCCAGAACACAAAAGTCAAGAACAAAGCAGAAAAGAAAAACAAGCAGCAATATTTCATCTTTTCATCTGCAAACTTCAAGATCAAATTTCTAGTTTATAAAGTTAAATCCAAACCACTAGAAATCTTTATCTTGTTCTTGTGTAACAATCTAGCGGATCAAAATCCCTAGAACTTAATCTCAAATCGCTTTTAGCATTTGATTCTAATTATTGCAAAAATAGAAAAAGTTCATGTCGAATTTATTCTAGATTTGTAATAATTAATTTGAGATTAATTCCTTGTAATCGATACAGTTGTTGTAACACCTTTCAAGTTTAATAATATTTTTATTTAACTTGAATTTTGTTTCAATTTTTTATTCCGCATTTAATTCGATTATTCGATACTGTTTGTATTCAACCCCCCCTTCTACAAACACATTGGGACCTAACAATTGGTATCAGAGCCTTCTGATTAATGAACAAATCAAGATCCTAGACTTTTGTGATTTTTCAACTCCTTGAATTTTTATTTATTCAAAAATTCATAATGACTTCACAAAAAGTTAGAACCGTTAAAATTCCACTATTTGATAAAGAAAATTACATCATGTGGAAGAAGAAGATGCTATTATTTTTACAAGTTGCAAATCCCAAATATCTGAACTTGTTAAAGAAGGGTCCAAAAACTCCGATGGTTATTGAACCAGAGGTGATAGAAGATGATGTTGTGATTACCAAAGCTAGAACCTATCCAAAAGAGCCTGAAGATTTTACTCCTGCTGAAAAGGAAGAAGCCTCTTTGGATGCCAGCCTTCAATTAATATTAATTGATTCCCTTGATCCCTTGATGAACAGACATGTGATGAACTGTAAAAATTCCAAACACATGTGGGAAACTATTGAGGTGATTAATGAAGGCACAGAGGAAGTTAGGGAGAACAAGTTGGAGATCCTAACCTCTGAGTATGAACATTTTAAATCAAATCCAGGAGAAGGAATTTCTGAAGTGTTTGAGAGGTACAATGCATTGATCAATAACCTGAACATAAATGGAAAATATTATTCAATTAGGGAGGTCAACAAAAAGTTCCTTTTAACACTGCCAACTCATCTTGAACATTAGAACACTGCCATTAGAGAAGCTACAGATCTAAGTGAGATTTCTTTGGATAGACTCTATGGTGTGTTGAAAACATATGAGTTGGAGCAGATTCAGCAGAAGGAAGTCTACGGGAAAGATAGAATGGTCAGCACATCTACTGCTCTTGTAGCTGAAGGTCAACAACAACAACAATCTCAACAGTCGGAGAAAATGGTACAGTTTTCCAAGGCTGAGGAAAATGTGATAGTAGCAGAATATGATCCTCCTACTACAAATCAATCCAGTGATGATTTTTATTCCTTGGAAGAGCTGGAGCAATTGGAAGATGAGTCAATGGCCCAAATTGTCAAGAGATTCTCCAATGTCAGATTCATGAGAAATCCCAAGTTCAAGTACAAGTCCAACTACAACAGATTCCAGACAGGTGGATCTTCATCCTCTAACACCAGTAGTGGTGGATACAAAACAGGGATGGTTGATCGGAGCAATATTTATACGAAAAAATTTCAGCTGAAATTTTCCTATAAAATATTATTATTATTAACCCATTTATTATTCTCATTAATAATTAAAACACCTTTTAATTATTAATCCTTTTTCTAAAAACTTTAGAAATAATTCTCTCTCTTGATTTAATTTCCAAAAATTAAATTCTTAATTAATAATTTTAAGAACTTTTCTTAATTAATTTATAATCAATTAAATCTCATTTAATCAATTATTAAATTTGCCAATTAATTATTTATTTCATAAATAGATAATTATTAGCCATTATTAATTAATTCCTCCACCATTAAATTATTTTCTTTTTATGGTGTGACCCTGTAGGTTCAATATTAAGCCGGTAGTAGAAATAAATAATAATAAAACTATTTTATCATTAATTATATAAATTCTCTAATTTATTAAATATGATTAATTAATTAATCATATTTATTCTACATCGTGAGGGATACTTCTCAGCATATCGCGACTATCCGGATAATACGAATTCACTGCTTAGAATACCAAGAACATATTCAGTGAATAGTTACCGTACAATAAACTTTTTGTACCCTACAATGTCCTGATTAAATACAAGGCATGGATCTCGAGTCAATCCTATCTAATTTAATCACTTGCTTACCATTTACTATGCTTAGTTCTATGCAAATTAGAAACTCCTTTCTAATTTCATTCACTCTAGCCAGAGATTCCTGAAATAGCATAAGTGGATCAGCCTTGAACATTCGCTTCCTTCACTGAAAGGGGTAGATCCTTTATTGATCATACACTATTTTTGTGTACAAATTCCTATACCCAGTAGAGCCCTAATAATTGTCCCTGGAGACTAAGAACTAAACCAAAGCATAGTTCAGTGTACACAAGATGACTATGATGACCTCAAGTCTAAGGATACTTGTACAACTATCACTATGTGAACAACTGCTGACATGTGAGTGAACTCCATCAGTTGTTCAGCTGTGCGAGTCATGTTCGGTGAACTTATTCTATAATAAGCACCTACATACTAGCTATAGTGTCACCACACAAATGTCTATGAGACCAGACATCCTTCACAATGAAGCAAGCATAGTATGTACCGATCTTTGCGGATTATTAATTACCAGTTAGTAATCCTATGATCAGGAACTATTTAAGTTTATAGTTATCATCTTTTAGGTCTCACTATTATGATCTCATCATAATCCATAAAAAGCTTTACTGTAAACTATGGTATATCTTATTTAAACACTTAAATAGATAGAGCCCGTAATAAAAACAAAACAAGTCTTTTATTAATATCAATGAAATCAAAACAGATAAAAAGTTATTCCTAAATCCTAATACATGATTGGACTTAGGACATATTCCTTTCAGTAGGTATATTTCGATGGATAGCCCCTCGAATTTCTACAGTTTAGTTTTATTTTTAAACCGCTATTTTGGGAAAATTTTATTGGATACTTTATTATACTTTTTAATTTTTAGTTGTTTATTTCTGAGAAAGTATATAAGCCCCATTCCATTTTCTATTTTACTTTTATCTTTCTTATAGCAATTTCTACTCTCTCCTCGTCTCCAAACCAAAACCCCTCTTTTCTTTAACTATTTTCATTCACAACAAGTGGCACCTGTAGTCAAGATAATGTCTCAATCTTGATTTGTATATGAAAAGAACAACTTTATAGCACTGGTGAACAAGGGTATTGCTGCTTCTGAGGCCTATCACAAAATGATGGACTTCTTTCAAGGCTGCAAACTGAGCTATGCAATGTTGGAATCACCAGTAATCTACTGTGAGGTTATGGAGGAGATATGGACTACAGCAGTGTACAACTCCAAAGATAAAACCATTGCCTTCTCTCTCAAAGGTAAAGACCATTGTATAAATAGTGATGAAATTCAAGATTGCTTACAATTGCCTGAAAACAATACACTAGTTCCATACACAGGCACATATGTCAGTGCCATGCTTGTTTCTATGGGATGTGCTCTTAACCCTACCAAGTTAGGTGAGGTTAGGAAGATGGTCCTTAGAAAAGAATGGAGCTTTCTCTGTGATTCCTTCATTAAGGCATTTTCTAGTAAGATAAGAAATTTTGATGCAGTTACATACTCACTTGTTAATATGTTATATATACTACTTAGTGATAGGTACTATAACTTAAGTGAGTCTGTCATGTATGAGTTAGGTTTCAATTTATGAGACATTAAGAAAATAAATAAGAACATCTATCATTCTAGATTCTTCATGATGATAGCTAATCATGTTTCCAAGAATCTCTCTGTTGAGAACCCAATAAACAAGCTTGATTGTTGGGTCCAAGAGAAGAGATTTATTGCTAATTTAAACAGGGAAAATCACCACATTTAGGTTCCCCTCATCTATTTGCCAATCATGGAAGAACCTCAGGTAAGTCAGGTAAACACTTATGTCTCTACTACTTCCCAACCACCTATTTCTTTGCAAACTTCCGTGGTACTGGCATCTGTGCCAATGACCAAACAGATGCCTACCCAAGCCATAAAATCAAAAGTTTCACAATCTAAGTTTAAGAAACCCCACTCTAGTTCTTCTCAAAAGGGACTAGTTTCAAAAACTACTAAATCCAAAGAGGGGAGTTTGAAGGGGAGTAAGGTTGGTGGGGGACAGGGTGAACATCAAAGAAACCCTAAGGATAAGGAGACTAAGATTTGTGTGACCCAAACCAGCCACACTGCAGTTTCCCAACAAACTGTAGTGCTTGATAAGGAATCAAGCTCATTGCTAGTTGCATCCTCCCAAAAGGATGTGACTATTAAAATAAGCTCTCAATCAAGACCACATGCCAGGCGGGGAAGAGACAAAGACCAACCTCAAACTTACATTAGAAAGAAGAAGTCTAAACCTATAGGGGAGTCATATGGGGAGCACACTGTGCCAACTACAGTCAAAGACTCAATTACTGCACCATCACAAAGTCAGGTTGATGTTGCTCCATTAAATGGGGTGGAGTCACTGTCAAAATCTCTCATAATTGAAACACCTCTCACACACAATTCTCCCACAAACTCACTGGATATGGACGTGATAAACACATCAATTCCTGATTCTCCACCTTTAACTCTCTTGGAGGAGCCTAAAATCTCAAGCAAGTGAGCATCATATTTTAGATGATTTGTTGGCTCACTTTCCATTTCTTTCTGAAAATACTGAGAAATCTGTGGATAATCTCAAATCAATCACCACAGATTCTACATGAGTTTCTACTCCAAACTCTTTCATTTCTACCTTCTCAACGGATATTTTTCATCCGTTGACTAGTGATTTTATCTCGACGGATGTGCTTAACAGCAATTATCCGTTGAATTACTCAACTACTATCAACGGATGTTTCTCATCCGTTGAAAGTCTCTGCGCCACTTGAAATTTCAACAAATGTTACAAATGAAGATGATTTAGTGGTTGTTCAATCACTATTAGGATTGAGGGAAGGGGTGAACATAGTGAGAGGCTGGGTTGCTCTCAGGAAAAAGGAGAGGAAATGAGTGACCAATTGCATGCTATTTCTTCCAGCATGGCAAAAGTGAGTGAGAGCAGTCCCACCTTAGATGGTGAATGTGAGGGTGTGAGGGTGAGAAGCCAAGGGGAGCCCTTGATGCAACAAAATAGAGATAATGAGAGAAATGCATGTATCACAGAAGAATGGGAAGAGATCATTGTTAGTGAGTTAGGGGATGTTATTGAGGCAGAAAAGAAGCAGCTATTTCAGTAAGATTATCAATCTATTTTAGACTCTATTTCTTTTGAAGCTGAGGCATTTACTCGTCTTGTTCCAGCTTATCAAATTCTAACTGAACAGGGCAATGAGGCTACTAAGAGGACATTAAACATGGTGTATATAACAACTTCTATGCTAAGGGCCAAGGATGTAATCAACTCTCTTCCACCTATAGCTGGTGATGACTGTGAGTTAGATTCTAGTGGTACATTTAGAGATTATTCAAATGAGGAAGATGATGGCATGGACATAGGGGGAGATGCAGGTCGTAGCTCAAGCACAACACTCCATCCTGGATGTTTAACAAGGACTGTACTGACCATCATTTTAAATAAACTCTTTTCAAGCTTATCCATTAAACTCAAATAGCTCTTCAAGCCACTACAGATGCCAACACCAAAAGTCTTCTCCAAGCCCATTTTGAATCTCTACAAGTACACAAGATTCAATCTCTCAAACAGAGTCAAGATTTGGATGACATCAAGTCTATCATTGGGAAATTAAAGAAAGATATCAATGAAAGAATGAAGTATAAACTTCCAGAGTCAACTATGAAAGACATTTAACAAAAAACTCAGGAATGACTCTGACTTGAATAGCAAAATTGATTCTATGAACACTAGGCTGACAGCACTGGAAAATTCAACCACCATGATTCATGTCAACCAAGTTCATCAAACATTCCTTCTTCAAAAACTGGTGGCTACTCAAACTCCAACCCCTGCTATACTTGATAATAACAAAAAGGGGGAGAAAGATGCAATTGTCCAAGTTAGTGAGGGGGAGAAGGATGTGCACATTCAAGTCAGCAAAGTAATAGTTCCAGCCATTACTTTCACAAAATCACCAGTTGTAGATAGCATTGACATCATCAACATTGTATTAGCAGAGCTCAGGCTGAATGAACTAAATAAAGAACATTGATCAAAGGATTGCAAAGGTTTTTAGTCCAATTAAAAAGCAAGATAAATCCGTGAAACATTTCACACAATTAAGAAAAATCCCTATCAGTGAAATGATCTTGAGAAATATGGAAAGCGGTCAAACCTCTGCTAGAAGACAGTCAAAGGCCAATGTGATCTTGAATCCCAAGAAACATTCATCAAAATATTCTACCGAGAATCCTTTGGACCTAGTCTATGCAACTCCAAAGCCTAATTAAAAGAAATTGCTTGGTCACTCTATTGCAAACATCAAGGATCCCAAAGACTCGGTTTTAAAGAAAAGGATAGCAAAAGTCTATAGACATAGAAAAGAAATTTGTGTGATGACTGGACATCCACAATTTGTAGAAGCCAAGAAAGAAGAGAAACTGAGACTCACACATCAGAAAAGGTAGTCTACCTTAGAACCTAATAATCAAGCTCAAAAGGTTGCTACCAAATCATAAATCCAGAAGCCTGCCATAAAAACTGAAACTGAGAAGAGTGAAGAACCAAAGCACAAACCAGGAAAGGGGTATAGAAAGAAAAAAGCCAAAAGGAAGCTTGAATTTGAAGAAGAAGAAGAAGAAGAAGAAAGAAGAAAAAGAAAAAGAAAAAGAAGAACCTAATCCAACCCAGTCTAATACTACAAATCAACCAACCTTGCCCACAATGGAGCAAGCTGAATTCGAGGTCAATCCTGAGATGAATTTTCATGATGAACCAATAATTCCTAAGGATGAACTAATAGACTGGGAAAGCCTACCAATTCCTGATCTTAATCTCCCAATTCCAACCTCCTCCAAGAGAAGAAAGAACATACCAAGAAAGCCAGTCAAATCTGTCCGATTCAAATCCAAAACTTAACCTAAGCCCAAACCTACAGTTAACAAAGGAGATCAACTATTCATTTGTGACATTAAGGAGTTCTCAGACATCAATCTTTACTTTGATGAACTAGATGAAGTAAGGGCTATTTATGCTTGTAAAATACTTCCAGAAAGATTGGTTTTCAAGTACAAGGGTGGCAGGGAAATCATTTGGCCTCTTCACAGGATTCTCAATAAAGGCTTCTCTGTCTTAGTGAAGATTTTCTCCGCAGTAAAAAAAAATGGTTTTAACATTGCTACCAAGAAGTAAATACTCAACCAGAAAGAATAAGACAAAGCTGGAGAGACCCAAATGCATAAGAAGATTCTTCAGATTAGATGATCAGTTAAAGATATCAAGTAATGAAACACTCAAGGAAATGCAGGAGATGCCGGATCAATCAAATAAAGATGAATATGAGTTCTACAGACAACTCCAACACCAGATTGAAGAGAACAATGAAAGGTTGGGAAAGAAGACTAGACATTCAAGGAGAAAATATTAATTTTCTCAGACTAGAGGAGCACCTTGAAAAATGGCTTGTGAGATTTCTATGAACCTATTTTTGTAAAATTTTCTATAAATTGGCAGCACTTATCAGTTTTATCTATTATTGAATAATCTCTATAGTAAAAAGGTGTTTTCTTATCATCAAGTTCCTCTAAATTTATGCCTACAATTCTAGTAGACATAAATTGGGGGAGATTGTTAGATTTATGTTGTAGACTTGATGATATGCTACAAAAACACCTTAGTAGATTTGATTAAGTGAAATTTTAGCTTTCAACGGATAATGTACTCTGTCATCCATTGAAAGAGTAGCTTATGTTTAAATAAGTTTTGGTAGCACATTCTGCATATCATAATGCCTTAGAGAATTAAAAGTTGTAGGATATTTTAAGTCATGTTGACTACTAGATTGATATGCAAAATAGGTTGGCTAATTGTAAATATTAGATTCCTTGTAATCTTGCATAAGTGAAATAAAGTTAACTGTTATGAAGATACTCTCAACGGATATTCTACAAGGTTTCAACGGATAATCAACCAGACTCTCAACGGATGATCCAACAAAGTCTCACGGATGATCCAACAGGGTTTCAACGGATGATCAATTTTAATAAGTAGTTGATAGTGACTTGACAGTCACTATGGGTTGATTGTATGCAAATGGAATGTGGAAAACTATTAACAGGTTTTAGAGAACAAAGAAGCATTTCCATTTCCATGATAACTTGAAGATATTCAAAGATGCTGGATGGAAAAATGGAGCAACATGTAATTAGACTAAGACACTTTTGTCTTATTAGTTTATCTTTTTATCATGTAACTTGGTGATATATAAACCAAGAGTAGCAAGTTTAAAATTAAGTAAGCAAAAACTGAGAAATTGAAAAAGCTGTATCTATTGAGAATTTCTCTATTCTAAGTGTATCAAACTTGTAAGAAGCTGTGTGCTTTTTTGTATCACAGAGTTCTCATCATTATATATATCTCTGGTGGGTAAGTTCAATCCACCAAAAAGTTTTTTAATCCTTGTGTTTAATTACTTTGTGTTTGAATATACCTATATTTTCATTCTGCACTTCTGCATATTCAAACACTGATATATTTATATTTGTAAGAAGTTATTTAAATAAAAAAGAAACCAAGAATTACATTCAACCTCCCTTCTATAATTCTAGTTATTAGATTGTTTGGGAATAACAATATCCGTTAAAAAATAATCACTAATCAACAGGTGATGGATATCCATTGATAAAGTAGAAGAAAAAGGAATAGAAGTTGATACTATTGTTGAGTATGTGGAGATTGATTTTAGATTTTGTTGCACACACTCTCCAATGGTTTGAAAAAGAATTGGCAAGTGATTCAACAAATCATCAATTAGATGATGATCAGTTCCTTGAGATTTTGGCTCCTCCATGAATTTGAGAGATGGAGAATGTAACGACCAAGAAATTACGTTTGTATTATATCTTAATAAAGGTGATTTATATGTATTATTATGTCAGTAAGTGTGTTGAGTCATAAAACCCTAATTGCTATGTGCTATGTGTTATTTGTTTCATTCAGAATATGTTTCAGGTATTTATTGAGTGTTTTATTATAAGTTAAATGTGTTATATCAAAATATGTACAACCCAAATAGTGTTTTAAAAGCCAATATTTCAAACAAAATCATTGGCCCTATTTTGCCAAGTATGGCCTATGCCATATCGATATTCTGAACACCTAGTCATTTTACAATTTTTCTTGTTTCGTGAAAAATGACTTTGTTAGATATATTTGATAATGTCATGGCTAATATGATTTATGTTTAGTTTTCAGATCTTACTTAAACAGGATAAATCAGTACTTACTGGAAGTCAGGACTTAAGGATATCGGTACTTATATTATAAGGAGATAATCATCAGAAGATGGATATCAGAACTTAAGTACTGAAGGACGTTCAGATAAGGACATCAGCTGTTTAAAGGATAGAAGATCGAGACAAACATAAGAAGAGATATGCATGAAGAAGGAATTCTATGAAGAATAGAATACTTGGAAGAAAAGATATCTGATTGATATATTTTAGGAAGCAGAATTATATTCCATATCAATTAGCGATTATCTTGTAACTGTGTAGTATATAAACACAGACATAGGGTTTACACTATAAGTGTTATCATATTCGAGAAGATTATTCATTGTAACCCTAGCAACTCTCGTGATATTTGTTCATCACTGAGAGGTAACAGTTTCATATTGTAACAGAGTTTATTGTTTCAATAAAGTTTGTTTTCTGTTACTTGAGTTATTAAAGTTCGATTTGATTGTACTATACACTATATTCACCCCCTCTACAGTGTGTGTGTGACCTAACAAGTGGTATCAGAGCCTGTCTGTTAACACACAAACAGTTTAAGATCCAAACACAATCATGTCTGACACAGAAACTCCAACTAAGCCCACCAAAACTGAAGAACCTCCAGAGACACAAATTCAAAGTCGGTATGAGACCATCAGAATTCCCATATTGAGACCATCTGAATATCCCATATGGAAGGTGAGGATGACCATGTTTCTGGAAGCAACAGATCCAAAATTTCTTGATAGAATCAAGGAAGGGCCTCACAAACCAACCAAGCTCGCGGTTGCAGTTGCAGGTGAAGCAGCAAAGACTGTACCAAAGGAGAAGAGTGATTACACTGCTGAAGATATCGCATCAATTGCTAAGGATGCTAAGGTACGACACTTACTGCATAGTGCCATTGATAATGTAATGTCAAACAGGGTAATAAACTGCAAGACTGCAAAGGAGATATGGGATGCCCTGGAAACAAGGTGTCAGGGTACTAATATAATTAAGAAGAACAGGAAGACAATACTCACTCAAGATTATGAACACTTTGACTCAAAGGCTAATGAGTCATTGACTGATTTGTATGATAGATTTGTCAAACTCTTGAATGATCTGTCACTGGTTGATAAGGAGTATAATCTTGAAGATTCAAACCTTAAATTCCTGTTAGCTCTTCCTGAATGCTGGGATTTGAAGGCGACAACAATAACAGACAACTACAATCTTGATGAAACAACTCTTGATGAAATTTATGGAATGCTCAAGACTCATGAACTTGAGATGGAACAAAGAAGCAAGAGAAAAGATGGAAAGTCAAGGATAGTTGCTCTTAAGGCTGAAGAAGAATCCCCCAAGGCAGCTACCTCAAGGAAAGACAAGGGTAAAGCTCTCTTCATAAAGTCTGATACTGAGTCATCAAATTCTGAAAGTGATGATGACTCAGAATCTGAAAGCTTGCCTGAGACGGATGCTGATGAGGAAAGTCTAATAGAGGAGATTATACAAATGTCAAATGCTACAACTGTGGTGAGAAAGGCTACATATCTCCTGATTGCAAGAAAGTGAAGAGTGACAAAGGCAAGGCTCTTGTCACATAGAAGAAAAGCTGGACAGACACCTCAAATTCTGAAAGTGAGGAGAATTATGCATTGATGGCAAATGCTGATAAGGCAAGTGCTGAAAGCAGTCCTGAAGCTGCTGAATCAAAGGTACCTCAAACTACTTATGCCTTTCATACTGATGATATAAATGATTTGAGAAGATATCTTAAAACCATGTTTGTTAGTTATAGAGATCAAACTTTAACATGTGAAAGATTAACTTATGAAAATCTTGCTTTTAAGAAAAGAAATGATTTCTTAGAAAATGAGTTAGTTATGTTCCATCAAACTCAGAAAGATAGAGATGATGCTTTTTATGTTAGGGATGAAGTGCTAAAAATGAATGAATCTCTAAAAACTAAGTTAGAAAAGGAAAGAGAGGTTATCAGGACTTGGACTAACTCTGGCAGAACAATTCAGAATTTGTTAAGTAGTGAAAACTGGAAAGAGGGCTTAGGTTATGAAGAGGATAAGAATGATAAAGGAACTGAAAGTATTAAGCCTGTAGTTGTTAAACAAAAGCCAAAGTTAAAACCTGTCAAGTTTGTAGCTGTAAAGTCTGATAATGAGAAATCAGAAGCTAAAAAGGAATTAACTTCTGACAAACTAAAACAGGAAAAGACAGCTGAAGTAAACATAGGCTTAATGACAAAGAAGCAGCTTAAGCATAAGCTGAAAGATGTTAAGAATGCAAACAAGGTAAAATTACCTAGGAAAAATAGGAATGGAAAGGAAGGAGTGAATAAAAGCAATGATTATAAGCCTGTTCCTGAAGCTCCTAGGAAAACGTGTCATAATTGTGGAAGTTCTAACCATCTGGCTTCTTTTTGCAGGAAAAATAAGAACATAAACTCCTTACCTTCAAAGTCAGGAGTTAAGAGTTAGTCTGTTAGATATAAACCACAAAATCCTTGTTTTCATTGTGGTAGTTTATGGCATTCCATTTATACTTGTAAGGAATATCATAGTTTGTACTATGATTATTATCAAATAAAACCTTCTTTAAAGAAAGTTACCATTGTTCCTTCTAGTGTAAGTTCTGATTCAAAGTCTGAAAGTGTAAATTCTGATAAGAAAAATGTTGGCATAAACTCTGATGCTAAATCCGCTGCAAATGTTAACAAACTTAATAAGGCTAAAGGATCCAAGCATGTCTGGGTCCTTAAAACTAACCATTAGTGGTCTTTGTGATTGCAGGGCAACAGGAAAAACATCCTAGTTCTGGACAGTGGATGTTCAGGACATATGACTGGTAATAAAGCCCTGCTATCAGACTTTGTGGAGAAAGCTGGCCCAAGTGTTTCTTATGGAGATGGAAACATTGGAAAAACATTGGGATATGGCAATATCAATCTTGGGAATGTCATCATTAAAGAAGTAGCTCTGGTCTCAGGACTTAAACATAATCTGCTAAGTATAAGTCAAGTCTGTGACAGAGGTTATCATGTTGATTTCTTTGAAGAACACTATGAAGTTATAAGTAAATCTAAAGGAAAAGTTGTTCTGAAAGGATACAGGCGTGGTAACATTTATGAAGCCAAGCTTTCAACAAGTAATGATGGTTCTGCAATCTGTCTGATAAGTAGAGCATCAATTAAAGAAAGCTGGAATTGGCACAAGAAACTCTCTCATTTAAATTTCAACAATATAAATGAACTAGTCAAGAAAGATCTTGTGAGAGGACTGCCAAAGTCAGTATTTGCTCCTGATGGCCTTTGTGAATCTTGTCAGAAGGCTAAACAAAGAAAATCCTCATTCAAGAGCAAGACTGAATTATCAATTCTTGAGCCTTATCACCTACTACATGTTGATATATTTGGTCCAGTAAATGTCATGTCTATTGCAAAGAAGAAATATGCTTTGGTCATAGTGGATGTGTTCACCAGATACACATGGGTGTATTTCTTGCACACAAAAAGTGAAACTGCATCTATCTTGATTGATCATGTCAAGCAACTGGATAAATTGGTCAAAGATTCTGTAAAAACAATAAGGAGTGATAATGGTACTAAATTCAAGAATTTGATAATGGAAGAGTTCTGCAAAAACCATGGAATCAAGCAGGAATTTTCTGCTCCTGGAACTCCACAGCAAAATGGAGTTGTTGAAAGGAAGAATAGAACTCTCATTGAAGCTGCACGTACAATGCTTGATGAAGCAAAGCTTCCAACCTATTTCTGGGCTGAAGCTGTGCAGATTACTTGTTTTACTCAAAATGCAACACTCATTAACAAGCAAGGAAAGACACCATATGAGGTGGTGAAGAAAAAGAAGCCAAATCTGAAATATTTTCATGTATTTGGATACAAGTGTTTTGTTCTTAAGACTCATCCTGAACAGCTAACTAAATTTGATTTAAAAGCTGATGAAGGAATCTTTGTTGGATATCCACTTTCCACAAAAGCCTTCAGAGTCTATAACTTGAGAACAAGAGTGGTTATGGAATCTATCAATGTCTCTTTTGATGACAAGAAGATTACTGTAATTGAAGATTTTATTGATCATGATCAAGCTGAGATTTGAAAATGAAGACTCAAATTCTGATATTGAAAATCCTGACAATCTAGATCCTGATACTACAAACTCTGATCGATTAAACTCTGATGTTATTGAAACGGTGGTGACTACACCAAAGGAAGATGCAGCTATGTAGGGGGAGCATACTCAAGATCTAAACACATCTCAAGAAGCATCAGAACATACATCTGGCTCTTCAAGTTCTGATTCGTCAAGTTCTGATAAGCCAAGTTCTGATAGGTCTGAAAATCTAAATTCTGAAGAATCCAACTCAGAGAGCATAGTTTCAGGGGGAGCATCAGAAAATGAAAATGAAGACAACATGGATCATGGGGGAGCATCCAGTTCTAGAGAGAACCTTCCATCTGCAAGGAAGTGGAATAAATCACATACACCTGATTTGATAATTGGAAATCCTGATGCAGGTGTCAGAACAAGAACAGCTACTTCAAATGAATGTCTTTTCAACTCTTTTCTTTCTCAGACTGAGCCAAAGAAAGTGGAAGAAGCTCTTCAAGATGCTGATTAGGTGCAAGCAATGCAAGAAGAGTTAAATGAATTTGAAAGAAACAAAGTCTGAACCCTAGTACCAAGACCAAAGAATAGATCTGTTGTTGGTACAAAGTGGGTATTCAGAAACAAAACTGATAGTGCTGGTATAATTACAAGGAATAAGGCAAGGCTGGTTGCAAAAGGATATTCTCAATAGGAGGGAATTGATTATGATGAAACATTTGCACCAGTTGCTAGATTAGAAGCCATAAGGATATTTTTGGCTTATGCTGCTCACAAAAAGTTTACTGTCTTTCAAATGGATGTGAAAAGTGCTTTTCTCAATGGAGAATTGGAGGAAGAAGTATATGTTTAACAACCTCCAGGCTTTGTAGATTCAAAATATCCAGATTATATCTACAGGCTTGATAAAGCACTTTATGGACTTAAGCAAGCTCCAAGAGCATGGTATGAGACTTTAGCTCGGTTTCTTCTGGAAAGTGGATTAGGAGAGGAACTATAGACAAAACACTGTTCTACCTCAACCATGGAAAAGACTTACTTCTGGTCCAGATTTATGTTGATGATATCATTTTTGGTTTTACAAATGACAGACTTTGCAAGAAGTTTGCCAAACTGATGCAGTCAAGATATCAAATGAGTATGATGGGGGAACTTAGCTATTTTCTGGGCCTTCAAGTCAAGCAGAATGAAGAAGGCACTTTTATTTGTCAAACTAAGTACACCAGAAACTTGCTGAAGAAATTTGGAATGTAAGATTGTTCAAGTGCATCCACTCCCATGGCCACTGCAACAAAACTGGACAAGGATACTGGTAAATCAGTAGATATTACTGATTACAGAGGTATAATTGGCTCTCTACTCTATCTAATTGCTAGTAGACCTGATATCATGTATGCTACTTGTCTTTGTGCAAGATTTCAAGCAGATCCAAGAGAACCTCACTTGACAGTTGTGAAAAGAATTTTCAAGTATCTTAAAGGAATAGCTGATCTGGGATTGTGGTATCCCAGAGAATCAGATTTTAAACTAACAGGTTACTCAGATGCAGATTTTGCAGGTTGCAAAATTGACAGGAAAAGCACAAGTGGAAGCTGCCAATTTCTTGGAGGCAGATTGGTTTCTTGGTTTAGCAAGAAACAAAAGTCAATTTCCACATCCACTGCAGAAGCAAAGTACATTGCTGCAGGAAGCTGTTGTGTACAAATTCTTTGGATGAAGAATTAGTTACTGGATTATGGGTTAACATATTTCAAAATCCCTATTTACTGTGATAATCAAAGTGCTATTGCTATCACAGGTAATCCAGTTCAACACTTAATGACAAAGCACATCAGCATCAGGTACCACTTCATAAGGGAACATGTGGATGAAGGTACAGTGGAATTTCACTTTGTTCCAACGGATGAATAACTAGTAGATATCTTCACAAAACCACTGTGTGAAGCTACTTTTACAAGATTGGTAAATGAACTTGGAATGGTTTCAGGTTCTTTCTCTAAATCTGCTTAGCTTTGTTCTGATGCATCAGACTTTATAATCAGTATTTACAGAAATTACTCTCTGTGTGTATTCTGTGCTAAATTGAAAATTGCTTAAGTACTGACTCTTGTCTGATGTGACTCTCTAAACTCTGATAGTGATATGTTTGTTTATGTAACTATTCAATCCTATGAGGATACCTGTGCTAGATGCTGACCTAGTAGTCTTTAATAACCTAGGGATCCCATGTTAGAAGTAATTATTTCTGTGGAAATCTATTGACACAAGCAAATTCTGATATTGAGCTTAGTTGAGTTTACTTTGTCTATCTTATTACTAAGTCACAAACTAGAATAATGCTTCTCATCTGTTAAGTCCTGATGCTAGTAAATCTGTTGAATGTACTAAGTACTGATAAACCTCACTTATCAAAAGAATAAGAAAAAGAATCAAGGATTAAAATCAGGTACTCCTTTGAGATCTAGAGTAAAAATGTGGAAGGGACGACCCAAGTGCATTGCTGGTATTAAGTAAATATGCATCAGAAAAGCAAAATATTTTCTTGGTGACTTTTCACACTCTATGATTACTGGAGAAATACTCTGATAATAGCATAAATTCTGATAAGCAGTCGTGACTCACTTACACTGAGAAGACACTGTACAATGGAATTTAAAAAATGCACAAAATTAGCACAAAATAGTTGAGGTGGACTCAAGTATGACCTCATTCAATAGTAGGCTTCAGAATAATGACAGGTCTTTAGTAAAGTTTTAGTTATGCCTTATTTCTAAGATGTACTGAAGTGAATCAGACTTTTACTCTTTGTCTGATATTTAGCTTAATGCACACACTCAACACTCCATATGAATAATGAAAATTTCTCTGGTGATCTATGCTATTTTAGATGAATAATTTATGTGTCAGATTGCATAAATTTTGAGGACAAGTTCTGTTGCATGTTCTAATGATTAAGTTTTGAAGAATGTATATCAGAATTTGTGTGAAGAATTACAGAAATAGCCATTCACTTTTCGAGTTAAGAAATCAAGTTCTGATGACTATTAAGTTCTGATATAAGTCTAAGTTCTGATATTAAATTCTGATTCTTTACTTGACTTATTTGTGGATAAATTTTAAAAAAATACAGTCTCAGTTTAAACCAGAATATGTTGAAATGGAAGATTAACAGTTACTATATTTAGGGATAGTGGTACACGTACATGCACAATCATTTTTACTTGTTTCTTGTGCGCATTAAACCATGTTTTACCTTTCCAATGACTGTTTTTCTTTTTCCAAGTCTAGGGAGACGAGGTAGAATTAATTCTACCTAGTCAGCATTAAAATCCTTGCGTCTCCTGGCATTCCTTTGCCTATATAAACACCCACTTATCATCATCCTATACATCAATTCTTTTATCACAAACTCACTTTCATTTTCTTTATATCAAAAACACCATGGTCAATTACAATATGTTTTTGAACTATGAAACATTCAACATGGAGCTGAGCTGTGAAGCCTGGCAGCAGGAATGGCACGTCACTACCATTCCTGATGAGATATGGGACTCAGTTACCTCATGAGGTATTCACCCACCTCCTGTTCTTCTACATGGACTACCATCACCATCTGGAGCGATTGGAGGAGGAAAGGAGGGAAGCTCTCCACCAGCAAGAGTGAATCATCAAACTCGCTATTCTGTTTGTCGAGAGTAGGAAGAAGAAATAACTTATTTTCTTCTTCCTATTTTTCTTCATCGTCAGCCTTGCCCTGCTTCTTGAGCTAGGACTAAGGCTGTTGATGTTAGGTTTAAAAGCTTAGGACAATGATGTAATTTAAATTTCATGAATGTATTCTCTTGATATATTAATGGAATTTCCTTTTTCTTTGCAAGTTTTTGTCTCTGAGATGTTTGTAACTTAAGTGCACTGATAAATCCTGATATATCCATGTTCTGATGACCATTTCTATTTTGATTTAAATTAAGTTCTGATCTTACAATTTCAGTACTTATTTACTTAATTTATTTTGGTCATTCTCATTCTTGACTTTTTCTCAGAATATTGGAGTTGCAGTGAAAAATAATTGAATAAGTGGGAACAGTTTAAATTTTGAATTAAAACTGATTTACCTCGATTAATGGAATTACTGGGTAAGTGGAACAGGTTTTTCCTTGAAAAACTGCAAGTGGGTAAGTAATGATTACTGTTTTCCCGTGCCCATTAAATATTCATTATTGCTGCATGTTTGACAGGTGTCCAACGGTTATATTTTTTTACCAAGTATAACTAAGAGAGAAAGAAGATTATACAATCTTTTATTTACTTTTTCAACTTTATCTCTCTCTTTGCTTTTACTCTCTTTCATCTCTTGACGTTGGTTTTTCATACAGACATTTTATCAAACACCTAACAGGCACTCTTAAATCTCGATTTTTCTTATGGCACCTAAGGATTTGATCATTGATGGAGCTAAATTTGTTCCAAACAACTATGCTGCAATTCTCGATCATGCTAAAGCTGCATCTGAGTTGCTATTTTGTGCAAGATCTTCTTGCACACAGTGAAATCGGCTATGCATTGACCCAGCCTTCAGTCTTTTCCGGCCAACAAGTTCTGACATTTTGGCGGACTGGGCACTTTGATAATGGTGGTACACATGTTACTCCCAGTATTGTTTTCGAAGTGGATGATTCTACATATGTGATAACTCCTGGTACAATTCGAAAGGCTCTACATTTACCAGAAGGATGTATTTTTTCAACCTCAGAGGAATCAACTCTTAAAGAATTAATGGCTAGTTTGGGGTATGAGCAGAGTTTGGCAAAGCTTGGGCAGTTGAAACAGGGCTCATATCAGAAAGGAATGGAGCTTCTTCTTAGACTGCATCACTAAAGCTTTTGGGAATAAGTGTTCCAACTTTGATGCCATCCCTATAATGAGTCAGCACATCGGGTATGCTATCATTAACCAAACTCATTTCGATTTTGCAAATGCTGTGATAGGTTTTATTGGGGATAGGATGACAGAAGATAGGAATGTTGTCTACTTTGCTAGATTTTGTCAGCTTATATATAACTTTTGTTGTGCTGATGAACCACAACCTACCACTGACTTAACTCTACCTTTCCAAATTTCAAAACGAGCCTTTAATGATTTGGTCAATGTTGATCTTAAGAAAACAGTGGTTAGACCTTTACAGATTCCTCAGTCTGTAAAACAGATCTTGGTAAATGCTGATCCTGACACCTATAGATCTGTTTATCCTGATATCCAACCTACCACCACATCTCAAACACCACAGCAACCAACAGAACATACCACTCATACTACTCAACCATCCCTCAGAACATATCTCAAATCATATCTCTCCACTTCACAGACAGCTCAACCCTCATCTTCAACACCTACTGTGAAGCCTTCATCTTCCAAGCCTAAGAGGACAAAGACTGTTCCTCAAACACCTCAGAAGAGAAGGAGGATTGTTTTGAAAGATGAATCTGACAGTGAGGAACAGGGTTCTACATCAGCACCTGTTGTCAAAGAAGCTAAGAAAGTTCATTCTCAGAAGGATTCTGGAATTGGGGGATCTAAGCTTCTCAAAAGGCTTAGAAAAATGACTTCTACTGAAACTCCCAAGGAATCCCCACCTTCAAAGAGATACAAGAAAAAGAGAGCTAAAAGGCCAGTTTCAGATGATAAGGAAGCAGCTAAGGAAGGAGATCAGGAATCTCTGATCTCACAAGAACCAGAATCTGCCAATGCCACTGCTTCTCCATCAACTCCAACTCAGGAAGCTGTTACTGAAAAGGCCAACACACCATCTATGTCTCCTGTTCAAAAGTCTGTATCTCCTGTTGATCCAGGCACAAGTGCTGAAATTAATATTCAGAACCTGGTTGTGCCTGAAATACTTTACTTAGAAGCTCCAACAGCAACTAATTCATCAACAACACCTGTTACTGATGCTGCTCAAACTCCAGAATTATCTACTACACCTTCTCTGCATCTAGATGATGATGATCAGAATATAGGTGTGCATCAGGATATGGCTGTTGATCAGAACTTGGAACCAGATCAGCAATTAGAGGATGATGCTGAAGCCTCAATTGCTTCTCATACTGTTGTTTTATCAGAAAATGCTGATTCTGAAAGTTCTGATGTTGCAAATGCTGGAGATACTGGTGATACTGCTCCAAATGCAGATGCTGATGAAGCAGGTCCTTCAGGACATGCACCTCAACAAACTATTCTTTAATCTGAACTCGTTAAGAAGTTTGTTACCAGAGAAGCACCAGTGCCTTGGAGTGAAACTCCTGCAGGACATGAGTGGACTAAGGAATGGAACTCAGTTACCTGTGTTCCATCTGCAAAGAATCTTGCTGAGCACTTGACAAAAGCTGATGAGATGTTAATTACTGATGATTTCAAAACACAGCTTAGAGTCACTGCATTGAGTACTAAACATCTACAAGGTCTCCATTCAATACTCATGCAGAGTTACATAAGATTCAGGAAGAATTAATGAAGCAAGAACAAGTTCAGAAGATTGACAAGAAAAAATTCTTCCAACCTACCTTTAACAGAGTTGCTTATATTGAGAAGACTCAAGAGAAACAACAAGCTCAGATTGATGATATTCTGAAAAATCAAGCTTCTCAGCAATCTCAACTTAATGAAATCCAAGCCTCAGTGGAATTGCTTGTCTCTCTTCTCTTACCTGCTGATGCCAAAAAGGGAGAGAAAGTAATTAAGTCCAAATGCAAAACTGATAAGACACTAAAGGGGAATGATGATGAAAAGGATGATCAAGGAAACCCTGGAATGGGTAGAGGTCATAGTCAAGGTAGAGGTTTCTCATCAAGAAAAGCTGAAATCACAAGTCACAGAACAAGTTCTGATGCTGGAAAAAGAATTAGTTCTGCTACTAGTAAAAGGATAAGTTCTGATGAACTTTTAGATCTTGATGAAGAAATGTCAAGACAGTTATTTCTTCAGGAAAATCCAGGAATGGACTTGGAGAGTCTAATGGAAGAAGAAGCCAGACTTAAATCAGAAAAAGTAAAGTCTAAATCTGAAGCTTCTGGTAAAAAGAAACTTCCAAAACTCAAAGGCATTGTGATAAAAGAAAGGATAAATTCTGAAGCAACCATGGCTAAATCACAACCACATATAGATCCAAGGTCCAAGGGTAAAGAAAAAGTTGGTGAACCTATCAAGGTTTATGTGCCTCCTGTGAATGAAGAAATTACTGATGAAGATGATGATCTTGCTCTGACTTCAAGAAAAGTTTTTAAGACAACCTCTGACATGGCTCAAGTTGTTCAGAGTCAAGAGATAGTAAGTTCTGATATTCCAAAGAACCAAGTAACCTCTGACATAGCTCAAATTAACTTGATATCAGAAGATAAATCAAAGACACTCCTATCGGGATTCACCAAAGCCAAACAGACTCAACCTTTGAAGACTGCTGCAAGTGGTTTTGAAGCAAGAGTAGTTACTGGAAAGGAAGTAAGAGACAAAACTGGATTGGGAAGTGCTGATGAAAGAAGAATACAGAACACTACCAATGATCCAACTTCCTTGAGTGAACCAGGTATTGGAGCAACTCCTGAGAGATTGAATCAACTAGAATCTGTACAAATTGTTTACCATACCTACTTGAAAGAACACATCTTGTTGTACTTCATGACAGATGGTAGGGTTTATCATATAAGGGAAAATGCCATTCCACTGAAGTATTTTGAAGAACTGGAGCATGTATTATTCTTACTTCAAGTGAATGACAGAATAACTGAAAGTGCTGTAAACTATTTGAAGAATCAGATTCAGAGACAGAAAAGGCTTTATTCTGTTAAGTCTGACAACACATATCTTCCAAAGTACAGAGATCACAAGGGTGATATAGTTGAAATGAAGCCCAACACTGCTAAGATTATAACTACCTTTCTGGGTTACAGGGCTGTGGAATTCAATCTTGAGTCTGATAAGGCATATTTGATCAGACTGGATCAGGATATAAGAAAAGCTAGAATTAATGATCTCAGGGCTGCAATCTTTCAAATTGGTGAAGATACTGCAGAGCTTAAAGATGCTAAAAGGAGGATGATTGATGAACTCAGATATGCTGAGAGATGTTTGTTGAAGAACTATCTCAGAACAACTCCTGACATCAGAGAGATCAGAAGATGAAGCCAAGTCAAGATCTATAACTACTTAAATTCTGATATGAATACAGACTGAAGTTGTTATCAGAAGTTAAAGACTGTAAAGCTTTAAGGACTGTAAGTTGTAGTTATCTAGTCTCATTCTCATGTATTTGTACTTAATGTTTTTGACATCATCAAATATCTGTTAAACTTGTATATTATGCTAATTTACAAGTTGGGGGAGATTGTTAGATATATTTGATAATGTCATGGCTAATATGATTTATGTTTAGTTTTCAGATCTTACTTAAACAGGATAAATCAGTACTTACTGGAAGTCAGGACTTAAGGATTTCGGTACTTATATTATCAGGAGATAATCATCAGAAGATGGATATCAGAACTTAAGTACTAAAGGACGTTCAGATAAGGACAGCAGCTGTTTAAAGGATAGAAGATCGAGACAAACATAAGAAGAGATATGCATGAAGAAGGAATTCTATGAAGAATAGAATACTTGGAAGAAAAGATAACTGATTGATATACTTTAGGAAGCAGAATTATATTCCATATCAATTAGCGATTATCTTGTAACTGTGTAGTATATAAACACAGACATAGGGTTTATACTATAAGTGTTATCATATTCGAGAAGATTATTCATTGTAACCCTAGCAGCTCTCGTGATATTTGTTCATCACTGAGAGGTAACAGTTTCATATTGTAACAGAGTTTATTATTTCAATAAAGTTTGTTTTCTGTTACTTGAGTTATTAAAGTTCGATTTGATTGTACTATACACTGTATTCACCCCCTCTACAGTGTGTGTGACCTAACAGACTTTTCTGGGCCCCTTCGGGTGTCAAAATCCCCACAAAAATCACATTTTTATTTTTATATGATCATAAAATTATCAAACATCATTTTTCTTTGTATGTTTGTTTAATTCGCAATATTTGGGAATTTTTGGCATATATTTTGTATTTATTGGATATTTAAAAATTCATAATTAATACCCATAAATTTTAAAAACTTGGGGCCAATTAATTTTATTAGATGTATAATTAGGGCCTTAATTTTATTTAGGGGTATTATTTTTTCTAGTATAAATAGCTAATTATTCACTAATTATTATTAAATAATTATAGAAAAATCAGAAAATCAAGAAAATAGTAGTGTTGGTGAAGAACAATTCAAGAATTCAAACCCATATTTCATAGTGATTTTGTTATCCAAATCGTTCATGTGAGTAACCAAATTGAAGCTTGTGATCTCTACTTTCTGTTCATACCATCAATTTCATGTTTTGTTGCTTAGATTTTTAATTCGTAATTTAGGGTTCATGAACCGGAATTAGGGGTTTTTGATTGTGGGGTTATGGGATGAAACTGATGTTTTGAATAGTTTCTTATGCTTGTTTACAGTTGATTTATGCTATTTCTTTCATCAAATGATGGTTCGAATTAGTTGTTCTTATTCTAGGGTTTATGTTCATTTTAATTAGTTCACTTTTGATTTTACATGAATCTGAGGTTATTTTGATTATAGGAATTAGAATATAAAAGTTATAAGCTTTATTTTAAGATTTTATTTATGATTTTTCATGTACGAAATCAATAGTTTGGTTTTTGGCCGGAAAATGTTTTGATTTGGCCGGAGAAATCATTCCAGGGGTTATTAGGTTATGATATGGTTATGGTTGAGTTCCTTGTGAAATTTGGAATGAAAACCCATAAGAAATCGAACCAAACGATGTTGTTACGGCCCGTAATCGAGCTCGCCGGAGGGGAGATCGGTGTTCGTCGGCGCCGCTGCGTTCATCACGGTTCCAGCCATGTTTGTGATGAAGGAAGTAGGAGGAAGGTCCAGGGGATGATGGGGATTGAAGCTGCAGGGTTAATCAATCTGAAAATCGGGTTTATAGCTGGATGTTATCGCCGGAACAACCACCGGCGGCGAAGCCGCGGTGGTGTTCTTCACGACCCAGGTTCGAACCCGAAAATCGACCAGGGTTTGATCAACTAAACCCCAAAAATTTGTTTTCTGAAAGTGTTTTTCAATTTTATAATTTAGTTTATTTTTATAAAAACAGAAAATCAGTTTTAATAATTAGAGAAATCAAATAATAATTAGATTAAAAATCTGAATTATTTTGTAAATAATTTCTAAATAATTTTATTAATTTAGAAATTTTAAAAGGTAATTATTTAATTACTTATTTATTTATTATCTATTTATTTAATTATGTATTTATTTATTTAAATAATTATTTACTAATTGGAGACTAGTTAATTATATCGATTAATTATTCGATACATAGATCGGTTTATGCGAACGACTCGTAGTTATTCAAGTTGCATTCCGAATCTTGGGAATCCAGAATATGAATATTTCTTTATTTACTTATTTAATTCCAGATTACGTAATATTTATTCGTATCGGTTAATTAAGTATAAGTAATCAATTTAACTAGATAATTTGTAATAAATTGAAATAATTCCTAAAATTAGGGAATAATTATTTTAAAATATGATAATTCTTAATTAATTTTTTAAAAATATAATTAAGGTTTAATTAATTGTGATTAATTAATTATAATTGATTTATAATTGATTAAATCTTTTTTATCGCGTGATAATGAAACCGTCTATCCGATTTAAGCGAAACGAAGACCCTTAGACTCAAAAAAATTACCCGATTCCATTAAAAATAGTTATAAATCATATTTTTTTCGATAGCAAGTCAACTTATGATAATTAATTATTTATAGACCCTATTATTGATAAGAACGAGTCCAATAAATTCCAAAAAAATTAGGAATTAAGTTAGATAGTGTTTATTAATGCGAATATAGGTCTAGTATTGATTCTAAAAATATTTATAAATTTAAATTAACTATGGATTTATGTGCTACGTGATTTACGTGATTATCTGAACTCTATGTGTTAAATTATTATATACGAGTCAAATAGAATCGTATGGGTAGACGATAAGGGTTACGTGGTATCAGTATGACATACACGTACGGTGTAAGTCAACTAAATAAGGTTTTTTCTTTATAGATTTAGCACTAGCAAGGCGAATTAAACCAGAGATAGGAGGCTGTGAATTATCCGAGGCGAAGTGCATACCAGGCAAGTTTTTCCTCTATTCTAAGTTGTAAATAGTGAATCACTTCCAAATTTTCATGACAGCTACACTTTGATAATTCTTGTTCACAAACACTGATACGCAATTATTGATCCTTTATTTCTATTTCATTTCAATTCTCGATTTCTCTTAATTCATTGAATCCTTTATTTATGTTTCAATTGTTGCACCTACTCATATACATATACTCTGATATATTCCGATGTTGCGATACATTGAAAGCATACTGATTGTTTCGAGTGCTAAGCTATGGACTGGATGGTTATGATACGGGATGGGTATGACCCGAACCATTGATTATTAGGCCATAGTGCATGGGTACCCTATATGTTGGTGGGTCTATAAAGCTGGGTATAGATCCGCACTATATCCTGACTGATCAGCAGGTTATAGTGCATATGGTGGTTTTTGTGTTCAGTCTAATTCATTTGGTACTCGCCCGTAATGGCTTTCATTGTTCATTACAGAAACAGATGGTTGTTCAAACCAACAGATTACCGGTTCATTTATCTTTCACTGTTTATACTATATATATAAATGTTGCAGCTTGCTGAGCAATTATGGCCCACCCTTATTATTGTTATTCACCTTGTTTTTCAGTGAAAGCTGAGAATGAAACTCACCCGAACCCGAGTAGTCAAGAAGCGGGTCAAGCAGCGGGGCCCTTTGGAACTAAGAATACTTATTCTAATTCCAGAAGAGAGTTTTGAAATGCCAGAGCAGGTGTAGCAAGATAAGTTATCGTTATGGTTTTAATAAAATGGAACTTAGTTTAAAATTCATGTATAAAGATGGTTTGTAATAAAGAAGTTTTATATGACAGTATATTTGAGTTATAATAAAAATTGGTAAGTTGTTCTTGTTTTCATACCTTAACCTAGAAAAGATCCTGAATAGTAATAAGAAGGGGTAATTATATATTTCTATTATAATTGTACAGGTTCAGTAAAGCAGTTAGTGTTCGTAATGCCCCAGATCTATACCCCGGATTTGGAGGGTGTTACAGTTGGCATCATAGCTTAGGTTTTGGCCCTGAAAACTAAGAATATTAGAGTTAAGATAAGATAGGGAGATCACATAAGATAGGGATAATGGTATTAGGGTTAGACTAATTTCTTAGATTAGGAAATTATAAGTCTAGGAATTGGAATTGACCTTTTCTTGTGTTATGATTATTCTGTTAGATGACATCATCACGATCTTCAGAGAGGACAGTATCCGGGCCAGCATTGCCACCAGAGTCAGCACAGGTATTTCCACCACTGCCACCATCACCACCACTACCACAGGAGCTACCACCACCAGCCCCAGAGCAGTTTCCAGTTCCACCAGTACTAAAGGTACCTGACTTTATTGACTATTTTCCCTATTTTGAGCCAGAGATACCTTAGTTATCGCCGCTAGAGTTTCTGATATTTGATATACCTTATATGGTTGACTTTCCTCAATGGGAGGAGCTAGAGCCCCAGATACCAGTATAGCAGCCAGAGGTTCCACCTTCACAGCCTGATGTAGTTCCAGTTCCTCAGATGTTTGAGCCACCAATTCCACCAGTGTTGTTTCCAGCACCGATAACCACTTATGCTCCTGTGCCCGGAGTCTACCAGTTTCAGCAGGCCGAGTTTATGGATGAGGTCATTGATCAGCCGATGCCACTACCTACCAGAGGTTCACAGACAGATCTTCGTGAGCCACGGACTGTGCCCTATCAGCAGCATGCTAGGCTGAGGGATGAGATGCAGATGTAGGAGAGACCAGTACAGGGAGATTCTCGGATTATTTGAGAGCAGAGAGTTCGGACCGAGTGAGAGCATTGCAGCCAGACTACATTATGAGAGAGCGGCTCCGATAGATTTACCGAGCAGCTTCACAGGAGGTTGTAGAGTTGAGACAGGAGGATGTCCGTACTGATGCAGTATATCGTAGAGCGATGAGATTTACAGAGGCAGTATTAGGGTCACTTAGGCAGGAGATAGACTGAGTGCCACCTGGATTTTGAGATCGGCCAAATAGCAAGGTGTTGTATTATATGTGATATATATAGATAGAGGCGGCATAGTATAGTGTGACTAGGCTTGTATGTGTGTAGCATATAGTTTGACTAGTAGCAGTAGTATGACTGATGTGATGCAGACCCATTGTATCAAGCACTAACATATATATATATAATAACTTTTTCCATTTTTTCTTTTATTTTTTCAGTCTCTCAAGCATTTACATCTACTTTACTGTTTTATAATTTATATATCTCAAATGTTGTTCTTATTCAAAACAATGTTGTACAATTTATTATTTCAAAAAATTTCAATTACACCCAAGTGATTTAATTAAACACCAAACTATTTTTAATTTCTCATTTTAGATACCTGATAAATTATTTTTTTTCCAATATCAACTGTTTAAGTTTCCTGTGTAACATCTAAGAAATATTATGTAATTATTTTTATCAATAAATAATTATTATATGATTTTATATGAATTTTGGTGAATTATTTGATAATTGATATTAATATTTGATGTTTATTTCTGATAAAAATTTAGATATTTTAATCTTTAATTATTCAAAATAAAATATAGATTGTTTTGGTATTTTTCTGGCAATTTTTGGATTGCTGTATGATTTTATATGAATTTATAGAATTAATAATGATTATTTTTACTTAAATATAAAATTACTTTTTAGAATCAGAAATCATTCCACTTCAATCGTTTTTGCGTTTTTACAACCCGAAACTCTTCCGAAAACTCCTTCCTAACCTAATCCGATAATTCTGAACATTTTTCATGTTTTGACTTTTTCGATCCGGAATATGGTTTGACCTGTACGAGTCCCAGCGTGAAATTTTCGATACGCTAATCATTTTATAGATCAATAAAAATTCGTATTCTCAAAAGGCGAGATATTATTATCTCATTTTCGTGCAAAATGTTTTATAAGAGGCTCCGTTTTGATAATTATCCACTTCTGGTATTAAAATCGTATCGTCTTTTTAGTTACTTAGCGATTAAGTAACCTAATTTTTGGATCCGATATGTAAGGGTAATTATTGAATTATTCAGTAAATAAAATATGTGATGGGACTGTCGGCTATGTGTTGTTGTATTATAATTTGTTTATGATTTGTTGGACGCGAAGATTAATTTTATAATTAATTACCAAGCTGTATGAACTTAATTCATTCTTAAAGTGATTTTATTGAATATTTATTCTTATAAATGCTAAAACTGTTTCTAAAATTATTTTAGTTATTCTATAATTTAGTTTATTATTTTTAGGGGTTTAAAAAATTTAGAAATCAATATTTTATTAATTATTTAATTTTAAATGATTTTATGACTTCATTAAATTGTAAAATCAGTATCAGAATGCTTCAAAAATCATCAAAAATTTTATTTTATTAAGTTTGGAATATTTAAAGAATTTCAAAATTATTTCAGAAATTTTCTGGCTTTTATTTAATCGCACGTGTATTCGTTACATGAAAAGATTACAGATCCAATGCGTGTTATAAAAATAATTTAGAAATCTTGAAAAATTTTATTTTACTAACTCCTACTTATTTCGAGATTTTTAAAGAAATTGTTTTCGTAAATTTTCGGATTATTTTACTTATTAAACACTCGTTCAATTTTTAAATTGCGGTACGAAAATGGGTGATAACGGGAATAAAATAAAAAATAACAAATAAAAAGAAAAAAATATATATAAAACCTAACCCCCCCCGGTTTGTATCACCATCGCCTTTCTCCACATCCCACTCCTCAATTCTCCTATCTGTTGAACTCAATCTCTCCCATTTTTGTGCTCTTCCTCCCGGTTCTCTTCCAATCGCTCAATCCCTCCCTTATTTCTTTCCCTTTTCTCGGTGGTCGCCGCCGTTTTCTCCTTTTTCCGGTGTGTCAACGGCCTGTTCCGACTTGTTTTTCGGTAAATACTCCTGTTGGTTTCTTGTTTATGTATATACATATACACTTGCGTGTATATGTGTGTATGCAATTGGTGTTGTGCCTGGATTATTATTTCTTTTATTCCTCCCATCGTCGCCCCTTTCCGTTTCCGGCGAGGGGGCGGCGCGTGGGGCGTCCCTTCATGGGTAACTGGTGGTACGGTTGGGTGTTGTTTTGGTTCTGTGATGTTTGGTTCCGTGTACCTAATTCGAATTAATTATTTTCTGTAGGGTACTGATTAAATTATGTCCGAATAAATTATCTGAGTAAATTTCGTGAAATAAAATAAATTTATGCGGGAATAATTATGAAATTATCGGTGAAATTTACGTAGGATGCCCGATATAATGGGAACCCGTAAATTTTATCGCCGTCGGCGATGAGCCTCGGCGAGCCGACGGTGGACGGTGATGATTTTTATATGAGTCCTACTGTTATTAATTAAATAAAATTAGTTGGTAAAATTAATTGTGAAACGAAAAATGTGAATAAAATAAAATACGAATAAAAATACAAGTAATGATAGTAATTAACCGAATCGGAGTTTGGGATTTGTGAATTGGTTGTGATTGGATTGTTGTTGTGAAGTTTGACGTTGATTTGATTTCGACGGGTAGGCCGATAAACAAAGGAGACGCTTCCCGATTTTCGGGAAATTAATTCCGAAAATACGGAGACGTAACCCGCAATTATCGGAGACGTCGAACGAGAATAAATATACATACATATATATATGAAGTTATATTATATGAAACCAAATTACGTGTTGTGATGAAATATTTCATAAATACTCGATTACCCTGTTTTTCAAAATGACGAGTATACGTATTTTCCGAAAATAAACACCGAACCGAGTTTCAAAGATGTGAACCATAATTGCTATGTGTATTTCAGTAATACATATAAATATGAGTTGGGCTATGAAATCGTAATGGTAGAATAGGATAGTGGTGTTATGTTAAGCGAAATGATTATCTGAATTAGGGTATTTCAACCCTGTAGGTCCTAGTCGGAAGACCCGAGACGTGACGTTGGACTAGGAATGATCTAGTGATTAGTTATCAGACTCAACAAGAATCCAATCGGAGGACACGAATGATAGGATTGTATCCAGAATAGGATAGTGGTTTGACGATGAAGCCAAACGCTCAAGGAAATCCAAAAGTCGACCGATAATAGTGGTTAAAGCTTATCGAGGCAAGTATTCCTGAACTTTCTTTTAAAATACTGCAATTATTTCTTCGTTCTTATTCTAAGTTCAGAATAATTAAATGTTTTACATTTCGATGCAATTACTCTGATTATGCATGTTCTTTTCATTATTGTTCCTATAATTCGATTGCTCTCTTGAGCAAATGCCCATTCTTTCGGGTTATTTGTGAACCCTGAATTGGGATATTTTGAATTCAAAATGATTTGACATCAAAACACTCTACGGGCTGGATGTTTACTATAAGGGCCAGTGATGAGCTAGATCCTATGGGCCGGGGATGGACCGGACCCTTCGGCGATAATGCCTAGGTACCTGAATGGATCTATACGGTTGGGTATAGATCTACACTATATCCTGACTGATCAGCAGGGTATAAGTGTGAACTAGTGTCCAGTCTAATTTGTTGTTGATCTCCAATAACTGACATTCTCTCTCGAAAGGTTTTATGATTCCAAAACCGGAAAAAACCCTGATTCTGGAGAAGAATTTGGGAATCACTTGTCACTTTTGGACTTATAGTTGAAGGCTGGTGACAACCAACGTTTATTCGCTCCACTCACTCAAATAAATAGAATTGTTTAAAATTGTTTTAAGATTTTGTCCAGAAGTTTTTTTCCTTTGGTATTAAAATTTGAAACTCAAATTATATACTTGCTGGGCATTTTTGGCTCACTCTTGCTTTGTAAATTCTTATTTTTGCCAGAAATAGATAAGGATAAAAGTGAATAGCTTTGATAGACAGCAGTAATTTAGAGAAATCTCCGCTGCGAGAGGTTGAAGAAGTTAGCAAAATATGACAGGAGCATTAGGACAAAGGTATTTTCACTTGTATTCTAGTTATTGTAAGTTGTAGAAGGTTAAATTATTATTTCATGCCATAACCTGTAAACGATCCGGATTCAAGGGGTTAATTGAATATTCTTTTATTTTATGTAAAGATTGTTTCGTGACACCAAATCTTGACCCCAGATTTAGGTTGTTACAAGTTGGTATCAGAGCTGCAAGTTATTGGTCACTAAAATAAGAATAAGTGAGAGTAAGATAGGGATGATAGGTCGTACAGGATAGGAAAGACCCTAGGCATACTCATGTTAAGTTGAGTTGAGTGCGAATTAGGGTTAGCAGATCCGATATGGAGTTGGTAAGATAGGATTGTTGAGAAAGTGTAAGGCGAATATCGCAACGCTATAGGTATATTAAGTTATCATATCCTACAGTAATGAGGAATCGACAGATCGACGGAGATTGGGTATGTTACCCTAATCTTCATGTGGTTTTGAAAAATATGCGATCGATTCTTATGAGAATTTGTGTAAGAGAAGCTACGATTTAACTTAGAATTAGGTAGTAGAACGAGCTCCACACCGGAGGTAACGAGTCGATGGAAGTTGATGAAGAACCGACGTTACACATTTCGAAGGCACCACCGTTGCGAGAAGACTCTTATCAATTATTAGGAGCTGCACAAGAAATGATATCTACCTTACTAGGTATAGGTAAGACTAGTAAGAAGATGCGACCTTATCTATAAACGGAACGTCGAATCACATACGTGGTTGTAAGCATAACGTCAAGGATGATGACAAGAATATGAAAGACAATGGCATACGTCAGCATTGGGTTCGAGTTAGGAATAAAATGGCATACAACGGTAAATGAAGTTTCGTCGATTAATAAGTGCGAGCAGAATCCAAGGAAAAATAAAAGAGGTACCAAAGTGGAGAGACCCTTATATGGGCATTCTTTTGATTAGACATTTCATTGGTAAATCATAAAAATAGCAAGTAACTTATATAGTAATACGACCAAATATTTGATTTCCAAAACTTTAAAATGAGATTTAGGAAAAGATTTTCTTAATCAACTTTCAGAGGATTTTTGCATGAAATGAATTTTATAATTTGGTTTTCAAATTACTATTTATGCTCTTGTTATTATAAACAGAAGATGACCTAAAAAGAAGAATTGAATTAGACTCAGTGTTGTTAGTCCAAAGGACCAAGTAGACCCACTAGTAAGAAGAAAGTTTAAAGTTTTCCGTGAAAGACGAAAGTAAACTTTGTTTAATAAAATCAATAATTGAATCAACATGTTAAAATTTTATTTACCCAATTTATAAAATTATTAAAATTTAACAAGATTCATGATTCGAGCGGACGGAGGATGATTGAAGGAAATGAAAGAATCTTCCAGATGATTGGAGAAGAATCATATTCTTATCAACAAAATTGAGACATTGCATGATCGATGGTTAATCTACGCGGCATAAAGGAAACTGGAAGCAATGGTTATAAATTTTGTAAGGACGCGATATGATCGAATTATTAAAGTATTGAATATGTAGGCATTTCCAGAAGACATTCTGAAGTTATAATGTGACCTAAACGGTGAATCTCGCATTCGAATGGTTCCTGAAGGCATACAGTAAGTGAAGCGTGGAAGGTGATCAACACTAACATTCTTTCCTCTAATACGATAGCATATGTTCTTCTTGAGTCTTGAGTACGTATGAGCTCTTTTGTTGATAAATCATAGGAGATGAAAACGAAATAAAATTTCTTGTATTCCTTCTGAATTGTTTCTTTCCTCAAATTATTAATTCTTGATTGAGACAAACAGTGTTGTGGTATGACGCTTTGTCGAAATGACAAAGAGTCGGGTGGGACGCCACCTAGTCATGTGTTGTATGCCATATAGTATGAAAGACTGGGCATCTTGAGTATGAATATGGTTGTCTCATTCACATCTAAATCTTCACACATTCTTCTTTCTTCAATTTATTGACTTACATATTCTTCCAACTGTTTATTGCATTGTTATTCCTTATCCTTCTTTTCATTCAAAATCCAATTCACAAAATCTCCTCTTGCATAGAGTCTGTTCTTTGACGATTTCAAAAGAAATGGTATAGTCCCGGGTAATAGATAATATGACATGTCGAATGTAGATATGATCGCAAGCGAATAAGTGGTGGACATCTGCGGGTAAGGAAGAAGGAATTCATCGATAACATGGATTTGGAAAAGACATCGAGTCAGACAGTTGTTTGTGTTAAGAGGATCTCATCAGTACGATAGATTACATTAACATAATGCACTTCAAATCAAAGGATTTCGATGTGAAATGAATGGTTAGAGAACCGTAACAAATAAATTAGTTATAAAATAAGGAAGTAAGGTTGTATGCATCAGACAAAGCGAACGAGTGTCGGTACGACAATCAAAGATCAAGGGAATTCTGAACAATGACTCAGACAGGCGGTTAATATGTGAAGCATCCTTTCGTCGCTGGAAGATATTTGTTGTAAAGATTCAAGATAGAAGAAATCTTAATTTGCAACCAAATTTTGAAGGTGTTCTTAAGAAATTGCAAGGTTCTCTAACTTGCATAAATAAGTTATGGTAAATTTAATACACATAACCGGACCAATGACAGAATTGCGATACGGGAACATAAGTAGAGATGAAGCAATGGTGACTCGACTGTGAAACCTTTTAAGAAATAATGATATAACGATTAAGTTTCCACCAGATTGCGACGATTATAATGAAGACCATGCACGGTTATTAAAAGATAAACCGATTAATAATGGTCAAAATAAATTAAAAGAATCGTGAAATCAAATTTTAAGTTCATTAATAATAATTCATAATATTCTGAAAGAACTGAGAAATGTATGGTTATATTAATCATTGTTGGTTTAAGATCCAATCCCAATAAAAAGGATATATGCTATGCTAGTCACATGCAGATCAAAATTATATAATCTGAATTATGTTGAATTGATGAATTTGGTTGATGGAAATGGGTGGATATGATTGTGGATGATTTGGTTGAGTGATGGTATCGGCTTGAGTCCGACTGGTAGTCAATGGTGTAGGGGAAGTGCTGCCCAAATTTTCAGAAATTACCCTACGTTTAAGAATAAAGAAGTATATTGTCATTTTCATCAGTACTCCAAATGATTGCGATCTCGGTTTTTAGAAAAGGTTGTTATGACCAAACCGACTTTAAATAATTGGTCTTTGATTCTAGTTAGCTAATCAGCACTTGGTTTAAGTGATCAGTTAAAAGAGTTAATTGCTCAACTTTACCAACTAATGGTTAGATAAATGGAGATCGATTCCAATTAGATTGAGTCAAGCTCTGACATGATTTTTAGAACTGAAAGCAAAGCAATTAAGAAATTGGAGGAAGTGATGGTATTAAAAAAAATTGAAATTGAAAGTTTAATAGAATTAACATGATGGACTGCAAACATGTTCGAAGTTTAATCTGGATAAACAGGCTTTTTGCAATAAACAAGAAGAGCATTTTCAGGAACTGGAGATGTAAGACAAAACAAAGAGATTCTATCATCTGTAATGACGTTCCAGGAAGGACTTAAAGATATACTCATTTTGAATGGCGATTGAATAGAAGTTGCTATAAAACAGTGGAAAGCTCGCAAATTCAAGCATCTAATGTAAGACGAAGATTGATGAAGTCCGCAGGTGAACTCAGGGAAAAAGAGATGTTAATCAATGAGGGAAAGTCAAATCCGCGATCCGTGATGAGTTAAGAAAATCTAAGAGAATAGCTACCGATGAATTTTGATATTATAAATAAAAGCCTTCATTCCAGTGTGAACTCCAGAAATGACCTATCCAATAATAAACAGATTAATATTACTAAGAAAAAAAGAAATTTGATTGTTTAAAAGAGATAATGAATAATGAGAATGGAGAAATAATGAAGAAAAGAAGTGGAATCAAAAGGATGATAAAGAAATTTTATAAAATAATCCAGGAAATATGCAAGTTGGGAATGTCGGTTGTGCCAGAACTGATAGGAAAATGAAGTGAAACGCCGATAATTGGAGATAGGAATTCATTCCAAGAATGCGTGTAAACAGGGAAAATTAAACAAAGGCATTGGTGTCAAACTGTTAGACAAGAACATTACAATGAATCTTATATCGGAATTCTCCATAATTAAAGTGAAGTCCCGAAGATTCTAACGAATGATTTACTAAGGTTACCTCGGGGAATGAGGTAAGAATATCTCATCGGAACCTGCACAGAGTCAAGCTGGTGTCAAAAGCCCTGTATCATATGACCCAATAAGGATGAAGTAACGAGTTAAAGAAACTCCAAGAAATATGGAATGACAGAATAATGAAATAAAGAGTGTTTTGCGCTGTGCACAAAAGTGATCATGGGAAAAAGAAGAATCGAGATATGAAGTTACGCATCGATTATCAGAAATTGTAAGTCTAAAGATTAAATAAACATAATGTACCGGGAGTATTTGGATAGTGTAATTGTATTTATTGATAACGTCTTCGCTAATTCAAGGAATAAGGAAGACCAAGTTGAACGCCTGAAGATATGCCTGCGAAGAGTTGAAAAATAGCAACTGCATTCTCAGCTTCAAAGGTATGAATTTTGGTTATAATTGATTATGAGCTATGATTGCTTGGTTAACTACCAAACAGGAAAGGTCCATTTAGGGACAAATGTTTTGAATAGAAAGAAAAGAGTGAATACCATTAAGATTGTTGGGAAATGGTTAAAAGAATTGGAAAAGTTAGAAATTGAAGAATAGGTTTTGATCCGTCTTCTGGATTATGCTGATACTTACTTTTTTGTTGGATATCAAAGGTGGTATTAATATAGACGATTGATGTTGACTTCAGTATGGGACGTTATGAGCATCAAATTTCGTATTTATATCTAATTTGATAGGACAACAAAATGAGTATTAGTACCAAGAGACCGGGTTTTGAATAAAGTTCTGGTTCATTCTGTTCCAAATTAATATATTTCCTTTCAGATAGTAAAAGATTCTCGCTTGATGAATAAACTTGATAGTGATTGAAAAGAAATTGAGATATACTACAAAGTGGTAAGTTAAATGCAATTGCCAAGATTTTCCTTTAGTTTTTTGTTTTTGAATAGATTCAGAACATTTTGAAGCATAAGATACCATGAGCTTAGTATATCGGGCACAAACAAATGAAAAGTAAAAGAGATCGATTCAAAACTCTCGAATATAATTGGAGAATGATCATAGGTCAGACTAAACGAACAGAAGGAGACGTGAAGAGTAAAGTAGAACAATCAGTAAAAATGGAAGATTCATGAGCACAAATTATTAGAATTAGAACCAAAATAAGATTAGTACAAACTAAGTTAGTCCTTTGAGACAGTAAGAAAACAGATAGAGCAACTGCGAATGAGTTGGCTTTGTTGTTACGGGAAAAACAAATTTATAAGATGTTCAAATGTATATGACTAAAAAGAGTAATTTAGCTCTATATGTATAAAATGAAGGTTTAAGTTAGATTGCATAAGTAACTGATAGATTTAAGGACGGTAAGAGGCCGTTGAGTTATGGTTAAGGTGATAAGAACTGAGAAATTATAAGAGAGATACTTGGAAAACATCATGGTCTGTTCCTTAGCATGATTCTGAGGACAGAATCCTTTTAAGGGAGGAAGGATGTAACGTATAAGAAATATTATGTAATTATTTTTATCAATAAATAATTATTATGTGATTTTATGTGAATTTTGGTGAATTATTTGATAATTGATATTAATATTTGATGTTTATTTATGATAAATATTTAGATATTTTAATCTTTAATTATCCAGAATAAAATATAGATTGTTTTTGTACTTTTCTGGAAATTTTTGGATTGTTGTATGATTTTACAAGAATTTATAGAATTAATAATGATTATTTTTACATAAATATAAAATTACTTTTTGGAATCAGAAATCATTCCACTTCAATCGTTTTTGCGTTTTTACAACCCGAAACTCTTCCGAAAACTCCTTCCTAACCTAATCTGATAATTCTGAACACTTTTCGTATTTTGACTTTTTCGATCCGGAATACGGTTTGACCTGTACGTGTCCCGGCGTGAAATTTTTAAGACGCTAATCATTTTATAGATCAATAAAAATTCATATTCTCAAAAGGCGAGATATTTTTATCTCATTTTCATGTAAAATGTTTTATAAGAGGCTCTGTTTTGATAATTATCCATTTCTGGTATTAAAATCGTATCATTTTTTTAGTTATTTAGCGGCTAAGTAACCTATTTTTGGATCCGATATGTAAGGGTAATTATTGAATTATTCAGTAAATAAAATATGTGATGGGTCTGTCGGTTATGTGTTGCTGTATTATAATTTGTTTGTGATTTGTTGGACGCGAAGATTAATTTTAAATTAATTACCAAGCTGTATGAACTTAATTCATTCTTAAAGTGATTTTATGGAATATTTATTCTTATAAATGCTAAAATTGTTTCTAAAATTATTTTTGTTGTTCTATAATTTTATTTATTATTTTTAGGGGTTTATAAAATTTAGAAATCAATATTTTATTAATTATTTAATTTTAAATGATTTTCTGACTTCATTAAATTATAAAATCAGTATTTAATTCCAGAATGCTTCAAAAATCATTAAAATTTTATTTTATTAAGTTTGAAATATTTAAAGAATTTCAAAATTATTTCAAAAAATTTCTGGCTTTTATTTAACGGCCCGTGTATTCGTTAAATTGAAAAGAATACATGTCCAATGCGTGTTATAAATATAATTTAGAAATCTTGCAAATTCAATTTTACTAACTCATAATTATTTTGAGATTTATAAAGAAATTGTTTTCGTAAATTTTCGGATTATTTTATGTATTAAACACTCGTTCAATTTTTAAATTGCGGTACGAAAAGGGGTGATAACGGGAATAAAATAAAGATAACAAATAAAAAGAAAAAAATATATATAAAACCTACCCCCCCCCGGTTTGTATCACCACCGCCTTTCTCCTCCATCCCTCTCCTCAATTCTCCTCTCTGTTGAACTCAATCTCTCCCATTTCTGTGCTCTTCCTCCTGGTTCTCTTCCAATCGCTCAATCCCTCTCTTATTTCTTTCCCTTTTCTCGGTGGTCGCCGCCGTTTTCTCCTTTTTTCGGTGAGTCACCGGCCTGTTCCGGCTTGTTTTTCGGTAAATACTCCTGTTGGTTTCTTGTTTATGTATATATATACACTTGCGTGTATATATGTGTATGCAATTGGTGTTGTGCCTGGATGATTATTTCTTTTATTCCTCCCATCGCCGCCCCTCTCCATTTCCGGCGAGGGTGGCGGCGCGTAGGGCGTCCCTTCGTGGGTAACTGGTGGTACAGCTAGGTGTTGTTTTGGTTCTGTGATGTTTGATTCCGTGGTCCTAATTCGGATTTATTATTTTCCGCAGGGTACTAATTATATTATGTCTGAATAAATTATCTGAGTAAATTTTGTGAAATAAAATAATTATGCGGGAATAAATTAGCGATGAGCCTCGGCGAGCCGTCGGTGGACGTTGATGATTTTTATCTGAGTCCTACGTTATTAATTAAATAAAATTAGTTTGTAAAATTAATCGTGAAACGAAAAATGCGAATAAAATAAAATAAGAATAAAAATACAAGTAATTGATAGGGATAAATAAATTATGTTTGTATAATTAAATACTGCATTAATTATACAAACTGTGGGCTGCCAGGCCCAATAAAAAGATATATGATACTCAGACCAGAAAGGTTAAGCCTGATGGACCAGATCAGGTCTGGTCGAATAAAAATGGCCCAAAAGCCCTGATTATTAATTAATTTCGTAATTAATTAATAAGGGAAAAATCAGCTGTTGAGAAGAGTCCTGATAAGGATATAAATCCTTATAGATAAGCCTCAAGGGGACCTAAAAGGATAAGGAATCAGTTTCCTACTATCTAGGACTCCAAAGTCCATTCTAATTATGAGACTTGCCCACCAAGTCTCCTATACCAAGTCCAATTCAAGGACCACCAACATCTATATAAGGGGTCTCACCCCACAAATCAGAACTACGTTTTTTGGCTTGATTCTCTAGTTCACAGAGATACGTAGGCATCTCGTAAAGGCAGAATAAAGCTACGAAGTACGAGAGCAGCCATTAAAGGCCTTGAGCTCCCGAATCTTAGTAATAAATACAGCAAGTAATAACCTTAGCTTTTTATCCATAACATTTGGCGCCGTCTGTGGGAAGACAACAACAACCATGGCGAGAACACGGAGAACAATTGGAGCTCTAGAGGAAGGAACACCATTAGAGGCAACCCAGGTGATTTCATCAACCGTGGAGGTTCCTCCCCATTCAACTTATGCATCTACTCAGGGGGAAGCCCAGACAGGGGCAACTCATCCTCAGCCACAAGGGACAACTCCCCCGACTATTCAAGGTACGAATCCTCAAGTTCAACAAATACATATACCTGTGAATTCTCGACCCGTCGGGTATGAATATTCAACTATTGTTACTACTAACCCCCCTTATGGGATGCCCCTTCATCCTGAGGTTGGAGGAAGCGGATATGCTGGGCGAAGCGAAGCACGAGGGCGGTCGCCCCCCTATATACGAGGTTTGGATCCTATCCCTGAGGATCGGGAATTTTCTGGTCCATACACTGAGAGAGACTCCGAATCTTCGGATGATGAAGTGGCCCCGAGAAGGAGGCGTCCTGGAAAAGAGCCAATGGCCGATGGAAGGCAACGCCCCCAAAGCACCCCAGGGGCGAATCCCCAAGAAGTGCAGGAAAAGATCAGGGCTCATGAGGCTGAAATCCAAAGGCTGAGGCGTGACTTGGAGGCTCACCAAGCCACCATAACCCACATACCTCCTAGGGGGAGAAATCCTCCTCCCATCATAGACCTGGATGGTCCGATAAGAAGAAGGGCTGCTGTCCCAAGAACTGATCCAAGCAATCTCCTTCCCCTTGGAGATCCTGATGATCCAACTCCACCCTTCACAGAAGAGATAATGAATGCCCATATCTCAAGGAAATTCAAGATGCCCACTATCAAAGCCTATGATGGCACGGGAGACCCCGCTAATCATGTTAGAACATTCTCTAATGCACTGCTGCTGCAACCCGTGAACGATGCTATAAAATGTCGGGCCTTTCCTCAAACCCTGTCGGGTATGGCTCAAAGATGGTACAGTCGCCTACCCCCAAACTCTATTGGATCATTCAGAGAATTAAGTCAGGCTTTTATTAAGCAATTCATCAGTGGAAGAGTCCATGAGAAAAGTTCAGCATCTCTTATGAGTCTTGTGCAAGGAGCTAAGGAATCCTTAAGAGATTACCTAAATCGTTTTACAAAGGAGGCTTTAAAAGTCCCAGACCTTGATGATAAGGTAGCCATGATAGCACTGCAACAAGGAACTAGGGATGTGTTTTTCAAGATGTCTTTGGCCAAACGACCCCCTGAGAGCATGTTGCAGCTCCAAGAGAGGGCAGGGAAGTATATCAAGGTTGAAGAAAGTATGAGGAAGACCGTAGTAAGTAATGAGCCCACTGGAGGCAAGAAACGAAAAACTGATTTGGAGTATATCGCTAAGGATAAATATCCTAGAACTGAACAAAACCCTGATTCAACCCCCAAGAAGGGAGGACCTGGGCAAAAGTTCACTGAATACGCTAAGCTGAATGCTCCCAGAAGTCAGATTTTGATGGAGATTGAGAAAGACAGAGATATTCGCTGGCCTAAGCCCTTGAAGGCTGATCCCGCCAAGCTAGATAAGGGCAAGTATTGCAGGTTTCACAAAGATGTTGGCCATGACACCGATGAGTGTAGGCAGTTGAAAGATGAAATTGAGTTTTTGATTCGAAAAGGAAGATTGAACAAGTATACTGGAGATGGAGGAGACAGAAATAGTAATGGAAGGAAGAACTTTGAAGATCGTAGGAGGGACCAAGATGATCAGGGGCGGAATCCCCAACCTAGAGGACCAGTTATAAACACCATTTATGGAGGGCCGAGACCTCAAGGGCCTGTGATAAACACGATCTTTGGAGGTCCAACTGCTGCTGGATTGTCCAAAAATTCCAGAAAGGCATATACTAGAGAGGTTATGCATATTGTTGGAGAAGCCCCGAAGAGGGCCAGGACAGAAGTAACATTGGCTTTTGATGATTCCGACCTAGAGGGTGTGAAATTTCCCCATGATGACCCGCTGGTCATAACGCCGATAATAGGAAATAGCCCGGTTAAGAGGGTCCTTGTGGATAATGGTGCTTTTGTGGATATCTTGCTCCACGACACCTTTCTAAGGATGGGGTATAACGACTCCCAGTTGACACCAACCGACATGCCGATATATGGATTTGCTGGAGTAGAATGTCCTGTGGAAGGGATAATTAAATTGCCAACCACCATAGGTACGGAGCCAAGGCAAGCAACGCAGATGCTGGATTTTGTGGTGGTAAAGGCTAGTTCAACTTATAATGCTATCATGGGGAGAACAGGGATACATGCTTTCAAGGCAGTCCCCTCTTCCTACCATTCAGTCATGAAGTTTCCCACCCGAAACGGGATTGGAGAAGAGAAAGGAGATCAAAAAATGGCTAGAAGCTGTTATGTGGCCTCTTTGAGGGCAGATGGAGTCGGGGGGCAGGTTCTCCCTATTGAAGATATGGATGTTCGAGAAAATGATGAGAATAGAGGAAGGCCAGCAGAAGAATTGGTTTCGGTTCCTTTAGATCCCAAGAATCCTGAGAGGATGACTTTCATTGGAGCCACATTAGAGGAGCCCCTTAGAGGGAAGTTAGTGAAATTTTTGCAAGAAAATAGTGATGTGTTTGCATGGTCAGCAGCTGATATGCCAGGCATAGACCCGGAGTTAATTACTCACAAGTTAAACGTGGATCCAAGCCGGAAGACAGTGAAACAAAAGAAAAGAAATTTTGCCCCGGAAAGACAAGAGGCTATAAAGCAGGAAGTGGAAAAGCTCTTAGAGGCTGGTTTCATTGAGGAGATTCAATTTCCGGAGTGGTTAGCAAACCCTGTAATGGTGAAGAAGGCTAATGGAAAGTGGAGGATGTGTATAGACTTCACCGATCTGAATGATGCATGCCCCAAAGACTGTTTTCCGCTGCCTCGAATTGATACTTTGATTGATGCTACCGCTGGACATGAGATGCTGAGTTTCATGGATGGGTTTAGCGGATACAACCAGATCAAAATGCATAAGGATGACATTCCAAAGGTATCATTTATCACTGACTTTGGTGTTTATTGTTATCTTGTTATGGCGTTTGGTCTCAAGAATGCAGGAGCCACCTATCAAAGGTTGGTGAATAGAATTTTTAAGGATCTTATTGGTAAGACTATGGAAGTCTATGTTGATGACATGTTAGTCAAGAGTCTAGTAAAGACTGATCATATAGCCCATTTAAGGGAAGCTTTTGAGGTCCTGAGGTACCATAAGATGATGTTGAACCCGACGAAGTGTGCTTTCGGCGTAGGATCTGGAAAGTTCTTGGGATTGATGGTCTCGAAGAGGGGAATTGAGGCAAATCCCGATAAAATAAAGGCGATCCTGGACATGGAACCCCCCAAAACTGTCAAGGATGTTCAGAAGCTCACAGGAAGGGTTGCTGCGTTAGGACGATTCATCTCCAAGTCAGGAGACAAGTGCTTGTCATTTTTCAAGTCACTGAAGAACATCAAAGACTTTGTATGGAATGAGAAAAATCAGAAGGCATTTGAAGAGTTAAAGAAGTATATGGGCCAGGCCCCGTTGTTGGCCAAGCCAGTTCTGAATGAAGTTTTATTTTTGTACTTGGCTGTTTCAGAGAGCGCCTTGAGCGCCGTGTTGGTTAAGGAGGAACTGAAAGTCCAGAAACCCGTATACTATGTCAGCAAAATTTTGCATGGTGCTGAGTTGAATTATTCAGCCATTGAGAAATTCGCTTTAGCCTTGGTAATGGCTTCAAGAAAGCTGCGTCCTTATTTTCAAGCTCACCAAATTGAAGTGCTAACAAATCAGCCACCGAGAAATATCATTCACAGTCCCAAGGCAAGTGGGAGACTGATTAAGTGGGCAATAGAGTTGGGAGAGTTCGATCTCAAGTATAAGCCACGTACGGCCATAAAAGCCCAGGCACTAGCTGACTTCCTGGTGGAATGTACCATACCCAACCAAGAAGTCGGGGGGCAGGAAGATACCATACCTCAAGACAAGGGAGTCGACAATGGGGACAAGGAGAAAGAATATTGGGTTCTCTATTTTGATGGAGCATCAAAAACAAATTCCAGTGGAGCAGGTTTGGTTTTGCAAAGCCCTGATGGATTCTTAATTGAGTATGCCATGAAGCTAGACTTCCCAACAACAAACAATGAGGCAGAGTATGAAGCCCTGATTGCTGGCCTTGGTCTAGCTGGGACACTTAGAGTCAAAAACTTAAAGGTCCGTGGAGACTCGAAGCTGATCATATCCCAGGTAAAGGGAGAATTTGAGGCAAGGGATGATACGATGGCTAAGTATGTTCGCCTAGTAAGGGCTGTGATGACCCAATTTAATGAATGCCATGTTGAACACATTCCAAGGGAAGAAAATGCTAAAGCAGATGCGCTATCAAAGTTTGCTTCATCTGAGATTGAAGAAAGTTCAGGAAGTGTGTACTTCCGTGTTTTGAAGACACGAAGCATAGATGTTAAGCTTGTGGCTCCCGTAGGCTTGGGGACATCATGGATTGATCCCATCAAGGCTCACATTCAGACCGGTTGGTTGCCAAGCGATGCAATTGAGGCACGGAAGTTAACTGTTCGAGCACTAAGGTACTCTTTGATAGATAGGATTCTATATAAAAGATCTTTCGTTGTTCCTTACCTGAGGTGTCTCAGGCCCGATGAGGCACGCTTGGCTCTTGAAGAAGTGCATGAAGGTATTTGTGGACAACACCTGGGGGGCAGGGCCTTGGCTCATAAAATAACCCGTTTAGGCTTCTATTGGCCAGAAATGATGGCTGATGCCAAAGAATATGTGAAGAAGTGTGATCGCTGTCAGAAGCATGCACCAGTTGTTAGACAACCCCCCGAGATGCTGACCTCTATCAACTCGCCTATTCCCTTTGCCATGTGGGGGATGGATATTCTATGGCCTTTTCCTATGGCCACGACACAAAGGAAATTTCTGATTGTAGCCATTGATTATTTCACCAAGTGGATCGAAGCCAAACCCTTGGCCAAAATCACAACTAAGCAGGTTGCACAATTCCTGTGGGAAAATATTATGTGCCGATATGGAATTCCCCGTATCCTCGTCACTGACAATGGAACACAATTCAACAATGAGGAATTCAAGAAGTATTGTGAAGAAAATGAAATTGAGTTACGATTCACCTCTGTGGCTCACCTGCAAGCCAATGGGCAAGCAGAGGTAGCAAATCGGATAATCCTGGATGGACTAAAAAAGAGGATCGAGAAGTCAAGAAATAATTGGGTGGATGAGATACTTCCAATATTATGGGCCTATAGGACTACCTGTAGAGTCACGACAGGAGCAACTCCTTTCATGTTGGCATATGGGGCAGAAGCAGTAGTTCCCGTGGAGATATCGCATTCCTCTCTAAGGATTCAGACTTTCAATGCTGTAGAAAATGAGGAAGGGCAGAGGTTAGCCCTGGATCTAATTGATGAAGTGCGAGATGAGGCACATGCAAAGATAGTAGAATATCAGAAAAAGGCTTCATTCTATTACAACCTAAGGGTTAAAGAGAGATTTTTTAAACAAGGAGATCTAGTCTTGAGAAAAATAGAGGCTTCTGGTGTTGGACAGAAAGGAAAGCTTGCCCCAAATTGGGAAGGGCTGTACAGAGTCAAGAGCGTTCAGGGTAGAGGAACCTACAAGCTGGAAAGTATGGAAGGTTTTGAAGTCCCGAGGACCTGGCACGCACAAAACCTGAAGGTTTACTATGTGTAAGATAGGAGAAGTATGATTCTCACTTGTCATTGACAAGTAGGTTTAAAAGCACCTTGAAGCTTTGCTTGCATAGGATTTTATATTCCAGTAGAATTTACATTGTCTAGTTATTGTTGATTAGGGTCGAACCCATGCTATGTAAGGTTTTGGAAAACCAGACTTCATATTAAAGAGTTTGAAATTATTTCTATCTAAGGATGTTTAAGGTTCAAATGCATATTAAGATTGTAAAGATAAAACAGAAAAAGGCAAGAAAAGCAACGTATAAAACATAACCCCGAAGGGTAACAAGTTCTGATACAAATAAAGTTCAAAAAGAAGATATACAAAAAGCTAGGCCTTGGAAGGATGAGATTCCTCAGAACCACTATCCGAAGTCTCTTCGGAAGTTTCAGTCGTTTCTTCGGACGTCTCGGTCGTCCCCTCCGAAGTCCCTGTAGAAGTTCCCTCGGCAGAAGATGATGGCTGTTGAGGCGCTGCTTTGGGAGATTCTTCCACCCTGGCCTTCTTAGCAACAGGCTCGAATTCCTCCTCGGGGGAATCTTCCTCCTCTCCATCCTTGATCATACCAGCAAGCTTTTCAGTAACACCTCCAAGCTCTGGAACCCGTACTGGGCAAGGAAAGGGCAACTGCTCAAGGACCTCGGGAAACTCATCCTGGATGGCCTCCACAGCAGCGTCCTAGCCTTCCTTATAGCTAACAGGATGAAGAAGGGCGTCATGCTCCACCATCAAGTCTTTGAATTCTTGAGTGTCCATCCAGCCATCAAAGGCTTTTTCCTTCTGCGCCTTCAAGATGACATTTTCAGCCCGGGTCGTCTCCAGGTCAGAAGTGGAAGAGGCCAATTGAGCTTCAAGGGCCTCAATTTTTTGATTGGCCTCCTCCAACTTCTTGTTGGCATCTTCCAGGCCAACCTTCCAAGCCTTGGCTTGGTGAATAGCCCCTTGAAAATGGGCGTTAGCCTGCAGGAGAAAACAGCAAAGGTTTAGAAAAGAAAGAAAAGAGAATTGTAAAAAGCATAAGTAAAGTACATACCGTCGCCAGAGCTTGGGCTCCAAACAGCTCATTCCCCTCCAAGTCCTGTTGGAGGACAAAATCTTGATAATCCACCGGGGAAATGGAATGCTTAGACCATTCCTTGGACAGGGCCGTGCTGCCCACAATTGAGTCCTTGCCCCGGATCCCCCAAGCAGGTTGAAAGTAGGCACCTGGCCTCTGCTTGGTGCGCAGAACTTGGCTGGGGCCTTCCTCATCTGGCTCCGTCGCCTGAAGAAGGAACTCCGGGAAGCGGTCACCCAGTCGAGGGTCCTTAAAGATCTTCCCGGCCCTCTTCATCCTGGTTGTCTCCAGGTCCTTCGGCTTGGTAGCCTCCTCAATCTTCTCAGCCACTGCGAGAAACAAAGTCAGTTGAAAATCAATGAAATAAAAGTGCAGGAAATAAAGGAGATAAGAAAGGGAACTTACTTTTCTTATTAACGGGCGAAAGGCCGCGTTCTACCAGGACGGTCTCCCGGATAAGGTCCCAACAATGGGAAGTGTCGTTGTCTTGCGTAAGGAGGTTGAAACCTCTAGCTTCCTCCTCAGACAAAGTTATGTCATTCGGGCTCCCGTCTACGGCCAGCCCAAAGGATGATCGAAACAGGGAGCCCCAATCTCCACCTTCCCAAATAACAAACAAAAAATCTTTCTTCCACCCCAAGTTGTTGTCAGGGATGGACTTCCCATTTACGATATGGGGGATAGTGGGGCGCTGGTTGATAGAAACCCAACCCGGACTTTTATCAGGGCTGTTTTTAAACTGAAAAATCTTTCTGAAGACAGCAACAGATGTGGGGACGTTGTGCTTGGCGCATTGCGACAGATAACACAGAATCAACCTCCAGGAATTAGGGGGAAGTTGGCAAGGGCTGATGCCCACATCAGCCAGTAGCAAAGTAATGAATGGATGAAAAGGGAGTCTAATACCTGCCCTCAGAGTATCCCTATAGACGCATAGCGCGTCCTTCTTCCACTGACAGGCCCTGTCGGCCGGACCCGCAAGAACCAGCTTAAAAGGCTCCTTGATTTTGAAGCAGCTGCTCAACTTTTCCAGCTCCTTGGGATCCCGTAAAGCACTGATATGATCGTGCGCGTCCAGATGCGCATCAGACGGATACTCGTCCCCTCGAGTGTTGATCATGTCAATTAAGGAAGTATACCTCGATCGAATAGGAAAATCATTGGACTTTCTAGCCACGTTCATCTTGGCCAAACGAGTCATTCTTTTGTCAGCCATCTGAAAAAAAGTATGAGGCACGTAAATAGGCTATCTTAAAATGGCACACAATGGAAAAATAATGAAAAGCAAAGGGAGGAATCTTACCTGAAGAAGCACTCCTGAAAAAAGGCTTTGAGCTCCGACTTGCTGTTATTCCTCTGAGAATCTTAGCAGGAAGATGAAGAAGAAAACAAAGAAATGAGAAAGTGAGGAGTAATAGCCTTTCCTCATTCCTTTATATAAGAGAAAAAGGAAGTTGAAAGGACGAAAAGCCCATTGAGGACAAAAGCCCATAAGAAAAAGCCCAGAAAAAAGAATATTCCAGAATATTCCAAGGAATTCTAGAGCATTCTTAACAGGGTGTATTAAGCCCAGATCAATAAAAGAGGCCCAGTAAGATTTGAAAAGGCCCAATAAAAAAGGCCCAATAAGATTTGGAAAAGCCCAATAATAGAGGCTCAGAAAAATTTAATAAGGCCCAACAAAAAAGGCTAGGCCCAAATCCAATTAGGATTTGGAAAATACAATACCCTAAATTAAAGCTAAATAAAGAAGGCTAGTGGAAGACCAGGAATCAGGTCGAAATCCAGGTCGTGAATCCTGCCCGAAATCTTTCGAGCAGACACCCGAAAATAGCAGGTAAAAAAGACCAGAATCCAGGTCGAAATCCAGGTCGTGAATCCTGCCCGAAATCTTTCGAGCAGACACCCGAAAATAGCGGGTAAAAAAGACCAGAATCCAGGTCGAATTCCAGGTCGTGAATCCTGCCCGAAATCTTTCGAGCAGACACCCGAAAATAGCTGGAATAAAGGAACTGAATTGAGGTTGAAGTTTCGACCAGGTTTGAGGTCGAATAAAACCAAGCATCTTTCAAAAAATAGGGATTAAAAACCCAGGTCGAAGTTCGACTAGGATCCTGGTCGAATTCCAGGTCGTGGATCCTAGTCGAAATCCTTCGACCAGGAAGTAAGAAAACCAAAGAATTTTCGAACAGGATTCAGGTCGAAATATAGACTAGAATCCTAGTCGAAATCCTAGTCGATAGGCTTATAAAAAAAAAAAAAAAGGGGGTCGAATTCCAGGTCCTAGATCCAGGTCGAAATTTCGACGAGGATCCTGGTCGAATTCCAGGTCGTGGATCCTAGTCGAATTCCTTCGACCAGGATGACAAGGCTGGCCCCATTTTTCGACTAGGATCCTGGTCGAAATTTCGACCTGGATCCTTGTCGAAAAAAGGGCTGGAAATTTGAAAATTCCAGAAAATAAGGAAAAATTCCAGAAAATTATGGAAAATTCCAGAAAATAAGGAAAAATCCCAGAAAATTCCAGAAAATTAGGGAAAATTCCAGAAAATAAGGAAAAATCCCAGAAAATTCCAGAAAATTAGGGAAAAATTCCAGAAAATTAGGGAAAATCCCAGAAAATTAGGGAAAAATTCCAGAAAATAAGGGAAAAATCCCGGAAATAAGGGAAAAATTCCTGGAAATTAAGATAATTCCTGAATAAAAGGAAAAATTCGTTGTAAATGTGTAGGTCGCTCCACACTTTACGGAAAAACGAAACCCTGTAAGGGAACCAATAGACTTAACTTCTGCGAAACCTAATCAATGTTTCCCAAAAGTTGGGGGGCAAATGATAGGGATAAATAAATTATGTTTGTATAATTAAATACTGCATTAATTATACAAACTGTGGGCTGCCAGGCCCAATAAAAAGATATATGATACTCAGACCAGAAAGGTTAAGCCTGATGGACCAGATCAGGTCTGGTCGAATAAAAATGGCCCAAAAGCCCTGATTATTAATTAATTTCGTAATTAATTAATAAGGGAAAAATCAGCTGTTGAGAAGAGTCCTGATAAGGATATAAATCCTTATAGATAAGCCTCAAGGGGACCTAAAAGGATAAGGAATCAGTTTCCTACTATCTAGGACTCCAAAGTCCATTCTAATTATGAGACTTGCCCACCAAGTCTCCTATACCAAGTCCAATTCAAGGACCACCAACATCTATATAAGGGGTCTCACCCCACAAATCAGAACTACGTTTTTTGGCTTGATTCTCTAGTTCACAGAGATACGTAGGCATCTCGTAAAGGCAGAATAAAGCTACGAAGTACGAGAGCAGCCATTAAAGGCCTTGAGCTCCCGAATCTTAGTAATAAATACAGCAAGTAATAACCTTAGCTTTTTATCCATAACAGTAATGATAGTAATTAACCGAATCGGAGTTTGGGATTTGTGAATTGGTTGTGATTGGATTCTTGTGAATTTGACGTCGATTTGATTTCGACCGGTAGAGCCGATAAACAAAGGAGAAGCTTCCCGATTTTTGCGAAATTAATTCTGAAAATACGGAGACGTAACCCACAATTATCGGAGACGTCGAATGAGAATAAATATTACATACACATATATATATATATATATATATGAAGTTATATTATACGAAACCAAATTATGTGTTGTGATGAAATATTTCATAAATACTCGATTACCCTGTTTTTCAAAATGACGAATATACGTATTTTCCGAAAATAAACCGAGTTTCGAAGATGTGAACCATAATTGCTATATGTATTTCAGTAATACATATAAATATGAGTTGGGCTATGAAATCGTAAATGTAGAATAGGATAGTGGTGTTATGTTAAGCGAAACGATAATCTGAATTAGGGTATTTCAACCCTGTAGGTCCTAATCGGAAGACCCGAGACGTGACGTTGGACTAGGAATGATCTAGTGATTAGTTATCAGACTCAACAAGATTCTAATCGAAGGACACGAAGGATAGGATTGTATCCAAAATAGGATAGTGGTTTGATGATGAAGCCAAACGCTCAAGGCAATCCAAAAGTCGACCGATAATAGTGGTTAAAGCTTATCGAGGCAAGTATTTCTGAACTTTCTTTTAAAATATTGCAATTATTTCTTTGTTCCTAGTCTAAGTTCAGAATAGTTAAATGTTTTACATTTCGCTGCAATTACTCTAATTATTCATGTTCTATTCATTATTGTTCCTATAATTCGATTGCTCTCTTGAGCAAATACCCATTCTTTCGGGTTATTTGCGAACCCTGAATTGGGATGTTTTGAATTCAAAATGATTTGACATCAAAACACTATACGGGCTGGATGTTTACTGTAAGGGCCAGTGATGAGCTGGATCTTGTGGGCCGGGGATGGACCAGACCCTTTGGCGATAATGCCTAGGTACCTGAATGGATCTATACGGTTGGGTATAGATCTATACTGTATCCTGACTGATCAGCAGGGTATAAGTGTGAACTAGTGTCCAGTCTAATTTGTTGTTGATCGCCATTAAAGACATTCTCTCTCGAAAGGTTTTATGATCCCAAAATCGGATAAAACCCGGATTCTGGAGAAGAATTTGGGAATCGCTTGTCACTTTTGGACTTATAGTTGAAGGCTGGTGACATCCAATGTTTATTCGCTCCACTCACTCAAATAAATAGAATTGTTTAAAATTGTTTTAAGATTTTGTCCGGAAGTTTTTTTCCTTTGGTATTAATGCTTGAAACTCAAATTATATACTTGCTGGGCATTTTTGGCTCACTCTTGCTTTGTAAATTCTTATTTCTACCAGAAACAGATAAGGATAAAAGTGAATAGCTTTGATAGATAGCAGAATTTAGAAAATCTCCGCTGCGAGAGGTTGAAGAAGTTAGCAGAATATGACAGGAGCATTAGGACAAAGGTATTTTCACTTGTATTCTAGTTATTGTAAGTTGTAGAAGGTTAAATTCTTGTTTCATACCATAACCTATAAACTGATCCGGATTCAAGGGGTTAATTGAATATTCTTTTATTTTATGTAAAGATTGTTTCAGTGACTCCAAATCTTGACCCCTGGATTTGGGTTGTTACATCCTGTTTTAATACCATACAAATCGTTTCTTTATTCATATCACCTGTTTAATAAATTGTTATTAAAAGAACCATTTGTTTTATTATCACAGCCATGGCACCAAAAAGAAAAACAAGAACTGAGTCATCTAATGACAATACCGAAGGCCAAAACAACAATAACCACCAAATTGACCAAATATTTCACTTGATGCCACAGCAAATGGTGATGATGCAGTAGCAGATGCAGCAACAGCAACAACAGTTCCAGCAGCAGATGTTACAACCAGCAGCTCATCCAGAACCACAAGTACCATCAGTGGTACCTATTGTGACTTTCAAATAGTTCCAGTCGGTAAAGCCTCCGGAATTTGAAGGTTCAGCGGATCCTACTAAGGCAAGAGCCTGGTTAAAGGAGATGAGAAAGCATTTGCGTTGGTTAAAGTGGAAGATGATCAAAAGACGGATTTTGCTAGTTACTTCTTGAAGGGAGAGGCTAATTACTGGTGGGAGTCCAAGAAATCACTGAAAGGCGAAGGTGTGGTATCTTGGGACAGATTCACCGAACTTTTTCTGGAGAAATATTTTCCCCGTTACATGAAGAAGCAAATGAAAATTAAGTTCTTGGAGTTGAAACAGGGAAATTTGTCGGTCACTGACTATGAAGCCAAGTTTATTGAATTGGCTAGGTTTGTTCCAGAGCAAGTAGATACTGATGAGAAGCGGGCTAAGAGATTCCAACATGGATTAAAGCCATGGATTCATAGCAGAGTAGCGGTGTTCGAACTGACGACCTATACAGCTATAGTTCAGAAGGCCATGATAATTGAGGGAAAAAGTGAAGCATCCCAAAAGGAAAAGGGACCAGGAAGTTTTCAGAACCGTTTCAATAGAAGTTTGGGATTTCAAGCCAGGGGAAATATAAATTTCAGAAGGACAGAATAGGGAAATCAGAGGACGGGTAACCGACTCCTAGCCCTAAATCAACAGAGAACCATTCGACCACCAATACCTGACTGCAGAACATGTGGGAAGAAGCATACTGGAATTTGTAACAAGCCAAATATCACGTATTTCAAATATAAGCAGAAGGGACACCACTCTGGGGAATGCCCGACAGGGAAGGCAGAGGTACTTGTTTCCAATGCGGAAGAAAGGGACACATCACTAAATACTGTAGAGGAGCAGCAATGGCAGACAGTGTTCCAAGGGTTTTGGCATTACCTCCAACACCACAACAGAATCATCCTAGGGCAAGGACTTTTAACATGTGGATGAAAGAAGCTGTGTAGAGTCCCAACGTGGTTGCAGGTACGCTTCATGTGAATTCTGTAGATGCACAAGTATTGATTGATTCTGGAGCCACGAGATCTTTTATTTCTGAAGAATTTATTCATAAACTATATTTGAAATTCAACGGTTGGACGAAACGTTAATCATAAAGTTAGCAAATGATGATCAAATCGCGGTAGATCAAATGTGTCCAAGATGTGATATCGAAATAGCGGGACATCATTTCTCAGTTGACTTGATACCTTTCAAGTTAGGAGAATTTGATGTTATTTTAGGAATGAATTGGTTAGCCAGTAACAATGCTCAGATCAATTACGCAAATAAGAAAGTGAATTTACGAACCGAGGAAAATGCAACGGTAACGTTTAAAGGCGAAAATCAGAAGCAGAGATTTTTAACAATGATGCAAATAAAATGATTGTTACGCCAAGTATGTAAAGTTTATCTAGTCTACGTGTGGGATACGGAAAAAGAAAGTCCGAAGATCGAAAACATTCCCATGGTGTGTGAATTTCTCGAGGTCTTTCCAGAAGAACTTCCAGGACTACCTCCGGATCGAGAGATCGAGTTTACTATCAATTTGGCACCAGGTACTGAACCAGTTTCGAAAGCTCCATATAGAATGGCACCTGTTGAAATGAAAGAACTGGCAACGCAATTACAAGATCTTCTTGATAAAGGAATCATAAGGCCTAGTGTGTCCCCATGGGGTGCACCAGTGTTGTTCGTGAAAAAGAAAGACGGCAGTATGCGACTATGTATCGATTATCGTGAGCTGAATAAATTAACTATCAAGAATAAATACCCTTTACCATGGATCGATGACTTATTTGATCAACTAAAGGAGCGACATTGTTTTCGAAAATCGATTTAAGGTCAGGTTATCATCAATTGAAGATCAAGGCAGAAGATATTCCAAATACTGCTATTCAAACGAGATACGGACACTGCGAATTCCTTGTGATTGCGTTTGGACTAACCAATGCACCAGCGACATTCATGGATTTCATGAACAGGGTGTTCAAAAAGTACTTAGATAAATTTATCATTGTATTTATTGATGACATCCTGATTTACTCAAAAACTGAAGAAGAGCATGCAAAGCACCTGAGAATCACTTTGGAAACTTTAAGAAGGGAACAATTTTATGCAAAATTTTCAAAATGCAAATTCTGGTTAAAAGAAGTACAATTTCTAGGTCATATAATCAATGTTGAGGGAATTCAAGTCGACCCATCAAAGATAGATGTTGTTCTAAATTGGGAAAGACCAAAGACCCCGACAGAGGTTAGAAGTTTTTTGGGATTAGCTGGTTACTATAGAAGATTTGTCAAAGACTTTGCAAAAATAGCTATGCTATTGACCAAGCTGACTAGGAAGAATGAAAAGTTTGTATGGAATGAAAAATGTGAAGAGGGTTTTCAAGAATTGAAGAATCAACTAATAACTGCACCTGTACTTGTATTACCAGATGACAAAGGAGATTTCGTTATTTACAGCGATGCTTCCTATCATGGACTTGGGTGTGTTTTGATGCAAAACGGTAAAGTAATCACATATGCTTCTAGACAACTAAAGCCTCATGAACAGAAATACCCGACGCATGATCTAGAACTAACAGCTATTGTGTTTGCGCTAAAACTCTGGAGACATTATCTTTATGGTGAGAAATGTGAAATCTACATGGATCATAAAAGTTTGAAACATATTTTCACACAGAAGGAACTCAATATGAGACAGCGATGCTGGCTAGAATTAATCAAAGACTATGACATATCAATTAACTATCATCCTGGTAAATTAAATGTTGTAGCAGATGCACTGAGTCGAAAGGAAAGACGGAATATGTTAACCTCTTCGGAAGAATTGATCAATAAATTCAATAAATTGGAAATTGAAGTTCGTATTCAAGAGAGCTCCATTGAAATGAACCACGCCATGACATTCCAACCAAAATTATTGGAAAAGATAAGGAAGTGTCAAGAGGAAATAATGGATCATGAAATTGAAAATTTAACAGGAGAAGAAATTACAAGCCAGAAGGATGACAAGGGGATCTTACGAGTTGCTTCAAGAATCTGGATACCCAATGTACCGGAGCTAAAGGCAGACTCATAGTTCAACATATTCAATTCATCCCGGAAGCACGAAAATGTACAGAGATTTGAAGGAAAACTTTTGGTGGCCAAACATGAAGAAAGAAATAGCGGAATGGGTCAGTAAATGTTACATGTGCCAAGGAGTCAAAGCAGAACATCAACGTCCAAGTGGATTTCTACAACCACTGGATATTCCAGAATGGAAATGGGAGCACTTAGCTATGGATTTCGTAGTGGGACTTCCATGAACCAGCGCAAACCATGATACAATTTGGGTTATCATTGATAGACTAACAAAGTCAACATATTTTCTCCCAATCAATGAGAGATTTTCACTTGACAAGTTAGTACATCTATATCTTAAGGAAATACTGATGCGCCATGGAGTGCCTATATCAATTGTATCTGATCGAGATCCACGTTTTAATTCAAGATTCTGGAGAAAATTTCAGGAATGCCTTGGTACCAAACTAAATATGAGTACCACTTATCATCCACAAATGGACGGGCAAAGCCAAAGGACGATTCAAACCATTGAATATATGCTACGTGTATGTGCCATAGATTTTGAAGGCAGTTGGGACAAACATTTACCGCTAGGGGAATTCTCTTACAACAACAGCTATCATGCTAGCATTGGAATGCCACTTTACGAAGCCTTATATGGAAGAAAGTGTAGATAACCTACATGTTGGGATAAAGTTGGAGAACGCAAGATTCTAGGTCCAGAACTGATCCATCAAACCAAGGAAAAAGTAGAGCTTATCCAAAAGCGACTCGAAGCAGCGCAAAATTGACAACGTAAATATGCAGATCCAACCAGAAAAGATGTGGACTATCAAAAGGAAAACATGTATTGTTGAAGATATTACCATGGAAAGGATTGACTAGGTTTGGCAACAAGGGCAAGATAAAGCCTCGATACGTCGGTCGATTTGAAATTTTGAACAGAGTCGGAAAAGTTGCATACGAATTAACTTTACCGCCCCATATGCAGCATATCCATAATGTGTTCCATGTATCAATGCTTACGAAGTATAATCCTGATACAAGGCATGTAATAGAATATGAGCCAATAGAGCTCCAAGTTGATCTGTCATATATAAAACAACCCGTAAGAATTGTAGATCGACAAGAGAGAGTATTGAGAAATAAGTCTGTACCATTAGTAAGAGTTTTAGGGAGAAATCGGGGATAGTTGCAGAGTCAACCTGGGAGCTTGAAAGTGACATGTTAGAAAAGTATCCTCAGTTATTTTCATACTGTGATTCTGAGGACAAAATCCTAATACGGGGGAGGGGAATGTAACGACCTAGAAATTACGTTTGTATTATATCTTAGTAAAGGTGATTTATGTGTATTATTATGTCAGTAAGTGTGCTTAGTCATAAACCCTAATTTCTATGTGCTATGTGTTATCTGTTTTGATCAGAATATGTTTCGGGTATTTATCGAGTGTTTTATTATCAATTAAATGTGTTATACCAAAATTTGTACAGCCCAAACAGCGTTTTAAAAGCCAAAATATCAACCAAAATCATTGGCCCTATTTTTCCAAGTATGGCCTATGCCATATCGATATTCTGAACACCTAGACGTTAAATTTTCTTGTTTCGTGAAAAATGACTTTTCTGGGCCCCTTCGGGTGTCAAAAACCCCATAAAAATCACATTTTTATTTTTATATGATCATGAAATTATCAAACATCATTTTTCTTTCTATTTTTGTATTATTCACAATTTTTGGAAATTTTTGGCATATATTTTGTATTTATTGAATATTTAAAAATTCATAATTAATACCCAAAAATTTTAAAAATTGGGGCCAATTAATATTATTAGATGTATAATTAGGGCCTTAATTATATTTAAGGGTATTATTTTTACTAGTATAAATAGCTAATTATTCACTAATTATTATTAATTAATTATAAAAAAATCAGAAAATGAAGAAAATAGTAGTGTTGGTGAAGAACAACTCAAGAATTCAAACCTAGATTTCATAGTGATTCTGTTATCCAAATCGTTCATGTGAGTAACCAAATTAAAGTTTGTGATCTCTATTTTCTGTTCATACCATCAATTTCATGTTTTGTTGCTTAGATTTTCAATTCATAATTTAGGGTTCATGAACTGGAATTGGGGGGTTTTGAATGTGGAGTCATGGGATGAAATTGATGCTTGGAATAGTTTCTTATGCTTGTTTACAGTTGATTTATGCTATTTCTTTCAACAAATGATTGTTCAAATTAGTTGTTCTTATTCTAGGGTTTATGTTCATTTTAATTAGTTTGTTTTTGATTTTAGATGAATCTGAGGTTGGTTTGATTATAGGGATTAGATTATAGAAGTTATAAGCTTTATTCTAAGATTTATTTTGTGATTTTTCATGTGCGAAATCAATAGTTTGGTTTTTGGCCGGAAAATGTTTTGATTTGGCTGGAGAAATCATTCCAGGGGTTATTAGGTTATGATATGGGTATGGTTGAGTTCCTTGTGAAATTTGGAATGAAACCCCATAAGAAATCGAACCAAACGATGTTGTTACGGACCCGTAATCGAGCTCGCCGGGGGGGAGATCGGCGTTCGTCGGCGCCTCCGCGTTCATCGCAAATCCGGCCACGTTCGTGATGAAGGAAGGAGAAGGAAGGTCCTGGGGACGATGGGGATTGAAGCTGCAGGGTTAATCAATCTGGAAATGGGGTTTATAGCTGGATTTTATCGCTGGAACAACCAACGGCGGCGAAGCCGCGATGGTGTTCTTCGCGACCCGGGTTTGACCCCGTTCCAACCCGGAAATTGACCCGAGTTTGATCCACTAAACCCCCAAATTTGTTTTCTGAAAGTGTTTTTGAATTTTATAATTTAGTTTAGTTTTATAAAAACAGAAAATCAGTTTTAATAATTAAAGAAATCAAATAATAATTAGATTAAAAATCTGAATTATTTTGTAAATAATTTCTAAATAGTTTTATTAATTTAGAAATTCAAAAAGGTAATTATTTAATTACTTATTTATTTAATTATCTATTTATTTACTTATGTATTTATTTATTTATTTATTTAATTATTTACTAATTGGAGACTAGTTAATTAGATCGATTAATTATTCGATACATAGATCGGTTTATGCAAATGACTCGTAGTTATTCAAGTTGCATTCCGAATCTTGGGAATTCGAAATATGAATAATTCTTTATTTACTTATTTAATTCCAGATTACGTAATATTTATTCGTATCGGTTAATTAAATATAAGTAATCGATTTAACTAGATAATTTGTAATAAATTGTAATTAATTCCAAAAATTAGGGAATACTTATTTTAAAATATGATAATTCTTAATTAATTGTTTAAAAATATATTTATGGTTTAATTAATTGTGATTATTTAATTATAATTGATTTAAAATTGATTAAATCTTGTTTATTGCGTGATAATTAAACCGTTCATCCGATTTAAGCGAAACGAAGACCCTTAGACTCAGAAAAATGACATGATTCCATTAAAAATAGTTATAAATCATAATTTTTTTGATAGCAAGTCAATTTATGATAATTAATTGTTTATAGACCCTATTATTGATAAGAACGGGTCCAATAAATTCTGAAAAAAATTAGGAATTAAGTTAGATAGTGTTTATTAATGCGAATATAGGTCTAGTAATGATTCTAAAAATATTTATAAATTTAAATTAATTATGTGCTTTATGTGGTATGTGATTTATGTGATTATGTGAACTCTATGTGTTAGATAATTTATACGAGTCAGATAGAATCATATGAGTAGACGATAAGGGTTACTTGGTATCAGTCTGAGATACGCGTACGGTGTAAGTCAATTAAACAAGTATCTTTCCTTGATAGATTCAGCAATAGCAAGGCGAATCAAACCAGAGATAAAAGGCTAGTGAATTATCCGAGGCGAAGTGCATACAAGCAAGTTTTTCCGTTATTCTAAGTTCAGAATAGTGAATCGCTTCCAACATTTCATGACAACTACACTTTGATAATTCTTGTTCACAAACACTAATACACAACTATTTATCCTTTATTTCTATTTCATTTCAATTCTCGATTTCTCCTAATTTATTGAATCCTTTATTTATGTTTCAATTGTTGCACTTACACATATACATATACTCTGATATATTCGATATTGGGATACATCGAAAGCATACCGATTGTTCTGGGTGCTAAGCTATGGACTGGATGGTTACGAAATGGGACGGATATGACCCGAACCCTTGATTATTAGGCCATAGTGCCTGGATACCCTATATGTTGGTGGGTCTATGCAGTTGGGTATAGATCTGCGCTTTATCCTGACTGATCAGCAGGTTATAGTGCATATGTTGGTTTTTGTGTCCAGTCTAATTTATTTGGTACTCGCCCGTAATGGCTTTCATTTTTTATTACAGAAACAGATTGTTGTTCAAACCAGCAGATTACCGATTCATTTATCTTTCTCTCTTTATACTATATATACAAATGTTGCAGGCTTAATGAGCAATTATGGCTCACCCCTATTATTGTTATTCACCTTGTTTTTCAGTGAAAACTGAGAATGAAATTCATCTGAACCCGAGTAGTCAAGAAGCGGGTCAAGCAGCAGGGCCCTCTGGTACCAAGAATACTTATTCCAATCCTAGAAAAGAGTTTTGAAATGCCAGAGCAGGTGTAGCAGGATAAGTTATAGTTATGGTTTGAATAAAATGGAACTTAATTTAAAATTTATGTAGAAAGATTGGTTTGTAATAAAGAAGTTTTGTATGACAGTGTATTTGAGTTGTTGTAATAAAAATTGGTATGTTGTTCTTGTTTTCATACCTTAACCTAGAAAAGATCATGAGTAGTAATAAGAAGGGGTAATTATATATTTATATTATAATTGTACAGGTTCAGTAAAGCAGTTAGTGTTCGTAATGCCCCAGATCTGGAGGGTGTTACAGAGAATCATGAATCGATGTGTTTATCATATCTACATGCAGAGAATTTGTTGGAGAAGTTTGTGTGTGTTGTGTTTCGATTATGAGAGAATGGGGTTGTGACTCCACATTTATTGGAGCCAAATCAATCCGACATTGAGAAAGTGCAGTAATTGAGTCTTTGACTGTAGTTGGCACTGTGTGTGCACCCTGTGACTCCCCATAGGTTAGCCTTCGTCTTTCTTATATAAGTTTATGTTTGATCAATGTCCCTACCCCACTTGTTCTGTGCTCTTGAAGGAGAGCTAGTTTCACTAGTTACACCCTTTTGAGAGGATGCAGCTAGAAATGAGGTTATTTCCTTTTGAAAAACTACAGTCTTTTGGGAGACTGCAGTGTGGCTGGTTTGGATAACATTTGCCTCACACACCTTATCCTTGGGGCTTCTTTGATTTTCACCCCTTCCCTCACCAAGCTCACTACCATGTACACTCCCCTCAAGGGTTGTGGTAGTTTTTACAACTAGTGTCTTTTGAGGGACACTAGAGGTTGGTTTCTTAGACTTAGGTCTTGAAGATTTTGATTTGGTGACTTAGGTAGGCATCTGTTTGGTCACTTTCACAGATGCCATACCCACAGTAGAAGTCAAAGAAACTATAGGTTGGGAAGGGATAGGAAGAGAAACATTTATCTGACTTACCTGAGGTGCCTCAATGATTGGAACATAGTTGAGGGGAACCTTCACTATTTAGGTTGTTCCTGTTTAAGTCTGCAAGAACTCTCTTCTCTTGCACCAAATAAGCAAGCTTGTTGTTTGGATTCTGAATTACAAGATCCTCAGAAACATGGTTAGCTATTATCATTAAAATCTAGCATAATACACATTCCTAGGTCTTTTCTGAATATCTCCTAACTTGTACCCTATTTCGAGTATGACATAGTAGCTAAATTTGAAATATTTGTCAGATAAGAACATATAAAGCATGTTAACCAAGGAAGAAGTTATGGCATCAAAATTACTGATTTTTCCAGAAAATACCTTAATCAAAGCATCAAAAATTAAACTCCACTCTTTTCTAAGGCCCTTCCTCTTAATATTACCTAAACTAGCAGTATCAAGAGAATAGCCCATAGACATAAGCAATTTAACCATATCAGTGTCAGTGTGTGGGACAGTTGTGTTATTTTCAGGTAAATTATAACAAGACTGAATAGTATCACAGTTAACACAGTAGTTTGTACCTTTAAAAGTAAAGGTAATAATAAAGTTCTTGGAATCAAATACAACAGATGTCCACACCTCTTCCACAACTTCATAATAAATAGTAGGTGACCCGTGCATGGCATACTTCAATTTGCAGTTTCTAATTAAGTCCATCATTTTATGAAAGTCTTCTTAAGCAACACTCTTATTCACCAAGGCTACGAAGTTGTTCTTCTTATAGATGAACCCAGATTGAGACATGACAGGTTTCATTTTTGCTAGCTTTTGAAGTTACAGGGAGAAAAGGGACTTTGGAGACGAAAAGAGTAAATTTGCCTTGTGAATTTATCAAAAGATAAAAGTGAGATCTGTAATTGAAATAGGCCTTTATGCTTTACCAGTAAAATACAAACAAATGATTAAAAATAAAATTAAATACACAATCATAATTGCCAAAAATAACCGTTTAAAAATAAAATAAACTGTAGAAATTCCAAAAATAATCTATCAACTTATACTTACAGATTTGTAAGGATATTTCGATGGATAAAGGTTTGGATTCAACGGATATCCAATACATCATCATCCGTTGAAGGATAATGTGTCCAGAAATATTTTTGAATTTCAATGGATAATCTATCCTTATCCATTGAATTCTATCAGTATTAATCTTTAGCAAATCCTGATTTTGGTGTCAAGATTTTTCAACTTGAAAATCTTGATCAAGCATCAGGATCTGTCAGTTTGCAAATCCTGATCATTGACAATAATAAAGTCAAATGTATTTATGGTTGCATTATGAATTGCATGGACATCAATCATTAAAATTTAAGAGTAGTTTAACATACCTAACTCACTTACCAACCTAATAAAAGTTGATTCATCAAGTGGCTTTGTAAAGATGTCTGCAAGTTACTGCTCACTTGGAACAAAATAAAGTTCCACAGTACCATTCATAACATGCTCTCTTATGAAGTGGTATTTGATGTCAATTGTGCTTTGTCCTTGAATGCTGCATATGATTTTCAGTGATGGCAATGGCACTTGTGTTGTCACAGAAAATTGAAATATTGTCCACATGTAGACCATAATCCAACAATTGATTTCTCATCCATAAAATTTGTGCATAACAACTGTCAACAGCAATATATTCAGCCTCAGTTGTGGAAGTAGAAACTGAATTATGTTTCATACTAAACCAGGACACAAGCTTGTATCTGCATCTGAATAACCAATTAGATCAAAGCCAGAATCTCTAGGGTACCAAATGCCAAGTTTTGGTGTGCCCTTGAGATATCTGAAAATTCTTTTAATAGCTACTAAATGAGATTCTCTAGGATCAGCCTGAAATCTAGCACAAAGACAAGTAGCAAACATTATATCTGGCCTACTAGCTGTCAAATATAAAAGTGAGCCAACCATGCCTTTATAGTTTGAAATGTCCACAGACTTTTTAGTAGTGTTCAATTCAAGTTTAGTGGCAGTGGCCATGAGAGTTTTTGTATATGTGCAATCCATTAAGTCAAACTTCTTTAAAAGATCATGAATATATTTAGTTAGACTAATGAATATTACATCACTAACTTGCTTAACTTGTAGACCAAAAAAGTAAGTTAGTTCTCCCATCATGCTCATTTCATATTTTAATTTGCATCAATTTGGAATTTTTTTTGCAAAGTTTCTCATCTGTAAAGCCAATTATAATATCATCTACAAAAATCTAAACAGGTATAATAGAGCCATTAGCATTTCTAAAAAAAGAGTTTTGTCAACAGTACCTCTTGTGAAATGATTTTCTAAAAGAAATTTTGACAAAGTATCATACCAGGCTCTAGGTGCTTGCTTTAATCCATAAAGTGCTTTCAAAAGATAGTACACATAATCTGGAAAGTTGGGGTCTTCAAAACCTGAAGGCTGGCTGACATAGACTTCATCCTCCAAATCTCCTTTCAAAAATGCACTTTTGACATCCATTTGACAGACTTTGAAATTGGCATGGGCTGCATAGGTTAGAAAGATTCTGATTTCTTCAAGTCTTGCAACTGGAGAAAATATTTCATCAAAATCTATTCCTTCTTATTGACAGTAGCCCTTGGCAACTAATCTAGCTTTATTCCTTATGACTATGCCATTCTCATCCATCTTATTTCTGAATACCCATTTTGTATCAATGGAATTCTTTTCTTTAGGCTTGGGTACCATCTTCTATAATTTATTCCTTTCAAATTGGTTTAGCTCTTCTTGCATAGCTAAAACCTAGTGAGGATCCATCAAAGCTTCTTCTACCTTCTTTGGCTCTTCCTATGACAGAAAGCTATTATACAGATATTCATCTTGAGTTGATTTCCTTGTTTGCACTCTAGATGCTGCATCACCAATGATCAGTTCAAATGGGTGATCTCTTGTACATTTTCTTTAAGGTGGTAGATTGGCTCTAGATGAAGTGGCCTCATTAGTGTCTTGATGTGTAATTAAGTGTTGACTAGTTGACACTCCCCTTGAGTTTGTGGATTTTTGATTTGAAGATGAAGTTCTATCAACAATGATCTAGAATTATTTTCAACTGATGCTGAATTATGCCTTTCAACGGATGATGCATTGCGTCTCTCAACGGATGCTGCACATTTGCTTTTAACGTATGCATCACTCTGTACATCAACCGTTGTTCCTTCATTTGAAGATAACTTTGAATATTCTTTTGTCATTGCTTCTAGATCACTTTCATCATCACTATCATCACAATATATCTCAAAGTTATCAATTTGAGGCTTTCATGGAAACCTTCATCTGTCAGTCCTTCAATTTTTTTATCATCAAACACAACATGTACAGATTCTATTACAATGTTGGTTCTTAGATTCTAGACTCGATATGCTTTTCCAACAACATATCCAACAAATATACCTTCATCAGTTTTGGTATCAAACTTTCCATGTTGATCAGCTTGATTCCTTAGAATATAACACTTGCATCCAAAAACATGAAGAAAGTTCAGTGTTGGCTTTCTATTCTGAATAGTTGATAAGGAGTCATGCATTTGTCTTGATTAATCAAAGAAATATTCTGAATGTAGCATGCAGTGTTTATAGCCTCAGCCCAAAAATAAGTTGGTAACTTTGATTCTTCTAGCATGGTTCTAGCAGCTTCAATCAATGATCTATTCTTTCTTTCAACCACTCCATTTTGTTGTGGTGTCCGTGTAGCTGAGAACTCATGCATGATTCCATTTTCTTTACAGAATAACCTTATGAGAGAATTCTTGAACTCAGTTCCATTGTCACTCCTAATTCTTCTTACTTTGAGATCAGGATGATTGTTGGGTTGCCTTATATGATTGATAATGATTTTAGTAGCTTCATCCTTGGATCTAATAAAATATGTCCTTAAGAACTTTGAAAAATTATCCACAATCACTACGAAATACTTCTTCTTTGAAATTGACAATACATTGACTAGTCCAAACAAATCCATGTGCAATAGTTATAGAGGTTCATCAATTGTTAATTCAAGCTTCCTTTTGAATGATGTTTTCACTTGTTTTCCTTTCTGACAAGCACCACACAATCCATCTTTTGAGAACTCGTCTTGAGGAATGCCTCTAACAAGCACTTTTGTAACATCCCAAATCCGGGGTCAGGATTAGGTGTCACTAAACAATATTTACATAATATAAAATAATATACAGATGACCCCTAAATTTTGGATCATTTATAGGTTATGGTATGAAACAAGAATTTAACCTTCTAAAATTTATATCGACTACATACAATTTTATTATCTCTTTATTAACTTCCTCGTTTTATTTACTCTGACATCTTCAACTTCTCGTAACTTGGATTTCCCCAAAGGCTATTCACTTTAATCCTCATTCGAAACTAAAAGAAATAGGAATTCACAAATCAAGAATGAGCCAAAAATGCCCAGCAAGTATCATTATAGGTTTTCATGAATTATATTAAAGAAACTTTTGGAAACAATCTGTAAATGACTTAAAAAAGTCATCTTTATTTATTTGAAATAGTTGATCGAATAAAACATCGACCCTTAATGGCCTTTAATCATAAATCACATTTCTCTGAGAAGATCATCACACAGTTCACAGATTCATTTCTTGAATTAAATCTTTGTCCGGTTTTGAAACTATAAACTTTCCAAGAAGGAATGCCATTAATGGTGATCAACAATAAATTAGACTGGACACTAGAACCAATATATTCACTATACCCCGCTGATCAGTGAGGAGATAGTACGGATCTATACACAACTGTATAGACCCACCAACATATAGGATACCCAGGCACTTTGGCCTAAACATTAAAGGTCCGGTTTGTACCCGGCCCACATAATAACTATCCAGTCCATGGATTAGCATACGGAACAATCAGTATGCTTTGATGTGTCTCAATATCAAAGTATTTGTAGATATATCAAGGGAATAATTGATTGGAATATGGATAGAATGTTCAATAGATAAGGGAAATCAGAAGCAAATTGAAATATGAATAAAGGATCAGCAATTATGTATCAGTGTTTGTGAACAAGAGTTATCAGTGTATAGTTGTCATAAGAATCTGTAGGAAATTCACTATTCTAAACTTAGAATAGGGGAAAACTTGCAATATATCACAAGAAAGTTCAGGGAATACTTGCCTCAGTTGATCCGTTTTTTAACTTTCAATCATCATTCTCTGTTCACCCCTTCTCGGTATTCACTCATCTCATTCCCACGCATAATCAGGCTCTACTTTTACTATCCCTATCTGGCTTTGAATACCTTGAACTATGTGCATCTATTATAAGAGGTGTTATTTCAATTAACCGACAAGGTATAATTGTCTATTATACGCTTATCCTTATCGACTTCCCACCCAATGATAACAAATAAGGATCATATTTTAATTAGATAACTTTTAAAAGACACTTTAACTCATAATTCACATAACACGTATACACAAGGCACATAATCATGTTATTCATATAACACATAGTCATATAATTCATGTAACACATAAGTTGAATAGCCAAAGGATAGATCTCGATACTTTTAAAATTGAACTCAGGTCAAAAAGGGTATTTATCGATCAATAGTTGACTCATAACGATTCATAAAACAAATGATCTTTTGATACAAAAGAATTTAGGTTTCGAGAGTATTTTTACTGAAAGCGGAAGATTTTTTTGAGTCTAGAGGCGTTCGTTTCGTATTAAACGGGCGAACGGTCTAATTATTATAAATAAAATAAGGATAATTCAATTAATAATAACATTAATTGAATTTTAAATACCTTTATATAATTTTTCAAACCTCAAAATGATTTTTAAATTATTATTTCGCTTAATTATAAATAATTATATTTTATTTAACTATTTATAGAATTAATTAAATAAATAAATAAATAATCAATCAATTAAATCCATAAATAATTAATTAAAATGAATTATAAATAAATAAATAAAAACCACATGTTTCACTATTTTTCTGCATACAATCGATCTTATATCGATCCAACAGCACAATTATAGCAACAACAGCATGCTACGCTGCTTGAATCGCCGGAATCGATGATTCCTGAACTACGCCGACGATTAACTCCGATCAAACCATCAGAAAACTCGATAATTATAAATGTTAAACCAAACTCAACAAAATATATATGGAATTAAAGCCTGTGAAACGTAGAATTAGTTACAATTACTCGTATCTTCCAACAATTAAAAAACAATCCAGAAAATCAATTTAAAACTTAATCAAAACCCAGGAACTCGGTTATGGACCTCTAATGATCAAAACACAAAATCGAACACATAAAATGACTATAAATAAACGATAAATCTATATGTATCAACAAAATGAACTACAGATTCATATATAAAAAAAACCCCCAATTTTGATTAAGAACCCTAAATTTCGAATAGGAAAATTACCAATCTATAGAATGATTCGATGGTATAGTCATATAATAATACGATTTTTGTGGGTTTTGACATCCCGGTAGGGGCCCAGAAAAGTCATTTTTCAGGTAACAAAATATTTTCTAATTTAACTGGATGTTCGGAAAAATCAATATGGTATACGTCATATTATGCAAAATAAAGCCGATTTCTTTGTACGAAATATCAGTTATTAAAACAAAAAATCTGGATATTATAACTTCTAATATAAATCCATTTAACCCGAAATAAAATGCCCGAAAAATATCTCGAATCACACAGAACACATATAACACATAACAGATAATCACTTATGATCAATCTTGATTTATAATATCATAATTCACATAAATATTCATTTAATATAACACAAAACGGTCGTAATTTCTCAGTCATTAAATCCTTCCCCCCTTAAAAGGATTTTTTCCTTAGAATCATGCTAAGGATTAGATAATGATACTTTTCAAGTATCTCACTTATAAATTATTAGGTTGACCTGTAACACCCCCAGAATCCGGGGTCCGGGATCCGGGTCGTCACGGTCTTTCTTTCCACAATATCACTTCACTTAATTAATAATAATTAACCTTATGTTGTGACCCCACACTAACACACACCACAACCCGTTATAGTCTCAGAGATGAAATTGAAATAAGTACAAGTCTTTGAATCCACAGTTTAAAAGTTATTACAACCCAAAATGATTACTTGATAAGTTTACAATTATTTGCCATTATCCGCCACAAGTTATAATTATACATAATTGATTCCCAAAAGTAGAAGGTCTGATCTACAGATAGATCTACCTCTGCAGCTATAGCAGCTATGATCTCAACGGGAAGGCGCGGGGCGCTTCCCACGCTCTTGCGTTGGGTCTGCTTGAGTCTGGCCATCTTTCCTAACTGTTGTTGTGTGATGAAGAAATAAAGCAAGAGTGAGCATTACAGCTCGCAAGATAATATATAGTATAAACAATAATGCAAGTATCTAAATGGATAACTTACTAGAATCCTTTATCAAGTGCAAGATAATTACTTACTGGATATAAGCAAAAACAAGGGATGAAGTTACCAAATACTTCACTATACTTATATCATTTATAAAGCTACTTGAACTACCACTGTTCAAGGTATAAGGAGCTTTCAACAGTTCATCACATAGATGAGACTACAAGACAAGATTTGAATAGATTAAATCTTTGAAATATTATTGAATGAAATGAAGTTATGAGATACTTCATTAAGTCTTGATATATATATCCGCATATATATCTCTTTATACATTTCCTGAAAACCTCTATCATGTAAAGTATGAACAGAGTTTGTAACATCCAATGAATTTTTGGAAAGCAAAAGAATTGTGGCATAAACCCGATATCTTGCTGATCAGGCAAAGATACCAATAAGTAACCTTTTCTACTAGTAGATGGACGAATTCCCCACTGGTCATCACCCTGGTCGCAATAGGACCTTATGCTGGACTACCACTCAGCCACTTACGCATTTGATGGACTCCCACTGAGCCACTTACACTATCATGGACGCCCACTGAGCCCATGTTGCTTATGCCGACTCGATAGATGGACTTACTTCCCGAAAGTTGGGTAAGTAATCAATTCATTTACCAAAACCGCAACCTTGTTGCGAATATAAAATACACCACAGAGCCGAATCCCTCTGGTTTTGAGCGAGTATTTAAATCCCCTTTAAAAAGGAAGATCTTAAATATATAAAAAATTTGAGTTTTGGGATCCGCTCTAACTTTTGAAAATCATTTTAAGGACTCGAAAACACTTTAAAGAGTGTTTGGAGTAATGCTGATTTAATAAAGTAAATCAGTCCCAATATATTAGAAAATATCTGAATATTATTATTTAAATAATATTCCCATAAAGAATAATCTTTATACAAATAATTGAAGTAGAAGTTGTAAAACTTATACTTGAAACGAGTATTAAATAACCAAAGATATACTTGTACGAAAGTACTATCTTTATTTGAATAATCAAAAATAAGTTTGATTATCGACACCTTATTCTTTAATAAAATAAAGAATATATCTCAGCAAATAATCGGAGTCATAGGTCCTCAAATGAATATCCAAATAATATTCATTAAATAATATAAACCGAGACATAAGCCCTCGAATGAATATTCAAATAATATTCAATTAATAAAATAAACTGAGTCATAAGCCCTCGAATGAATATTCGAAATAATATTCAATTAATAAAATAAAAGGAGTCATAAGTCCTCGAATGAATATTCAAGTAATATTCATTAAATAATATAAAGTTATCGAATAAACCTTATTCGATTAATAGTTTTAAAAACTATTCATATATATATATATATATATATATATATTATACTCGGGAGCCTCGCCTCCCGGTTTTAGAAAAAGTTCACTTTTTTATCCCCTATACTAAGGGTATACTCATATACCGCTTATCTCTAGCATAGGTATTATGCAACTAATAAGCATTTGAACCAACAGATATGTAAATCAAGAATACGAAACAGGCATGCATATATACCATATCACATGCTCCAATATATCGCAAGAATTTGCTAATAACAAATATGCATTTATCACAAGATCATGCATATACACATATACATCACAACAACAGTTATACGGGTAGAAAACTTGCCTGAGCGACTGGGGGTTACAAATGGCTTGGGACGAGTCTGGTAACCTATAAACAACATATAAGTTGTAATTAAACCAAAGTCACTTATAAATCTATACTTTAACTAATTTAGACTCTAACGCTCGCTTTGCGCTTAACGATTCACTTAAGTCGCTCGAGTACCCTCGGCTCCACCATTTTTAATAAATTAACCATTACGAGTTTTAAGGCGATTCTTTCGCGACAACTGCCTATTACACTTTACTTAAATGTTTCATACTCCAATTAGTCCTTTAAGGTCTTTAACCTATGTTTCAAAGTAAGGCGAAGGGTAATGGTTCGTTCGCGAAACGACGTTACTTAAAACGGCCGTTTCTCCTAAACCGTACATCGGAATCAAACGAACCACATATCAAAACGAAGCTCGGGTCAAAACCTATAAGGGAGTTCTCGGGTCCTAATGTTAAGAACAAAACAGCCTAAAGTAAATCGGACTATTACGACGGCTATGTTTACGCGATTTCCCAAATTTAAAACACTCCAATTCAACCCACAATCAATCCACAATCATAACCCAATCAAAACTCCATCCATACTACATCATAACAGCCCCAACAACTCAACATTAACAATTTTTACTTATTCTTAAACTTGAATTTAAAACTATACTTAAGTCCTTTAACTAATCAACAAGATTTCAACATCCAATTCACTACAACTCCCTTCCAAACTCTAAACATACAAGTATCAAGCTTCTCTTTTAACATAACAATCAAAACCATCCTAATATACAAAGTAAAGTTAGGGTTTGGAGATGTTATACCTTCCTTGAAGTGATTTGAGTAGCTAGGAAGCCTTAAGAAGCCTTGAGATATCTTAGGGATGCTTGGATCTTAAAGGAGAAACAAAGAAAATCATGTTAAAAATCTTGAAATCACTATTCATTATCTTCTTCATTGATTTCTTGGAAGAGATTGAGAATGAATTGGAGGCTTAAACTTATAGGATAGCCATATCTATGCATAAGGAGTATTAGATAATTACCTTACTAATTAAGGAAGCTTGGAACTTGAATTTTGAATTTTCCTCCTTGAAATGAAGAGAAAAGTCGAGAGCTTCTTGATGAAGAAGTGAAATGATTTTTGTGTTTGTGAGTTGTTTTGCCTAGCTTGGTTGCTTTTGATTTGTTTTTGGTTAATTACCTTTTTAACCTTGAACTTTGTGTGGTTTTAAATCAACCACACCTCATTCCCCTTATGTCATGCTTTTGTCACCTTGTGATGTCATCCTCCCTCACTTGCCCTCTTCTTATTGGTTGGATGACCTCATCATCCCTAACCTCCTTGATTAACTCCTAATTGTTTGCCTAATGACCGTTGATCTGTTATACGGTTCGCTTAACTTTCGTTCTCGTTTCTCGTTTGAGGGATCATACCCGAGATCTTATTACTTGGGTTTCCTTAACCTTTCTCAATACATTATATTCTTTTATGATCCTCTCTTATAATCCTTTAATTTAAATCCTTTTTATCCTGTTACCTTATACTCAATTCTTTCTGTATCTAGTGGATTTCCGGGAGAAATCAAAGTGTTCGGAATTGGATTCTGACGATCTTTACATACACTTATATACAATATAGAGTACCAATAAAATCTCACAATATCCGTATAAGAACCCCTACATAGTGTGGCATGAAAAGTTTTCTTGTTCAGAAATATCAGCAAAAACACTATTCATAAGGGTTACAAAAAGTTCAAAATTTTGGGGTTATTACATGACCCCTCAACCTTGCAGCTTTTTCTTGAACTTTAACTCACGACATCAATCGTTACTCAACAGCCTCTTGCTGACATCATATTCTACCAGTTGTTTATATAGCCCAACTCAAGTCTCCATTTTATATATATTGGAGTTAAATTACCCTTCTTGTGTATACATATATAAACACCTTATGAACTTGTTATACGAGTGGCAGTACAGCCATTTCACTAACAATCTTCCTACATATCTTATTGTTTCAAAAGAACCAACATAATGCATACTAACTTTCTTTTCCTGCTAATTCTAACCAATCGTGTTTATAAACACTTTCACTTTTACTGATTATTTCACTTCATTCTCCACGTATTTCTTTGTCTGATTGTCCTAGCTTGTGGTCGTTTCCAATAGCATTCGAGGTTCTTTAATCGTTTCCCTATTCTTCTCTTCCATCTGCAAATGATATACTAAGATCATGGCGTAATTCGGCTTCTTAAACGTTTTCAGAATTAACTCCAGAATTAAGATTTAATGAGAAATCTCAACTAGATACGATTGACGTGCGAATGGGTTGTTATCCCATAATGTCCTTTGGATCACAATAGATTAAGTTCGTTGCGCGAAAATCTCTTACTATTTAGAAGAAATATACTAACCTAGAGATGTCACAACAACACTTTAAGTCATGTTATCCTTTATTTTTGTTCTAAAAAGTTTATATACAAAATTTATTACAATGCTCTTCTTGGATATTCAATCACATGTAGCATTTACCATGTCTTCATGCCATATTATCAGAAAGTCTTCTTTTCACATTCTTGTCTTGTATCATATTCATGGGTTAACTTGAATATCTTAAGTTATCGAGATTTAGCCAACTCTTATCTCTTAATCATGCCTTACCTTGTGCCTATTTATTCATGAATTGTATATCTTATTTCGGTTCAACATGATTCATAGTATTTCCCCATACTTCTGTCAATATATTAAGTCAAATAATAATAATAATCAATTACAATCTATACTTGAATCTGATGACGTACCCCAATCTCCTTTAAACCATATCGAATTACTTATCGAATAAGTATTCATTAACAAGAGAATGATTAGGTTTAGTTAACCTATCCATAATAATCCAAATAACGCTTCTTCCGCTTTTGGTCCTCAAGTAATTCTACTATATCGATTTTTAACAAGCTATACTCATTTTTGAAACGGTTACAATAATATGTTCGACCTTTGATGTTGTCTTTGATTCTTCAGTAGATATAATATTTCCTTACACGTTCTACCATCTCAATCTTCTACCGAGTCAACCAATATCTTTATTTAACTCTTAGTATTTAATAATATTCTCATAGTGCTATCCTTATTTCCAGTTATAGACGTTTCAGTAGTTCTTTATCTTAGCTCTGGCACACATGATGTCCAGAATTTACTTACATCATAGAAAACTAGAAAGTTTCTTTATTATTCTTTTGATTCCACTTCCTTTCCTGGTTAAGTTCTCCATTTTCTCGGCTCATTATTTCTCCTTAGCATATGCTAATCCTTCTTCCCAATAATACTGATTGCTCATCATTAAATAAGCCACTTCTATGGCTAAATCTGGAATAAAAGCTTTCAATTTATAAATATTTGAACTCTTTCATTATTCTTACTAATTAATTTACCAAGGTCCATATTTTCTTTTCAGCTGAATTAGCAGCTACCTTATTATCCTTGCTTTAATAATTGCTAATTGTGCAACTACCATTTTTAACAATTCCAACTATCCTCTGTCTTATAATTGACTCCCTCGGATTGAAGACATGTTCCAATTATTTGGATCTGTGCAATTTATAGACCTTCTTCCCTGCATAGACATTACCTCCTCATCTCTAGTTCACATGTTAGCACTACCAACCTTCTATCATACATTGGATATTTATATTTACGAGTTTTCTAGTATTTCAGAGTAACTTCCTATTACATCATCATTCTATATGGTATACATTCAAATCCTGCATGGAACATGATTACAAGTGATAAAATCTCTTGGATCGTCTAACAATATCCACTTTGGTGTAATTACCAAATTTGAACCTTCTGTTCTTGAACCTTATACCCTTGAAAACATTCTTCTCACTTACATGTACAAATAACTTGCTATTTCTCTTGTCTATTACAAAGAACATACTAATCTAGATAAGGTCTCGCACGCTTACAGTAACATCGCGCTAATTCAACTAAATTTTTAAATTTTAATAGGTATCTTTACTTCCTCTAAATTTCTAATTGCTTTGATTTCAGATTTGAAAATTACGTCAGAATTTAACTTAATCTAACTGGAATCGATTTCCATCTAACTGACCATAAGGTGATAAAATGAACCAATTAACTCTTTTAACTGATTAATTGAAACCAAGTGATGGCTAGCTAAATGAAATCAAAATTCAATTATATAAAGTCAGTTTGGTCAGAACAACCTTCTTCAGGAACCAAGATCGCAATCATCTGGCAGGAATATCAATACACTACTAGAAAACCTTCAATAGACATCGGCCAAAAACCGATGTTAAAGGTTTTCCTGACCGATGTATGTGCAGGTGTAGAGAAAGGTACCCCCATATGATATCAGTTATAAACTGATGTCTGGGAACATCTTTAACATCGGTTCCAGCTTAAAAACTGATGTATATTCTCTATTTTTTAACATAAATTGCATTACTATCTTTTCTAAATAGCTTTAATATGATCTATTTATGTAGCTTAACTATTAATTTATAAAGTATAAATCAGCATTTACCTCGGTAATAAAAATAGAACTGATGTCAATTTTGGTTTTAACATCACTTTTGAACTAAAACCGATGTAAAAGCCTCTTTTTGACATCGGTTTTAGGTTCTGTCCCGATGTGCTATGGCTTTTTAACATCGGTTTCCTTATGGTAACCGTAGTCTGTCTATGCCTGCCTCATCATTTTGTAGCCGATGTAAAAGGTACTAAACTTTCACCTTCTTTAACATCAGTTTTTAAAAATGTACCGATGTATTTGTTTGAAATTTACATCAGGTGCTTTGCAGATTTGTTTAAGAACTGATGTCCATGTAGCAGTTTAACAACAATTTTTAAGAATATGTGCAGAAACTGATGTCTATATGCCTAAAAATACCAAAACAAAAGAAATTGGCTAGCTAAGTTAACCAAACCACTAGCAAAACAACATAATAATATATTCAAACAGAATAATATCCAATCCATCCCATTGGCCAACTACACTCATCATATCTAAACTACATAGTACAACTATAATTTTTACTACAAACTAAGTCAAAACTAACTGTTCCATGGAGTATTTATCCATTCAAAACTCATAACCAACTCCAAAATATAGACTCCAGTGCAATGTCAATACACCAGGAGTAACACCAATGCTCATACACCGCTCCAAAAATTTAAAAGGGGCTATGGCTATATCACTTGACATGACTGCCTAATAAGAAAGTAATACATTAAGAGCTCAGAAGAAATTAGATGAAATTTGACCAATAACAACAATTATATATAGCTACTAGTTAATCACCTGCATTCCTTCAACACCAATGATTGCGACCCCAATGTCAGATTCTTGAAGCATTCCCACATTATTTCCTCCATCACCAATTGCCAATGTCGCCTTTCCCGTGTCTTCGTAACAAGTCCAATAACATGCTTTTTATTATTTTCTTCCTTTCTTCTCTAAGTAAACTGCAAGGGAACCCAAAATATATTTATTATATAAATTGAAAATCAAAGTTATATTAATGCAAAAGCCGAACTAGAAAACCAAGAAGAGATAAATTACAACAGCTATCATTCAAATTTAAACTTCCAATTGTTAATCCGACGGATAACTATACTTATAAGGAAAATATAACTTAACCTAGTTTACGAAGTACGATAACTAAATATCTCCTAGACCTAAAATTATTCCTATATATTAAAATATATTAAAAGTTACCGATCGTTACTTGGCTTCCTAAATTCCAGCATTTTTTCTTTTGTGCCACAAGTAAAACTTTCTTCTATTTCATAATAATAAAAACAACAAAGTACTTTATAATTAGTTTAATTAAACTGTCTTTCTTGGTTTTTGCTTGCATTCCTGGGCAGTAACTTTATCTACCGATTCAGATCACCCATGTTGAGAACTATGGGAGGATACAAATTTTTAGCATCAATTAAATTTCACCACCTATCCCTTAATATGCAAAACTGAAATGCAATTACAACAGAAGCAGTACTTGAAAAGGTCATAACTTGCATCGCTTTATAGAAATAAAAGGAACTAGAATAAAAAATTGAAGACCGCAATAATTTAATATTAACATAACATGCTAATTGCTTGAAGTAGAGAAACACAGTTTAATTTTATATAAAATGTGAAGGTAGAAGGAGAGACACAAGCTACATTCATGTTTGTTTTTAGGGGCACACTGGCATATCTGAGTTACTATTGAGGAATAATCATCAATATTCAGGTTCCCGGATCTTACAAATTTTGGGAGATAGTGGCGGAGTTTGACATTGCAGTTTATGAGAACAAACTCCCCCAATAACCTCTGACGGTATGAAACATGCTAAATAAAATTTGTATAACACAAACTGATTCAATATATGAAATTAATAAGCTACAAACAACTGCAAACACAAGAAGTATAGAAAACCAGATACCTCATTTTTTCTATTGACGCTGGTAAAAAGGATGCTCAGAAGCTCATCTGAAATCTCTTCAATTTGTTCTAAAACACGGGTCATGATAGACTCCATTTGTCTAAGCACAACACAGAGTGGGGGTACCTAGTAATTAAGCAAGACAAAGCTAAATTTATAATTTCTGATGAGAAACAATTTTGCATACAGCATCAAACACACTTTAGCATAATCAAGCAGTAGTACAGTGTCAAATATCTATAGAATACGAAGGCCCTTGTCATACCTGCGGGCATCTTCGCTAGACAACAGGCCAAGTACCATTACAATTATATTGAAAACGTCCTGCACATCATAAAGATGAAAAAGCAAACAACCATATAAGATTTTTTCAAGGCGTCAACTTTTTATCTGAAATGCGAAGCTAATTCTTTACATGTAGGCAACCTTCATTTGAACATAATCATTATAAGGTGTGTCAGGGGCAGTAATTCTTAAAAGTTCACTCATACATGATGCAACTGCCACTCTCACATAAAAATTAGAATGCTTTAATAACTTAACAGAAACTAATGCTTTCATTGAGGGTTCAAGTGTGTCTTTCATCCACTAGTAGGTGTCTGCCCAACCTCACATAAAAGCCTTTCCACTCGCTAAAAGCTTGTGCTAGACTAGCAGGCTCTTCTTTTAAATATTTCAGTTCCGCTTCCTGCTTAATAGTATAAGACTGGCCATTCGGAATGCAAGTACTAACTTTAACACTACTATTTTGCGGGAAAGAGTTACAAATACGTAGATAATTGGACATACTTCTACTTTTCTGAATATTTCTTTTACGCATATATAATTAAATTAAATTTTGATACAACTATTTCATTAAAGCAGTAAGAACCACTTTAGCAGTTTAAGTAATTACTCCCTGTAATATAATCACCTCACTAAAAATAAACTATACCGTGTCCTTGTCCATATCAAGCCCCTTCTAAAATAATAACAGCAGCATTAATTTTACAATCAGTATGGAGCAATTGAAAAAATCACAAACCATAAATCAATAAAAATTTACCAAAATTTCTACTCGTTGTGCTGAGAAAAGAAAGAAACAAGATCTATACATTTATAAAATCCCCAAAATACAAACCCCTAAAATTTAAAATTTAGGGTTCCAACCAAATAGATAAAACCAAGTAGATAATATAACTTACCCACTTCCCAAGAGATGCTAAGAGATGGTAAAAGATGACAAATTGAACAAGATAAACAATTCGAACTACTCGAACACAAAGGCGCAACACAAAACAAGAACATTCGAGATGATGGAAGCACACGGAGTGCACCTGACCAGCACAGAGGAGCACCATACAATGAGCACAAAGATGATGATCTTATTTAATAATTAAGATGAGCAAGAACAGGGCTAATTGAATCGATTGAATAGAGCTAGGGTTCCTCGAGGGAGGGTGTTTGATGAGAGAGAAAGGATGGGGAGTGTGTTAGATAAGTATGGGTATGTTTTTAGTTTTATATTTTTAGATTTTTTAACTTTTAGTTTTAAGTTTATGTTTGTTGTGTGGGAAATTTTTGTTTAAGACAGCGAGACAAATTTTGGTGAGGCGGGGTCAAATTTTGGTTTAAAGGGGAGGGGGAATCTAAGGGCATGATTTTTTTTCATAAGAGAGATGTAAGACATTGGTTGAAGGGAAAATCGATGTCTGGATAACGATGAGACATCAGTTTTGTGAAAATCGATGTAATAAATAGTTTTTATATCAGTGGTAATTCTAAATGATGTTAAAACACTGATGTGTATTCTACTTTTTCTAGTAGTGATAACACACGAAAGTATACTTTCTACCTTTAAAAGTAGGTTATTTTCTAAAAATTTTGGCAGCATCTCCTCTATATTATGGACTACCAGTCGAACTCAACCCGACCCAACAATCAACCAAACAATTAACAACAATATCAATCCACCAATATCCATCGACCTCATCATTTCACCATACTTCAGAATATATCATACCGATAACAACATATACTACTACCTGACATAACATACATCTCTTAATCAAACTAAGGTCATAAATAAGCAATTAATTAATATCACCATACCTTTCCTCAGTTCTTTCAAGATATCGCAGTATATTGCAAATAAAATTATTCTACTATCTCTCAAAAAAACTTTATTCCAAGATTCTTTTAGTTCATTTTTCAATTCAAGTTCTCTAATTAACAATTCATATTACTCATACTTGCCCATAAATCCGTTTGAAGAATATATTTTAATCTTATTCTCTATTGTTGACGCTTTTACATATTTATCTTTAAGAAATTATATTGTATATTTCCAACTGATAGAGCAACTCATTTATCCTTGACAATACGTATTTCTTCTCATTAGTTAAATTATTTAATTTCTGATAACCAATACACGATTTCAATCAATACCGTCATAACCTGAGAGAATTCATTTGGTTTTAAAATGTTACTTCCTAAAAGATTTCACAATTAGATCACCATTTCTACACCTCCATTTATGTTTTTCCATATGGAACCTTCTTTGTTGGCTCAGTTATAAGTGTCAAATTCACCATAACTAACTCAGTTGAGTTGGGAAGCCTAACAGTTACTGGAAGAACACGCTCGAGATTTATTTGTACTCAAAATTTCTTCGATTCTCAAATTCTTATGATAGGTATCTCCCATATGGTTGGGGTATACTTCGCCTTCTCAACGTATTGATCGCTTGTCTGAGGCTAATAAAATTTCTTTCCTCTATTTGTGTTGTCCATTTACTTCATTCGTTGTATGCAACTTTCCTTTTTTATTTCCATGGTTAATTTATCTAATACAGTTTACTAACTAATCTATTTAATGCCAAAATCTTAGACTTGAAATATATCATATATAACATATATCTGTTCTGGACTTGATATCTTCGTGTCAATCGCGTCATTTGCAAATAAATATCCATCGTTTATTGGCTTACAATCATATCTATACTCAACATATAATTCCGCCTGCTACACGAAATTATTTTGCTTCCTTTAAAATGCTCAAATAGTAAACCGTACAGAAGAAAGAATTTGTGTATATGATTTTGATTGGAAAGTTGTGTATTGAACAACAGTGCAAAGAAACAATTAGAAGAATCCATAAGTCAAATAATCATAATTGAAGAAGAAAGAATGAGTGATGATTTAGATATGAATGAGATAACCATATTTGTACTCAAGATGGCCATTCTTTCATGCTATATAGCATACAGCACATGATTAGGTGGCGTCCCACCTGACCCATTGTCATTTCGACAAAGTGTCACACCATAACACTGCTCGTCTCAATTAGAAGAAATATTTTGAAAGAATACTAATTTGAAAGGAATGTAATGACCTTCATTCCTTTATTGTCTCACTGAACGCATTAATGAAAGAAGTTTATATTTATGCGAGATTTGAGAAGAATATACGCCATCACATCATGGAAAAGAACGATACCATTGGTCATCCTTCACATCTCATTCATGTATCCCTTCATGGCTCATTCGATTATAGACTCAAAATCCACATCAGGTAATAATTTCAGAAAGTCCCGGAAAACGCCTTCATAAATTCGTTTACAACAACAATTTCTTATATTTTTAACGTGGTACCTCCACGCTCGATACTCTAATAATTCAACCATAATTGCATCCTTACGGAATTTATAGTCATAACTTCTAATTTTGGTTATGCCACATAGAATAAATTTCAATCAAGCAATATCTCGATTCCGTCAATAGGAATATTATTTTCTCCAATCATCTGGAAGATTCCCCCATTTTCTTCAATCATCCCCGGGTTTCGTTTAGGTCAACAAATTTAAACTTTAATAATTTTATAAATTGGATAAATAATATTTCTGCATGTTGATTCAATTATTTATACTATTAAACAAGGTTTACACTCTACTTCTGAGAACATTTCAAACTTTTCCGTATTAACTGGTCTACTTGGCCTTCTCAACTAACAATACAGAATCTAGGTCCATTATTTTTCCAAGAATTTTTCTGCTTATAATAATAAGAACTCCAATAGTAATATGACAACCAAATTTTTTTTTGAAACTCATTTTATGTAAATATCTTTTAGAAATTTATTAAGAATATCTTTTTCGAAAACTTGTTTTAAAAATTTTGAATATCGCACACATGGCCGTCATTAATATATGAGTTATTTGTTATTCTCATAATTCTCTAATGACGTACCTAATTAAAGAAACGACCACATAAGGGTCCTTCCACTTCGGTATATCTTCTGTTCTTTATTGGGCTTTTTTTTGCATTTATTAGTCGACGAAAACTTAATTTACCATTGCATACTATTTTATTCATAAATCTATCTCCAATGCTGACATCGAGTTCTATTTTTTTATATTCTCATCATCGTCCTTGATGCCATAGTTACAACCAATTGATGTCATTCGACGTTATGTCCGTAGATAAGGTCGTATCTTCTGGATAGTCTTAAATATACCTAATATGGTGGATGTCATTTCTTGTACGGTGCCCGATAAGTGATAAGAAACTTTTCGCAATAGTGGTGCCTTTGAATACTTGCAACTTTGGCTCTTCGTCAGCTTCAATTAACTCGTTACCTCCAGCCTGGAGATTATCCTACTACATAAATTTTAAGTTGGATTATACTAAAACTCTGCTATCTTTCTTTATTCATGGTTCTCACAAGAATCAATTGCATTTTTCTTTAAAAACCATATGAAAAGCAGGGTAAATTACCCAGTCTCCGTCAAGCTATCAACTCTTCACAATTATAGGATCTGGAAACTCAATATATCTATAATGTTAATATATTCGCTTTCCACTTATCTTAACGATATCCTTTCTTACTAATCCATACCAAATCTACTAATCTTAATTCACACTCAATTTGAACCCAAAATGAGTATACCTAAGGTCTTTCCTATATTATATGACCTATCACCCCTATCTTACTTTCACCTAATCTTATTTCAGGGACCAATAACCTGTTGCTCTGATACCAACTTGGAACATCCCAAATCCGGGGTCAGGATTAGGTGCCACTAAACAATCTTTACATTATATAAAATAATATACAGATGACCCCTAAATTCCGTATCGTTTACAGGTTATGGTATGAAACAAGAATCTAACCTTCTAAAATTTATATCGACTATATACAATTTTATTACCTTTTTACTAACTTCCTCGTCATATTTAATCTGACATCTCCAACTTCTCGTAACTTGGATTTCTCCAACTTGGTTGTCTATTAAAAGCTATTCACTTTAATCCTCATTCGAAACTGAAAGAAATAAGAATTCACACACAAAGCAAGAATGAGCCAAAAATGCCCAGCAAGTATCATTATAGGTTTTCATGAATTATATCAAAGAAACTTCTGGAAACAATTTGTAAATGACTTAAAAAAATCATATTTATTTATTTGAAACAGCTGATCGAATAAAATATCGACCTTATTGGCCTTTAATCATAAATCATATTTCTCTGAGAAGATCATCACACAGTTCATAGATTCATTTCTTAAATTAAATCTTTGTCCGGTTTTGAAACTATAAACTTTTCAAGAAGGAATACCGTTAATGGCGATCAACAATAAATTAGACTGGAAACTAGAACAACATATGCACTATACCACGCTGATCAATCATGATATAGTACGGATCTATACCCAACTGTATAGAACCACCAACATATAAGGTACCCAGGCACTTTGGCCTAAATATTAAGGGTCCGATTTGTACCCGGCCCACATAGTAACCATCCAGTCCATAGATTAACATATGGAAAAATCAGTATGCTTTGATGTGTCTCAACATCAGAGTATTTCTAGATATATCAAGTGTATAATCGACTGGAATATGAATAGAATGTTCAATAGATAAGGGAAATCAGAATCAAAATGAAATATGAATAAAGGATCAACAATTATGTATCAGTGTTTGTGAACCAGAGTTATCAGTGTATTGTTGTCATAAGAATCTGTAGGAAATTAACTATTCTAAACTTAGAATAGGGGAAAAACTTGCAATATGTCACAAGAAAGTTTAGGGAATACTTGCCTCAGTTGATCCGCTTTTTAACTTTCAATCATCATTCTATGTTCACCTCTTCTCGGTATTCACTCGTATCATTCCCACGCATAATCAGGCTCTACTTTTACTATCCCTATCCAGCTTTGAATACCTTGAACTATGTGCATCTATCATAAGAGGTATTATTTCAATTAACTGAAAAGGTATAATTGTCTATTATACGCTTATCCTTATCATCTACCCACCCAATAATAACATATAAGGATCATATTTTAATCAGATAATATTTAAAAGATACGTTAACTCATAATTCACATAACACGTAGACACAAGGCACATAATCATGTTATTCATATAACACATAGTCATATAATTCATGCAACACATAAGTTGAATAGCCAAAGAATAGATATCGAAACTTCTAGAATTGAAATCGGGTCAAAAAGGGTATTTATCGATCAATAATTGACTCAGAACGATTCGCAAAACAAATGATCTTTTGATACAAAAAATTTAGGTTTCGAGAGTATTTTTATTGGAAGCGGGAGATTTTTCTGAGTCTAGAGGCGTTCGTTTGGTATTAAATGGACGAACGGTCTAATTATTATGAAAAAAAATAAGGATAATTCAAATAATAATAACATAATTGAACTTTAAATACCTTTATATAATTTTTAAAACCTTAAAATGATTTTTAAATCATTATTTGGCTTAATTGTAAATAATTATATTTTATTTAACTATTTATAGAATTAATTAATTAATTAATTAAATTAATCAATCAATTAAATCCATAAATAATTAATTAAAACGAATTATAAATAATTAAATCAAATTTAATTAATTTTATTTTATTTTTAAAATAATAATTTTCTGGAATTAAAATAATTTAGTTAACTATTAAAATAATTAACTAAATTGATTTTGAATTTAGAAATCAATTTTTAGAATTTAGAATTGATTTTTGAATTATTTTCAAACAGAAATTACCAGAAACAGATTTTAGAAAACTATTTTGGGGAAAAACGGATCGAAACCGGGTCAAATCCCTGATTGTGAAGAACACAACCGGGAGGGTTGAAACCCCGATTTCGTCCCCAGGTTCCGGCAACGGCGGAAAACCGCCGGCCATCTTCGATCAGGCCAATAAACCACTCGTTTCACCATTTTGCTGCACACAATTGATCTTATATCGATCCAACAGCACAATTATAGCAACAACAGCATGCTACACTGCTTGAATCGCCGGAATCGATGATTCCTGAACTACACCGACGATTAACTCCAATCAAACCATCGGAAAACTCGATAATTATAAATGTTAAACCAAACTCAACAATATATATATGGAATTAAAGTTTGTGAAACTTAGAATTAGTTACAATTATTCGTATCATCCAACTATTAACAAACAATCCAGAGAATCAATATAAACTTAATCAAAACCCAGGAACTTGGTTATGCACCTTCGATGATCAAAACACAAAATCGAACACATAAAATGACTGTAAATTACAAGATCTATATGTATCAACAAAATGTATCACAGATTTATATATCAAAAAACCCCAATTTCGAATAAGAACCCTAAATTTCGAATTGGAAAATTACCAATCTGTGGAATGATTCGATGGTATAGTCAGATAGTTCTTGTCAAGAGCTTCAAAACGAGTACAAATACTCCATACTTTGCTTCACAGGTTGAATCAAAATCATGTTTTAATCATCAAGAACACATAAACTCTAACCCTAGAATTTGGGAGAATTTTTCTGATTTTTATTTATTTTTTTCTGATTTTTATATAATAAAATAATAATTAAATAATAAATAAGTGGTATTTATAGTTATAAAAATAATATCCCATAATTATTTAGGGCCTAATTATATCATTTAATAAAAATAATTAGCCTAAAATTAATAATTAACGGTGAATAATTTTTAATCCAATAAATACAAAAATTATGTCAAAAATCCCCAAAAATTATGAGTATCCAACAATGCAATAATATTGAATATTTGAAAATTCAATGATTTCATAAGATAATAATACGATTTATGTGGGCTTTGATGCCCTGGTACGGGCCCGAAAAAGTCATTTTTTAGGTAACAAAATATTTTCTAATGTAACTGGATGTTCATAAAAATCAATATGGTATACGTCATATGATGCAAAATAAAGCCAATTTCTCATGTAAGAAATATCAGTTATTAAAACAAAAAATCTGGATATTATAATTTCTAATATAAATCCATTTAACACGAAATAAAATACCCGAAAAATATCTTGAATCACACTGAACACTTATAACACATAAAAAATAATCACTTATAATCAATCATGATTTATAATATCATAATTCACATGATTATTCATTTAATATAATACAAAACGGTCGTAGTTTCTCAGTCGTTACATCTTTCCTGACCAAGTCATTCATGGTCTTAAAGTTCAAATGGGACAGCTTCTTGTGCCATAGTCAACTTTCATCTTGATTTGCTTTGCTGAAAATACAATAAATAGAATATGCATTTGTTGAGTTGAAATCGGCTAGGTACACATTTCCTTTCCTCACTCCAGTAAGGATCACTTTATTGTTTTTCTTGCAGGTAACAACACAGGCTTCAGTTGGAAAGTAACAGAGTTGCCTTTATCACATAGTTGACTGACACTCAAAAGATTGTATTTGAGTCCATCAACTAAGTCAACTTCTTCAATAATGACATTCTCTCTTGAAATCAAGCCATATCTCATAGTATATCCTTTGTTGTCATTTCCAAAGGTAATGCTTGGGTCAGATCTCTCCTTGAGCACAATGAGCAGGGTAGAATCTCTAGTCATGTGCCTTGAGCAACCACTGTCTAGATACCAAAGATTCTTTATGTTTCCCTGTACACATCAAAACCAAATCAAGTTGATTTTGGTACCCAAGTTTCCTTGGGTCTATCCTTGTTATCCTTTTTCTTAGGCTTCTTAATCTTTCCATCATTAGACTTAGGTGATAGTAAATCAACCTTTATCTTAGGAGTGGGACTTTGAAACCCTTGATCAGTTATATAATTATCAGGCACATTAGGATTAACAAGATATGGCAGAGATTGTGTATTATTCTAGTAAGGCATGCTAAATGGCATTTGGGGCATATTAAAAAATAGCATAATAAGGATTGTGTGCAAATGGCATATTAGCATAATGTGCAGATAAATTTTGTGCAGGCATAACAGGAAAAACATGCATGGGTGATATGGGCATGTTAGGCAAATTTGGAGGTGTAGACATGGGTACATGTGTCACAGACTTGCAATTAGTAGATATATGATTAACACTATCACACTTAACACATGTCTTTCTAGGTGCATACTTATCAGGTGTGTAGTTATTTTGTTTGTTAATCCCTACTTTCCCATTCCTATTATTTTTCATTTTTGAATCTTCCTTGACCTCAATCTTCTCCAATCTGTTACTCAACTGCTTCATTGATAGATGCCCCGCATTCAGTCTACTTGTATCTTTAGCTTTGTTTGATTCCCCTTGAACAAAGTGCTTGGTTACTGAACCATACTTCTCATTGAGCTTTGCTATTTTTCCTTTGCTAATGGTAATTTTCTCATTCAACGGAAGAGAATCAACTTTTAACGAATGAGCTTTGTCTTTCGACGGATAATTTTCATCATCCGTTGATTCAGCATCCGTCGAAAGACCATCAACCAAATCTTAGTTCAACTTCTTCTTGCTCTTTTTCCAGGCTTCTTCACAGAAAGACTCAATTTCTTGAACATTGGCAATTTGGGCACTTACATCCCTCGATGATTTCCATGCCTTGATCACCTCTTGCTCACGTTCAAGCTGCTTTCTCAAAATCTCTTATTTCTTCAAAGAGTCAGTTAATTAATCCTTGGAAATCTTACACTCTATTTTCAATTTCTCAAACTCAATGAATTGAGTTCCAAACACAGCATTTCTAGAACTCAAAAACAAATTTTTCTCTTTAATTCTATTGTTTTCTTTAGTGAGTGATTTTAGCGTGACACACAAGTGATATTTAAATTTAGCTTTATCAACCATGTTTTTATTGGATTTGGCAGCTCCAAATTTTCTCTTGAATTTGAGTTTGGCAAACCTCTTTGATAGAAAAGCCAAATGCTCATCAATATCATCCATTTCATCCGGGCTTGTGCAGTACTCATCTTCAGCAACTAACCCTTTGCTTTTGCCTTCACAAACACTTATGTTTGGTGCAATATTAACAGTTTAAACCTTCAACTCTTTTCCTCTCTCTTGTTCGGCTACTAATGTAATAAATACACCCTTCTTTATTCCTTTCTCTAACAGCTCATTCTGCTCCATTTCGAGCTTATAAGTTTTTAAGATACCATACAGTCTCTCTAGAGTAAAGTCTTTATACTCTTGAGAATTTCTGAGAGAGACTGTCATTGGCTTCCATTCTTTTGGTAGAGACCTCAAGAATTTCATATTAGAATCTTTAGTTTGGTATATCCTTCTATACAGTTTTAAACCATTTAATAATTTTCAAATCTACTAATAGTATCATTCAAAGATTCACCTTCCTCAAAGTGGAAGTGTTCATATTGATGTATAAGAAATTACCTCTTGTTTTCTCTGGCTTGCTCAGTTCCTCACATAGAACTTAAATTTAAACCCAAATTTCCCTAGCAGTATTGCAGTTAATGATATAGTCAAATATATCTCCATCAATATCATTGAACATAATATTCCTGTCACGCCCCGACTTAACAATATATATTATACAAATTATTACAATTGTTAACAAAAGAAAGTAAATACATCTTAATCTAAGATCTTACAGTTTAGGGTTTGGAACAGCCCAACACTATTAACTATTACAACCTGATTTTTAAAATCGAGTCCTCACACAAACCGATCACTTAATCTACCTGAGCTCGAACATACGCATCGGTATCACAAGTCTTACGCACTGTCTGCTTGAATCTGACCATATCTGCTAGCTATAATATCAGGGTGAAAGCAAGTAATGAGCCAAATGCTCAACAAGTGCTATACAAAAGCAATACATAGATCAACAAAAAGGTATTAACAATGTGAAGGAAGAGCTAATAATAGCAAGGGATAAACTTTTGGCTGATGGCATCATTTATTTGTAACAAAACCATTCAAAACCATTTCTTTATCAAAAACCATTTTATGACGCTACAGATTACAGCCGGTGATCAGCCGCGAAGTAATCCCGAACCTCGCTGGGTTCTAGAACATTAATGGGATCCCTAGGAAACTTTTAAGCCTACAAATTAAGAGCGGAAAGGACTTGCATCTCAATTCAGATCCACTATCTAAAGAAAATTATTTGTCCCCCTTTGGGACTGAAAATCAAATTCTAACTTTTTATTTTATTAAAAACTGATGCCAAGTGACGGTTAATTTCTTAAAAAGTGAGCATCTTTATCAAGGGTTCTAGATCAACTTTGAAGCACATGGAATAGGTCCACAAAATTTCAAGGCCATGATCAACAAGACTATACTTTATCAATGGAATTGCAAGGTTTATATATACAAGGATTTTGACAAGGAGATTTAGCAAGGTTAGCGGATAGTATGAAGGAACAAAGTCAAACTAGGTCCAAGGTAATGGTTCCAGATAAGACATAGGTATTAAAATATAAAGAAGGTGATCATTAGTGGTTCCAATAATATTTAGGTATTGAAATATAGAGAAAGTGAGCATCAGCTCAAGGTACAACAGAGTATCATATTTTAGGGTAATGATAGGGTTATAAAACAATTATGAACAATCATTAAGGAACAACTGACTTTTACGTATCAAGACATGGTTACTGGGTATAACTTGCACATGGTTCAACATCATATTTACTTTGGTATACTAGCATGGTATGACTTTCGATTTACTTGCATAACAATCTTCAAGTAAAGTTTAACTACTTGCAATAAACACTTGAGGGTTCATGGCATTTTCATATAATACAAAGATAGATTTTAAACTACTTGGTTCATGCATATCAAGGTAATACTCGTATCATATATAAGACCTAGTTATCGCACACTTGTAGTGTAAACAAAAAAATAGGTTGAACCACTTGCCTTGAGAAAGGTTTGACTTGACTGGCAGGTAGGAGCAACTAGAAGCTTTACTCGACTTTAATGGCAAGTTTACCCTCGTCTCGAGATCCTACACAAATAATAATAACCTCATTATAGTATGTTCTCACCAACTTGTCCTATTTGCAAACCGAAATTAAACACAATGGCACTTAGGCCTATATACACACATATTTACAAACACCTTATAAGTATATTAATACACATAGCCACTTATGCTCACATACCATATTTAAGTACAAAATACTATAACACATACTATATTGTATCACTAAGCTTGGATGATCTCACTCCACTTACCTAAGTCTCTTGGTCGCTAAATTAGACAAAACTCCAAATTTTGGCCTCCTAACTCGAACTGCCTTTACTAAACCATCCAATTCCTATTGACCCTGACTTGGGCCTTTCACTCTACTGGCTTTAATCTATCTTTCAACTATGGTGGTCAACCAAATCTTCACTCATAAGTGTCCTAAACTATGTGATAAGTGAATGTGGTCATTATAGTAAATTTCAGGATGAAATCTATGGTTTCTTGGGTGCTTATGACACTCTTACACTTCAATTTTATCTCTAAAACTTCTACACTAGACTCTTCTGATCATAGGTCAACTTACAAACTTGGTGTGGCTCAAAGGCCTAGCTTGGGCCTCCCTAGGCCTAAGCTTAAAGTCCACGTTTCCCCTGTTTTCTGGGCAGAAAAGGGTTCTGATTTGAACTATCTTATGACACATGATTCTAATTCAAATACTATGAACTATGGCTGTAAAAACTCCTCTGACAATCCCTCTAACTAAGGCCCAACAGGGCTAATGAGGGCCTACCTATGACATGGTCAAAACTTCCCATTTCTAAGTTGTAACAAAGTTGTCCCCTGCTGGACAGATTTTGTGTTTCCACTCGTGCACCTAACCAAACTGACTTACAAACCTCTAACAAACACCTAAAACCTAATGTATACTCCTAGTGCTAGCTTCTGGTGACTTGGGCCTCAAAGTGCACAACAATGACAAGGTCAAATCTCACTCTAAACCTCATGGTACCAAACTGATATTCAGCATAATCTAATGCTCTCCTTTCACCATGATTCTTACATGACAAACTCAACCAAACATTAACAAAAAACCCAAACCAAACCTCAACCAAGGGAATCTACTGAACTAACTCTCCTACACTCAATATTGGCTTCCTGGAGATCATCCTTACCTAAGGTGCATAGCAAAAATAAAAGTTAGCACACTACACTAATTACAAGTCATCAAATTTTTCGAAAACAACAACTTATATCCTTTATATATATATTCGAATTAAAATCACATATCAAGGAGCAAAAATCCAAAATCAATATCTTAACTCAACTGAAATTAAAGCCTATTAACAATTATCAATCCAAATGATCAAGAACTTTCAAAAATCATGAGTTAATTCCATGCATGCATGCCTTCGAATTTTACAAGCCAAAATCATATGATTTCCATAATAAATTTTATCATAAAATCAACATGCAAGCCTAACATATACTATAACTATATGATCACTTAGCATGCAAAGGGTTTTATCAAGGTTTTACTCCAAAATTCATGTTATTATCACAAAAACACACAAAAATTGAACAAGGCAACAAAACACCATCTATTCGGCTCCTAATAAGTCATGGATGAATGGATTAGGGTGAAACCAACATTTGCATAAGTGTAACACACTCATGTCTAGCCATTCTCATCCATATGATAATATAACTCATGGTGAAAACCTTAGATTCACAAGAATCAAAGGTGTTCACTTTGAGTTTAACAAAACACCACCATGCAAGGTCAAAACATAGGTTTTTCACTCTAAACTTTTTGGATTATGAATGATCAAGATAGAGGAAGTAACATTTACTTGAATAGAAGATAGATTCTTGAATGAAAATTGAAGAAAAAGAGGGGGTGGGGCTTCGGCTATGGGAAGGCCGAGAGGGAGGAGCCGAGAGGGGGATGGAGGAGAAAAGGGGAGGGTGAAGTGGTGGAGTGAAAATGAAGTGATCATGATACTTGTGCTTGTTTTATGCTTTTGATTTGACTAAATGTGAGTGGAATTAGTAATTGACAAGAGTAACCTTCTAGCATAAGTTAGGTAAATTTGCATGCAAGGACAAAGAGGTAATTTGGCTAGTAAAATGAGAGTTAGTGGGGTTGGAATTATCTTTTTAGCCCTTCAAGTTGAATTGGTGGGTATTTGCATGCAAGGGTATTCATGTAAATTGCTAATTACTAAACAACTAATTTTCAAAGATTTACTTTTATAAAATAAAATAAACATTCAAAAATTATAAAAATTGTACCATAAAATAACTTGAATTTTTAAAAATTTTATGAAATCAATTTTGTGATTTGTGAATGAAATAATTTTTAAAAGATAATTTTCCATGGTAAAGAATATTCTTTATAATTCAAAAATAAGAGAAAGCTTAATAAAACTTTCGCTTCGAAAAATTCATATTTTAAATAAAGCAATTTATAATGCAGCAAATTACATTCACACAAATGTACAATCAATAAGTATATTTATAATCGACTTTAATATTATACAGAGTTCACAATTAATATTACACAAAATGTCGGTCGTAACATCCCCCCCTTAAAGGATTCTGTCCTCAGAATCTAAGAGAACAGATGAGGATACTGGTAACGCATATTAGACTCTAACTCCCAAGTTGACTCTTCGACCTTGGGGTTCCTCCAAAGTACTTTTACTAACTTCACCGACTTATTTTTAAGACTCTTTGCTTGCCAGTCGAGTATTTTGACAGGTTGCTCCATAAATGACAGGTCTTCCTGAATTTCTATAGGTTCATATTATATCACATGGTTGGCATCAGGATTGTACTTCTTAAGTAATGACACATGAGACACATTATTCACATGCTGATACTGAGGCGGTAAGGCTAACTCATAATCCACCTTCCCCACTTGACTCAAAATTTCAAAAGGACTAATATATCTAGGCGCTAACTTCCCTTTCTTGCCAAATCTAGATAATCCTTTCCTCGATGACACTTTCAGCAAAACAGCTTCACCCACTTGGAATCTGACATCCTTACGTGCTGGATACATATACTTTCTTTGCCTATCTTGAGCAGCAAGTAACCTCTTCTGAATTAATTTGACTGTCTCATGCAATTGTTATACCAATTCTGGGCCTAGAATCTTTCCTTCTCCCACTTCATCCCAAATAGTTGGTGATCTGCATTTCCGTCCGTATAAAGCTTCATATGGTGGCATGCCAATACTGGAGTGATAGCTGTTGTTATAGGAGAATTCTACCAATGGCAGGTGGTCGTCCCAACTTCCCACAAATTCAATTGCACAACTGCGCAACATGTCTTCGATTGTTTGAATTGTCTTTTTGCTTTGACCGTCTATCTGCGGATGATACGCCGTACCCATGTTTAACTTTGTTCCAAGACTTTCTTGAAATTGCTTCCAGAATCTCGAGTTAAATCGGGGATCTCTGTCAGAAACTATCGATACGGGTACACCATATCTTAATATAATTTCACGCACATACAGATGGGCCAATCTGTCCAATGAAGACTTCTCATTAATTGGAAGAAAATGCGCCGACTTTGTAAGGCGATCGACTATAACCCATATAGCGTCATGTCCGAATTTCATTCGCGATAGTCCCACTATAAAGTCCATAGCGATGTTTTCCCACTTCCATTCTGGAATCTTTAGGGGCTGAATTAATCTGTTTGGTCTTTGATGTTTTGCCTTCACTTTCTGACAAGTATAACACTTCGCAACCCATTCTGCCACTTCTCGCTTCATATTTGGCCACCAAAAGTTCTGCTTCAAGTCGTGATACATCTTGGTGCTTCCCAGGATGGATTAAAAATCTTGAATTGTGGGCTTCTTGCAATATCTCATTCTTCAATTCAGGTACATGAGGGATCCAAATTCTTGAGGAGAACCTTTGTATACCTTGCTCATCCCTTTGAGTACCAATCTCTTCTCCGGTTCGCTGATTACTCTCCTGCTTCATTACTTCTTCCTGACATTTCTTTATCTTCCCCAATAATGTTGGCTGGAAAGTCATAGTATGACAAACTTCTTCAACTATTCCCCAATTACAAAGTTCCAATTCAAATCTCTTAATCTCTTTAGACAATTCCTTTGATATTGCTATCATATTCAATATTTCCTTCCTACTTAAAGCATCGACTACCATGTTCGCCTTTCCTGGATGATAATTTATCGAACAATCATAGTCCTTAATCAATTCCAACCATCTCCTTTGCCTCATGTTGAGCTCCTTCTGAGTGAAAATATACTTTAAACTCTTGTGATCCGTGTAGATCTCACACTTTTCTCCATAAAGGTAATGTCTCCAAATCTTAAGTGCAAATACTATGGTTGCTAATTCCAAGTCATGCGTAGGATACTTTAATTCATGTTGTTTTAACTGTCTTGACGTATATGTAATCACCTTATTATGTTGCATTAGCACACAGCCCAGTCCTTTATGTGAAGCATCACTGAAAATCACAAAGTTTCCTTGATCGTCTGGTAATACTAACACCGGAGCTGTAACCAACCTCTGCTTCAACTCTTGAAAGCTATCCTCACATTCTGCATTCCATTCGAACTTTTGATTCTTCCTAGTAAACTTAGTCAATGGCGTGGCGATTTTCGAGAAATCTTTGACAAATCTTCTATAATATCCCGCCAATCCTAGAAAACTTCGCACTTCCGTAGGTATCTTTGGCCTCTCCCAACTCATAATCGCCTCAATCTTTGCCGGATCTACTTTAACTCCTTCATTTCCAATAACACGTCCCAAAAATTGAACCTCTTTCAACCAAAACTCAAATTTAGAAAACTTGGCATACAACTTCTCTTGTCGGAGTATCTCCAATGCTATCCATAGATGCTGCTTATGTTCTTCTTCCACTTTGAATAGATAAGAATGTCGTCAATGAATACCACTACAAACTTGTCCAAATACTTTTTAAATACCCGGTTCATCAGATCCATAAATGCTGTCGAAGCATTAGTCAACCCAAAAGGCATTACTAAGAATTCATAATGCCCGTATCTTGTCCTGAATGCTGTCTTTGGGATGTCTTCTTCTTTGATCTTTAATTGATGGTATCCTGATCTTAAGTCAATATTTGAAAAGCATTTTGCTCCTTTCAGATGATCAAATAGGTCATCTATTCTTGGTAGCGGGTATCGGTTCTTAATCGTCATCTTATTCAACTCCCAATAATCTATACATAACCTCATGCTTCCATCTTTCTTCTTTACGAACAGAACAGGTGCTCCACATGGCGACGTACTTGGTCGTATCACTCCTTTGTCCAACAATTCTTGTAGTTGGCTCGCCAACTCTTTCATTTCTGCTGGTGCCATCCTATATGGGGCCTTCGAAACTGGTTCCCTTCCTGGAGCAAGGTTGATCTTAAACTCGATTTATCGATCTGGCGGTAAACCTGGTATTTCGTCTGAAAACACATCTGAAAATTCGTTGACTACGGGAATATCTTCTATGCTGAGGTTGTCTTTTTCAGAATCTACCACATAAGCTAGGAACGACTCGCAACCTTTCTTAAGCAATTTCTTAGCCTGAACGATTGTAAAAATAGTCGCTCTTGCCTCTTTCCCTCAAATACTACTTTCTCTCCACTCTCCATCTTTAAGTACACCTTCTTGGATCCTACAATTTATCTGAGCGTTGTTCTTCCCTAACCAATCCATTCCTAAGATTATATCGAACTCCCCCAACTTGAAAAGTATCAAGTCGACCGAAAATTTATGCCCCAAAATATCAATCTCACACTTAGGACATAGTTGACTCACAGGAATCTTCTCTTGATTCACAATTACCACATTTACTACCTCGTTCATAGCCATTTTATCACATTGAAGTTTATCAACAAAAGTTTCTGATATAAAAGATCCCGTCGCTCCAGAATCAATCAATACTTTAGCTTCGACATTATTTAATAAAAGTGTACCTGCTATCACCTCAGAATTCTGAACAGCGTCCTTCATTTTTAAATCGAATGTCCTTACCGTTGCTTGTGAAGTGGTTGTAGGTGGTGGGGGTAATGCCATTACCTCAGCGGGCATGCTTGCATTTGTACTTGCCACATTCATCAAAGCTTTGACTGGTCCGGTTGACTTGCACTCCCTAGCTATGTGTCTAGTCTTTCCACACTTGTAGCATGTGACTCCCGGCTTCGGCATCTTACACTTGTTAGCCAAGTGTCCCTTCTGGTTGCATCTATAGCATGTCATGTTCAGCTTATTACGCACTCCGGGGTGTCTTTTTCCACAATGCTTGCATTCTGATCTCTGAAATCTATTTTCTCCAACTTGCCCTTGGCTCACCATGTTGTTCCCCCTTGATTCTTGTCTTTTATTTAAATTTCCCTTCTTTTGAAAATTTCCGTCTTTATGGAATCCAATCCTTTTCATACTCCTGTCTTGTGAGCTTCTAGCTTCAGACTTTTCTCAATAAAATGGAACCTTTCTCTTCTTGTTATCCATTTCCTTCCTTGACTGCATCCCATTACTCTCAGTCAGAGCATCTTTTTGTACTACTCCTACATAAGTATCAAGCTCAAACATAGCCACTCTATCTCTGATTGAAGACTCTAACCCTTGTTGGAATCTCTTTGCTTTTTCCTCCTCACCGTTGGTATACTTTATCACAAACCTTGACAGCTCTATAAACTTCTTCTCATACTCCAGTACAGTCATACTCCCTTGCTTCAATTCAAGAAATTTAAGCTCCATCTTATTCTGCATGTACTTAGGGTAATACTTTTCCAAAAATAACTTCTTAAACCTTTCCCAAGAAACTTGTTGATTTGCCTCCATAGCTTTCACTGAATCCCACCAATAAATGACTTCGCCCTTCAGGAAGTAAGTGGCATATGGTGTCTTCTGATCATCCCCTAACTGTACCAATTCAAAAGCTCTTTCCATTTCCTTAATCCATGTGTTGGCTATTACTGGGTCAGTGGTATCATGAAATGCAGGTGGATTCACATTCTGAAAAGCCTTGAAAGTGACAACTTGTCGAGATGGCACTGGTGGATCAGGTGGTTGGTGTGGATCACAGTTATCTTGGTTTTTAAATTGTTGTTGAAGAGTTCTTTATTGTTGAGCTATATCATTTATTTGTTGTTGTAAGGTTTTCAGTAATCGAAGAATATTAGGATATGTGGTAGATGTGGTTGTTGGGTTCTTCTTTTTCGGTGGCATGATCCTGAAATAAAAGTTATATCAAAACAGGTATGGACAATAAGAAAATTCGAGGGTAGGGTGTCACATGGCATTCTTGTTCACATATGAGGTCGGGTTTCAAATTAAACAATAAGGGTGATACATATAAAGGCGTAAAAATAATTGAAAGCAAATAGAACGGTAGTGCATAATAATTGAAATTTTAAGGTCAAGGTACATCAAGATTAGAATAAAGTCTGAATCTAGGAATAACATGCTTATTTAAAGGAAACAACAGGGAATTCTACAAAGTCCAATAATACAACAACATGAGAGGTAGATAATGGAAAAAACTAAGGCTCCACTCCATCGGAACGGGGTTTGGTAGTCTTATCCTCTTGAAGCATCTTCACAATACTCTGGAGCTCGTCTGCAACCATCTGGATGATATACTAGCTGGTACAGTCTCGGTGTGATGGCATCTCATCAAGCTTAGCGTTGACGTACTGAACCAAAGTCTCAAGTCTCGCAGTCATCTGCTCCTTAGGCTTTCCTTCATAGTTTCGGTTGTCCGGATACACGTTCTTCAATCGGTCTAACAGTCAGTCGTACTTGCCCTGAAGTATGTCGAACTCGCGCCTCAACTCAGTATACACAGAGAAAGTAATTGTGTCAGTCAGCCCAGAGGATGATGAGGAATGCGCCCTTTGCTGACAGACAATACATAGATATATATAAGAGGAGTATTAATGATAGATCCGCTTAACCAATTCTCTCGCATAATATCCTATAATTTATACATATATTATATAACCTATTTGGCTGTCCAGGGACTCTAATATATATACTTTATAAGAATATATATATATATATATATATATATATATATATATATATATACTTTATATGAACTTGATTGTCTGTTGTGATGAATGTTCTGTCAAAACCCAGTAACCCTAATTTCGTAAAATGACGAGTATGCGTATTTTCTGAAAACGAACACCAAACCGATTTCTCAAGAATGTGAACCCTGACTGTTGTGTGTGTTATTGTATTATAATAGTACATATAAGTATGAGTTGGGATTGTTATCATTTGGGTAGCATTGGTGCTTGACATCTTACATAGAGTATTTCGACCCTGTAGGTTCCAGTCGGGAAACCGAAAGTGGACGTTGGACTAAGGATAACCTAGTGGACAGTCGACGAGCTCAATAGGATTTCAACCAAAGAACCTGAGTGTTGAAGTCGAATCCAAGGTGATCTAGTGGTTAAACGTTAACGCCTGAGCATCCGAGTCGGCTCAGAGTCGATCAGTAATAGTTGTAAAGCTCTGTAAGGCAAGTACCCCTGACCATTCTTTTATGGTTCAGTATATATGAATGAAATGTTCTTTTAGTTTTGAACAGGAACAGAAACATTTTAAGTTACGTATCCCCTGTGTTTGAAAATGTTGTTAAATATGTGTTTTTAGGCAAAAGTAACTTCTGAAAATACCTATCTCTAAAGTGTGATTAAAAATGGAAAAGAGGTTTTGAATAGTGTGTTGTGACAGAATTGATTTTAACAAGAGATAGGTAAAAATGATTTTGAAACTGGATAAAATGAATCAGATATTGGATAACATTGCGTAAGTGGCTAATTCGGTTGTCCGCATTACATAACTGATTAGTCCAGAATAGTTAATCAGAGACCTAGCTAGTCTCTGCGGATCCGGTGATTTTGTATGAAAGCCCGATCAGCTTTCCTAGACATTTTGTGTGATAATCCGGCCAACTATCCTAGATAATTTGTGTGGAGGCCTGATCAGCCATCCATAGATAAAATCCAATACATATCTTATTGTGATTTAGTGATTCCTATAACGGAACAGATGATTTTGTGGTTCAAGTAACGGAACAAGTGATTGAGGTTCCAGTAACGGAATAAATGATTTTGGGTCCCCGTAACGGGACAAATGGTTCTATGGTTCCTGTAATGGAACGGAAGGTTTGAAAATGAAAATAGCATGCTAAAATTGAACTCTGGTATTTATGCACAGCACACGACAGTTGATTTTGTTTTACAGAGCATGCTAGTTTTGATATCCAGTTTATACCTATTTTACATGTTTCTAACAAGTTATGAATTCTGTTCCTATAACTGCTTTACTTTAAATCATTTTTACTTGTTATTCATATAATGGTACTGTTGAGCAATTGATTGGTCACCCTTACAGAATGTTTTATATATGTATTGCAGATGCCTAGTAGATTCTTCCGCGGTAGTCAGGGCAGAGTTCCAGTTTCTTTCGTGTCAGGCTCCTCTGAGGTACTTGTGTTGGACCAAAGATGGTCTGTTGAGTTGCTGTATTAAGATAGTATTGTTCAAATCATTGTTATAGGTTGGTTTTATATTAAATGCAACCTAAGTCATACTTAAACCTGGAAAAGTTCTTGGTAAAGGGGTCGTAGTTATATTATTAATAATTTGAATTATGTGGTGATTAGTGACGTTAACTCCTGACCCCGGGGTTGAGGCCGTCACATGTTCGTGCACTCGTAAGAGAACACTGGATAAAGCTGAGTAAGAACTTGTGGTAGTTCGTAAGGAAGTTTTAGAGGAAGAAAAGAAGGTAGAAGAAGAAGAGAAAGTTGAAAAACCAGCTTCAGTAGAGATGGGTGATCAAGCGGAAAAACTGAAGGCTTTGATGGACTATTCTCAGCCTAAGATTAATGACATTCAGTCAAGCATCATCAGACCAGCCATCAGGGCTAATACTTTTGAGATCAAGTCAAGCACAATTTAGATGATATAGAACTCAATTCAGTTTGGGGGTTCTCCTACTGAAGACCCCAACATGCACATCAGGGATTTCATCGAGATCTGCGACACCTTCAAGTTTAATGATGTGACTGAAGATGCTATAAAGCTACGCCTCTTTCCATTCTCTCTAAGGGAAAAAGCTAAGTGTTGGTCACACTCTCTACCAGCAGGGTCTATCACCACTTGGGAGGATCTTGCTCAAAAGTTTCTGCTAAATTATTCTCCATGGAAAAGACTACTGTAATCAGGAATGCTCTTACTCAGTTTGCTCAGCAAACTGGAGAATCTCTGTGTGAGGCTTGGGATCAATATAAGGAGATGCTAAGGAAGTGCCTACACCATGGCATGCCTGATTGGATGATTATCAACTGTTTCTACAATGAATTGGGTGCTACTTCTACACCCATGCTTGATGTAGCATTAGGAGGAGCCTTGTGGGCTAAAAGCTACGATGAAGCTTATGAACTTATTAAACTGATGGCTGCTAATGAGTACCAGAATCCTTCCCAAAGGTTGACTCAGGGAAAAGTCGCAGGAATTCTGGAGTTAGACGCAGCAATTGTTATCGCTGCCCAACTTAAAGCTTTGACCATGAAGGTGGACATTTTGGCTAATTATGGAGTTAATCAAATCGCTAGTGTCTGTGAGCTTTGTGTTGTTGCCCACGAGACTGATCAGTGCACAATTTCTAGTGAATCAGCTCAGTTTGTGAGCAACTTCCAGCGATTGCAGCAACCAGTGCCAGCCACCTATCATCCCAACAACTGCAATCACCAGTGCCAGCCACCTATCATCCCAAATATTTCAGTTGGAGCAACACTCAGAATGTGGTTCAACAGCCTTATCAGCAATATCCAGTTAAGCAGTACAACACCCTGGTTTTCAGCAACCGCAATATGCACCAAGACAACAACTCCAGCTGCAACAAGCCAATGAAAAATCTGAATTAGAGGAGTTGAAGCTTATGTGCAAGAGTCAAGCCATTTCTATCAAGACCTTGGAAAATGAAATTGGGAAAATTGCCAATGCCTTGCTAAATTGTCAGGCTGGTACACTACCTAGTGACGCTGAAGTGCCAGGAAAGAGAGAAGCTAAGGAGCAGGTAATGGCAATCACTTTAAGGTCTGGAAAGGTTGCGAATCCCGAACAAACTCAAGTATTGACTAAAGAAGTTGAGGCTGAGAAAGAAGTAGAGCAGAAGGAAGTAGAAGTGGAACCAAGGAAGACTACTGTTGAGCACACTCCTCCTAAGGGTACTATAGGGGAGAAGTAGATCTATCCTCCACCACCTTTTCCCAAGGGCTGCAGAATAAAAAGTTGGACAAGCAATTTGAGAAGTTTGTGGAGGTGTTCAAGAAAATTTATATCAACATACCTTTCACTGAGGCTCTTGAGCAGATGCCTAGTTATGCAAAGTTTATGAAAGGTATTATCTCTCGGAAGGTGAAGCTAGATGATTTAGAGACAGTCGCTCTCACGGAGGAATGCAGTGTTGTGCTGCAACAGAAGTTTCATCCGAAGCTTAAGAATTCGGGAAGCTTCACTATTCCATGTACTATTGCAAAAGTGTCTTTTGATAGATGCTTATGTGACTTAGGAGCTAGCATCAATCTGATGCCTTTGTCAATCTTCAAGCAATTGGAATTGCCTGATCCAAAACCAACTTATATGACCTTGCAGTTGGCCGACCGTTCTATTACATATCCGTGAGGTATTGTGGAGGATGTCTTGGTCAAGGTTGATAAACTCATCTTCCCTGCTGATTTCGTCATTCTTGATTTTGAGGAGGATAAGAAGATTCCCATAATCTTGGGGAGACCTTTCTTGGCGACTGGCCGAACCTTGATAGATGTGTAGAAGGGTGAGCTCATAATACGAGTTCTGGATCGGGATGTTACTTTTAACGTGTTCAATGCTATGAAATTTCCTATTGATAATGAGGAGTGCTTAAAAGTGGAGTTGGTCGATTCGGTGGTCATATCGGAACTTGATCAATTGCTAAGGTCTGATGCCTTAGAAAAATCCTTGTTAGGGAATTCAGATAGTGAAAATGACGAAGGTGAAGAACATTGCAATATTTGAATGCTTCTCCCTGGAAGAGGAAGATAGATATGCCTTTTGAATCTCTTGGAATGGAGGAATTGAACAAAGCTCCTAAACGCCTCAAGTCGTCTATTGAGGAAGCTCCCACTCTTAAGCTTAAGTCTTTACCTTTGCATTTGAGTTATGTATTTTTAGGTGATGCATCTACTCTGCCTGTTATTATTGCATCTAACCTTTCAGGTAGTGATGAGGAAAAGCTTTTGAGGATTCTGAGAGAGTTCAAATCGGCAATTGGATGGACTATAGCAGATATCAAGGGTCTTACTGCATGCATAAAATTCTTCTAGAGGAAAGTAGCAAGCCTATGGTCGAGTAGCAAAGAAGACTTAATCAAATCATGAAGGAGGTAGTGAAGAAGGAAATTCTTAAGTGGCTAGATGCAGGGATGATCTACCCTATTTCGGACAGTTCATGGGTAAGCCCGGTTCAATGTGTGCCAAAGAAAGGCGGTATAACTGTTGTAGCAAATGAGAAGAATGAGCTTATTCCTACTAGAACAGTCACGGGGTGAAGAGTTTGCATGGACTACGGGAAGCTGAACAAAGCCACTAGAAAGGATTACTTCCCTTTTCCCTTCATTGATCTGATGTTTGACAGGTTGGCCGGTCATGAGTACTATTGTCTTCTGGATGGTTATTCGGGTTACAATCAGATTTGTATCGCTCCAGAAGATCAGGAGAAAACTACCTTCACTTGTCCATTTGGTACTTTCGCCTTCAGACGAGTTTCTTTTGGTCTGTGTGGTGTACCAGCCATATTTCAGAGATGCATGATGGCCATCTTTTCTGATATGATTGGCCAGAATGTGGAGGTGTTTATGGATGACTTCTCAGTCTTTGGCGATTCTTTTGAAGAATGCTTGCAAAATCTTTGACACGTTCTTAAGAGGTGCGTTGAGACCAATCTGGTTCTCAATTGTAAGAAATGTCACTTTATGGTGCGTCAGGGCATTATTCTCGGGCACAAGGTTTCTAGTAAAGGTATAGAGGTGGAAAATGCCAAGGTGGGGGTCATTGAGAATCCTCCTCCACCCATTTCTGTTAAGGGAATTCGCTAGTTTTCTTGGTCATGCAGGATTCTACAGGCGTTTCATCAAAGACTTCTCAAAAATTTCAAAGCCATTGTGCAGTTTACTAGAGAAAGATGTTCCTTTCAAGTTCGATGATGAGTTCCTTGTAGCTTTTGAGATATTGAAGAAGAGTTTAATCACGACACCGGTCATAACTACACCTAATTGGAATGAACCTTTTGAGATGATGTGCGATGCAAGTGACTATGCAGTTGGAGTAGTTCTTGAGCAGAGGAAGAACAACATATTTTATGTGGTCTACTACGCTAGTAAGACCCTAAATGGTGCTCAACTGAATTATACTACTACGGAGATATAACTTTTGGCTATTATCTATGGTTTTGGGAAAGTTTGATCTTATCTACTTGGGACTAAGGTGACAGTTTTCACTGATCACGCTGTAATTCAATATCTAGTCTCAAAGAAGGACTTGAAGCTGTAAGGTCCAGTAAGAGGGCTATTTTAAGCTAGAAGGGGGGTTGAATAGCTTAATTACCAATTTAAAAATTTTTGTGGCGTTTAAAAAATATTTTATCCCATTTTAAAACTTTACCGAGTGGTTATGCAGTTTATATGTGCGGAAGATAAAGTGCAAGGAAAGAAAATACCACACGGTGATTTTATCCTGGTTTGCGATGGCGCAACCTCTATTAGATTCGCTCACCCCTACTCCAGTCCCCGAGCTCCTCTCCCGGACTCGGGATTTTCCCTTATAATAAACTCGCTCCTTTAGTAGGCGGAGAAGCCTTTACAGCCTTTACAAGTATTTCTCTTGGTGCGTAACACAAGGGTCACCATCTCAAAATAAATGTAATACCTACACAGCTAATCTTAGACAATAACTCCCCGCTATTTCTTCAATGTTGTTGTAGAGCCTTTGTGTGGACTTGGCTTCCTTAGCTTTTGTTAGTCTTGGATCTTAGTGATTCGGTCTTGGGTCTTTCCTCTTCTTCACGGTGCGAAGACTACTAACTCCCCGTTAGTACATCTAGGACTTGGGTCTTAGAACAAGAATCACCTCACGTCACTTCACCTCACTACAAAAATAGCAAGACAATCCACGAAACAAACCAAGTATAGAAAATATGGTTTGAACTAGTATGTTACTGTACTAGCTCATAAATAATATAATATTCAAATAAGAATATTATAACTGAATAAGAATACTTGACTTAGGATAATAAATGGTAGTCCAAGTATTTTTATAATTACTCCTTTATAGATTTAATGGATTTGTGGGGTAATATGAGAAATCTTTTATATAAAGCACGTATAACTTATGACTTCTTTAGTATTCTTCTTCTTTCGATTACGTATTTATAAATCGAAGAATACTTTAGTTACAATCTCGGAATTGTAACTTATCCTTTACGCTCGTAGACTTAAGGATTTTAGTATACTTATGTTTTGACTCTTATGTGGTCAAAGTATACTTTTAACTTCAAGCACTTGTATAAGTTTTATGATTCTTAGCCAAGATCCAAATAATAGAAGTGCAAGTAATTGGCGTAAGATCGTGCTTTTGAAGTTTAGACGAATAATTACGAGTAGTTTATATATATCAAATAATAACCCCACGGAACACTGAAAGATCTTAGAAGGGGCTTATACAATATGTCTCGTAATTGTTTATATACACGATATTTGTTAGCCAAGATCCAATTAAAGAGCGTGAAAATAATTGGCTAACTCGTGGATTTAATTCGTCTTTAAATAACGGATGATTATGAAGTAGTTTATATGAAACAGGCTATAATCCCCAGAACACTAAAGATGTTAGAAGGGATTACACTTTTACTTCGTAATATTTTATAAGTACGTTATTAGTTAGACAAGATCCAATTAAAGAGCGTTAAGTAATTGTCTAACTCGTACGATCCCTTTTAAGATTTGACAAATTACGAAGTGTTTATATGAGACAAGTAATAATCTCCCGGAGAGCACTAAAGATGCTAGAAGGGATTACACTTAAACTTCATAATTATTTTATGAGCACGAATGAGTGTTAGCCCAGATCCAATTAAAGTACAAGAAATAATTGGCTAACTCGTACTTGTGTCAAATATAATCTCCCCTTGGAGATAAAGTACTTTTCTTTTTAGATCTTCTCGTTGCAATGATTTTTATAAAGATCAAGTACTTATTCGAATTTCGAGTTCGAATCTTAGTTCTCCCCGAGAAATTCCTTTATAAGAGAACTTGTATTAGAGCTTAAGATGAAGTAGAGAAGTTAAGTACAAAGATTAAATACAAAGGACTCAAATAAGAAGCTAAAACTAACCACTTTTAAGAAACAGGTCGGAAAAGTTCACCGGAAAAATTCGCCAGAGGTTCGGCCGGATTTTAGCACTTTGGTTGAACTTGGGCAGCCCTTCGGGAGGCCGGGAAATGTTAGTGGATGAGCTCACTTGGTGGTATGATGCTTAGTTGGGTGAAGCTAAGCTTGGGTGTGACAGGCCTCAACCCCGGGGTCAGGAGTTGACGTCATCAACAACAATAAATATAATTATAATTCAATCAAATACATATCTATGACCCCTTTACCAAGACCTTTTCTAGGTTTAAGAATGATTTAAGTTACAACTATTACAACCTCACTAATTGCAACCAATCCTGACATAACTGACCCTACGCAGCAACTCAACAGATCAACTTTGATCCAGTACACCTACCTCAGAGGAGCCTGACACGAAAGGAGCTGGAACTCTGCCCTAACTACCGTGCAAGAATCTCCTAGGCATCTGCAATACATGTATAAAACATTCTGCAAGGGTGAGCAATCAATTGCTCAGCAGTACCACTATATGAATAATAAGTAAAATAATTTAAAATAAAGCAGTTATAGGAACAGAATTCATAACTTGCCAGAAACATGTAAAACATGTATAAACTGGATATCAAAACTAGCATGCTCTGTAAAACAATAACATCAGTTGTCGTGTCTGTGCATAAATACCAGAGTTCAATTTTAGCATGCTATTTTCATTTTCAAACCTTCCGTTCCATTACAGAAACCATTAAACTATTTGTCCCAATACTGGGACCCAAAACCATTTGTTCCGTTACTGGAACCTCAGTTACTTGTTCCGTTACTGGAACCACAAAATCATCTGTCCCGTTACGGGGATGACCAAACTATTCATTCCGTTACGGGAACCATTAAACCAAAATCAGATATAAAAGAGGATGAATTCTAGGGACAGCTGATCAGTCTATCCCACCACAAATTGTTCCGGAACTCAGAGACTAGCTAGGTCTCTGTCATGCTGGACTAAGCGGCCTACCAGTGCGCGCATCCGACTTGGCCTCTTACGCAACCACTTGTTGGGCCGTTACCTAATAACGGGCCTCTTACGCCACTGACCATCCAATATCTGATTCATTTTTATCTAGTTTCCAAAATCACTTTTACCTATCTCTTGTTAAAATCAATTCTGTCACAGCACACTATTCAAAACCACTTTTTCATTTTTAATCACACTTTAGAGATAGGTGCTTTCAGAAGTTACTTTTCCCCAAAACATAATTTTAAACATCATTTTCAAATACAGGGGATAAGTAACTTAAAACATTTATGTTCCATTACGAGAATAAAACAACAGTTATTCATATACTGAACCATAAAAGAATGGTCGGGGTACTTGCCTTGCAGAGCTTTACAACTAATACCGATTGACCTTGGACTGACTTGGACGCTCGGCTTTATCGCCTTACTATCAGACTATCCTGGATCCGACTTCAATGTTCAGGTCCTTCGCTTGGAACCTCGCTACACTTGTCGACTGATCACTAGGTTATCTTTATTTCGATATTAATTCCTGAGTCCTTCGATTAGAACCTAAAGAGCCGAAATACCCTACTTCAGACGTCTAGGTATGCTTGACATATCCTCAATAACAAATATACCCATTCGATATCAATTCCTGACTCGTACTTATAAGTACTTTATAATACATACAACAATCAGGGTTCATGTCCTCAACACTCGACTCAGTAACCATTTTCGGAAAACACATATACTTGTCGCTTTAGAAAACAGGGTTGTCAGCTATAATTTATAAAATATGCTCTTACGACACGTAGGTACATTTTATAAAATAGGGTTATTGGTTTTGACAGAACATTCACCACAGCATACAATCACGTTCTGTACAGAATATATGTATATACTTATTTATACTCGCTCGACGTTCCGATAATTACTGGATACACCCCCGTATTTTCGTAATTAAATTTTTCCGGAAATCGGGAAGCACTTCCTTTATTTATCTGACTATCCCGTCGAACAATTCGACATCTCAATCAACAATCAATCCAACAATCAATCCAATCAACTCAAATTCATAACCCAATCACGCATTCCAACAATCTTGAACCAACAACACAATTGCAAGTCACAAATTCCCAACCACCGATTTAAATTAACTAATTATTATTATTATTATTATTCGTATTTTATATTTATTTATTTTAAAATATTAGGACTTAGAACAACGTCATCACAGTCCACCGTCGGCTCGCCGAGGCTCATCGCCGACGGCGGAGAAATTTTGCGGGTACCCAATTAAATCCCGGGTTTCCAAAGCAATAATTCCACCATTTATTATTATTATTATTATTTCCCGCTCAGAATTATTTATTATTTCACGAACTAATCAACAATTCCTGCAGAATTAAAAAATTAAATTTCAGAAATAATCAAAATTACAACGGACAACAAAAACAACACCAACACATCACTGCACAATTTACACATGCCACACGCGTGTGTAAATCATGCAAACCCACTGCACAGGCCACCTCGCCGGAAAACCGGCGGTAACCCGGCAAAAACGAAAGCTCAGGTCAACACAACATTAATTTCTTACTACTCAGGCACATGTACACACATATATGCGTGTATATATGTGCTTCAGGTAACCAAACGGACAGGAAAATGGGGACGAGGCCGGAAAATAGAGGGGCCAGACTTATCGGAAAATGGAACAGAACACAGATGGAGAAAGAATTAAGGAGGAGGGGAGAAAAGGAGAAAAGAGAGAAGAGAGAGATTGCGAGAGAGATGGGAGAGAGGAGTTGAGAGAGTTCGAGAGATCGAGTGAAAAAGAGGGATGAAGATGACTGTGGTTATCTATCCCCAATATTCTATATATTATTATATTACCAAAAACACAGCTATATGCCACGTATCTAATTATATGTGAAAATATAACACGTATTCCCTTCCATCCAGTCCAATTCTGTCCCGCGACTCGCATTTTAACGAACCAGGATGCGTGCAAACAAAACTCGAACAATTACTGAAATAATTCTAAAATTCTCGGAATATATGGAAACTGATAAAAAAAATTCATAATTTTTAAAACATTTTTGAAATGTAACTCGTATCCGCATTTCACAAATAGCGAACCAAGCTATACTCAAAACAAGTTCAGAAAATCACGAGAATAGTCTTAAAATGTTACAAATATCCCGAAGTTTATAAAATCATAAATATTGAAATTTTTAAACAATTCCTAAAACACAACTTATACCCGCTTTTATCAATTAAACGAATCGACTCGCGGGTGAAACTAACTCTGAAATTTCCCAAAATAATTTTAAAATTCTCAGAATAATACAAACTTAATAAAATATAAGTTTCATAATTTTTGAATATTTCCATAATTAAATATGGATTTTACCATTAAACACACTCAGAAAATCATTTAAAAATAAATAATTAATGAAATATCGATTTCTAAATTTTATAAAGTCCTAAAAATAATTATTGAAATTACAAAGTCATAAAAACAATTTTAGAGACAATCCAAGTATTTATGAAAATAAAACTGCAATAACACCATTTTTAACAACGATACAAAGTCATGCAATTCATTAATTAACCACGCAGTTCAATTCCACACACTAATAATCACATACACATAGCGACAGAGTAATAACCCACTGAATGAACCCACACAAATATTTTATTTAATTATTTATTCCATAATTACACATTTAAATAATAATAAAAATATATGGGTCGTTATATTGGGTTTCAAAAACCTTGTATATATGTAAGGGGGTGTATTCAATCTAGATTTTAAAGGATTGATAATTATCCATGGATTTTGAAAGATTTTTGTTAATTTCAATTCGACATGGATTTTAAGAGAGTTGATGGAAAATGTTGTAGAGTCTTGATGATTTTAGTTAAATTTTTCTCAAATCCATCAAAATCTCATGGAGTTTAGAGAGATTTCAAAGGATAAAAAATGTGCTAGCAAATCCATCAAAATCCACAAAATTATCAAATAAAAAAAATCCATGGAATTTTGAATACCATCAGATTTTGATGGATTTTTTAAAATCCAAATTGAATACCATCAGATTTCAAATGACTTTTTAAAATCTAAATTGAATACCCTCATATTTTAAAAGACTTTAAACAATCCTGGTCGAATACAATCAGATTTTAAAGGATTTTTAAAATCTAAATTGAATACCCTTGATTTCAAAAATCCTAAAAAATCCTTTAAAATCTTTAATGAATACACCCCTCTAAGTATATAGAAGGGAGAGAAGGTTTTTGAGAAGAAGTATGTGTATAGAATTTGAAAGAGATGAAGAGAAGCACTTCTTGAAAAAATCACAGCAACTATGTGGCTCTTTAGCTTGAAGAAAATGGGTTGGGGTGGGGGTTTATTTATAGAAGAAGTTGGGTGGATTGAATGGTGGAGATTTGAGAATGAATGAATGGTGGATGGAGTGTATCACATGGATTGATGATATGGCAAGTAGGTTGTGTTTCTTTTCAAGTGGGAAGGAAGCACAAGCTAGCATTCATTCAAATCTCAGCTGATATATATATATATATATATATATATATATATATATATATATATATTAATATATTTCCTTTTCTTTTAATCATGCTTTAATTAAGGATTAAGCACCATTAATTATGACCACCCCAAAAACTCTTAAATAAATATCATAAAAAATATGATAATTACCTAAATATTATTAAATAATGTCCTGCAAGTTTTGGTCAACTTTAGTCAATGGTAACTAGGTCAAACGTGGTCAACTGTGGGACCGACTGTCTCGATTTTTGTGCCCAGACAAAAATTCTCTGAATGCTATGAAATTTTTACCATACATAGAAAATACCATTTAAATGATCCATACTAAATTTTAAGTCATTATAGCATGTGAAAGTATTTTATATAAAAATAAAACTGTTTTGTCAACTTTTCTTCCGAATAAAAATATCGTTGGTCTTGAAATAAAGGAGATGGATCTTTTGACCAAAGTTTTTACTTGTATAAATACTTAAAATATATTTACTAATATATAAAATATATTTGGATGATAGGAAATAGGTTTGAGTATTTTTGAAATATTTTCTCCGAGAAATGCTGATTTTACGAAACGGGAGAAAATTACTGTAAGTTTTCATAAATGAGTTGAAGAACTGAATATTAATATTCCAACCTTGAATATTAATAATATTTGAATAAAAACTCTTTTAATATATGTAGAGATATATTTTGGAGTGAAGAGTTAAATATTTATGATATAACACGAGACCTCTAAAGAATATTTCTGCAATATTCCTTATTCGAGCTTGTTGCTATATTACTCTTACAACACAGATCTAAGAAACATCATATGTTGATGTTTCTTCTTTGATCATATTAGTCTTAGAGATATATTCCATAAAGATATAGTTTTGATGTTTTGCAAAAATGGAATATCTCTTTTATTTGTTTAAAAGACATGATTTTGCTAGTTTGACTTTTTGACTCTGATTTGGATCAATTAAATTCATGTCCTGATGGAGAGGATCTATGTGTTCTTAATTTTATGTTTAATCGTACAAATACCAAAATAAATAATATATCGAAGATATCCTTTCAGAAGCCTAGATTGATTAGATGGGTTCTCTTGCTTCAAGAATTTGAACTAGAGATCAAGGACAGAAAGAGGACTGAAAATCAAGTCGCTGATCATGTAAAATCTTGGATATATCGTGTAATTATATTGGTTAATAAATAAATATTATGCATGTTCAGTATGTATTCTGGGAATTATTTGTTAAGTGGTATATGTGTATGGGTGATTAAAAATAATATAAATTGAGTATTTTAATTTTTACATGTCTAAAATAAAATATAGATAATCGTCATATCTTTCTATTTATTTTTTATGTTGATTTATGATTTTATAGAAAATTTATGGATTTAATAAATTCTTTTTCCGAGTATTTTTAAATCATTTTATATAATCGGGAACCAGCCGACTTCACCTTTTTTATGTTTTTTTAACTGAAACTCTTCTGAGAATTCCTTTCTAACCTAATCGCAATATTCCGAGCATTTTTCATGTTTTGACTTTTTCGATCTGGCGTACTGTTTGTCCTGTGCAGGTCCCAGCGCAATATTTTCGATACAAATTTTGTTTTGGTAAATCAATACAACTCGTATTTTCGATTAACTGGATCTTTTTAGTAAACTATGATTATTATCACCTCGTAATACATGTAACCAGGCGCTGAGACCAAGACCGCAGTACAAATTGTACAGATTTGGATAATTATCCCAAAACCGGTACCGTTTTGGATCTGTTTTTATAAATAAACTTACTATTTTATATCTGGTATGATCCAATGGGGTACCAAAATTCCGTAAATATAAATAGCCTTTACCGTATTCTATTTTCTAGAGAAAATCATTTGCAGTCAGTAATTATATAATTTTACAGAGAAAAACCCTAATTTCTTATAACCTTCTGAGAATCAAACTATAATTTCGAGGTGTTATTGAAATCTGCTCAGGAAGCTCTAGTAACCAAAATGAAGGATTTAAGGAGTACTATCAGATTCTTCAAGTTTCAGAACTGCAGAAATAAAGGTTTATTTTCTATATTTTTATTTATTTTCAAATTATTTTCATTAAAATTATGATTTTTTGTTCGGATGATTGTTTGGATGATTTGATGATTGCATTATTAGAGCTCTTTTTCCTGATGATTTTGATATATTATATGACTGAATTTGGAGTTCAATAACATGTTCAAAATTGAGTTTAATTTTTGAATTTCAAAATTAGGGTTTATAACCCGTATGAATATTTTTAATTGAAATTTGGGCCTTTTTGTTCTAGGGGTTATTAGATGTTTTTGTTGATTGTATCGTGTTCCTGGTTTGCTCGAATCGAAGCAAACAAAGTTCGCCGGAATCGGCGAACTTCTCGGCCAATTTCCGGCCAACTCCAGGATTATTAGAACGATTTTATTGTTGGGTTGTGTTCCTGGTGATTAGAAGAAGTGATCTGGAGCTTTTGGAGGTTTGAGGATCCCGGGAACGCCGTCTCCCGCGATACAGGGCGTTTTCCGGCGACGGGGTTGTAAAATTGCACTTTAGTCCCCCTACTTTTGAAAACGATGAAGTTTGGTCCCTAAACTTTCCAGAATTTGCAAAAATAAGATTGTTGTTTATAAATTATTTAAAAATCATATTTTCTATTTATTTTAATTACATAAATTCGTTTTTAATTATTAAAAATTCTAAAAATTATTATTTTAATTCCAAAAATTATTTTTAATTCAAAAATAAATATGAATTAATTAGTTAATTAATTTTAGTTAATAATTAATTAGGTAATTGGTCAATTAATTCAAAAATTAATTGATTAATTAATTTAATTAATTTAATTAATTATTAATTGATTTTAATTAATTATTTAATTAGATTTAATTATTTATTTTTTATTTAAAATTTTTGAAAAATAGTTTCGAGTTTTAAAATATTATTCAAAATTGTTTTCAAGGCTCGATAATTATTATAAAATTATTTTAAATCCAGAATCGGCCAAACAAACCCTGTTTATTGTTTCAAAAATGGTTCAACGGCCCGTTTAAATTCCTAAAAATATTTAAAAATCCATGTTAAGTATTTAAAAAATCCTTTTAACATCAAACCTTCTTTGAAAAGTATTTTAAATTAAACATCTTACGTGTTATGTGTTATATGTGTATTGATTAACGTGTTAAATGCGTATGTGTACGTTATATGACTATTTTGATTGTATCTTTCAATCTGTAAATCGGATTTGGGTAAAATGAAGGGTAGATAGAAGCTTATATCGAGTAGAATCATATGAGTTAAGTATTGATAGATACTTATGCTATGTGAGCAGAAGAGGCAAGGCGTAGAAAAGGGAAGCAAGTAGTCGAGGAGTAAGAGGTTGTGATTGAAAGCTAGTAGAGTGTAGCAAGCTAATACAAGGCAAGTGTTCTAAACTTTCTCGAGATATACTATGAATAGTTGATAGTTCTGTTTTATTTACAAGTGCTTTGAAGCACTGAACCCTAAACCTTGATTCCATTTATTGATCTTTGAGCCGTAAACCATATTCTTTCTGAACCATTGATTATTGAATACCCGAATACGAACCACAGATATACGATACTGCTCCACAAATACATACAAACTAAATACTGAACACTAAACCAGAATTACTTACATACTCAAACTATTGTACCTTATACATTGAAACACCAAATCCTTGTAACTCTGAAACTTTGATTCTTTTGTTATCCAATTCTTTCACCACCAGATAGCCATTCTTTGTAATTTCCATATTGTTTCGTTGTGAAGATTGAAATATCTCATGATTGGAAATCCAATGTTGTTTATGAATCTTGTTAGGTCACACAACACTGTAGAAGGGGGTTGAATACAGTGCTTATACAATCAAATCGATTTGAACACAAGTATGTAACAAAGATCAAGTATATTCAATAAACTCAGTTAGAAGATGAACTGTTGTTCTCTCAGTGATGAACAAATATCACTAAGAGCTGCTAGGTTATAATGTATAATCTTCTCGATGATGATAACACATATAGTGTAAACCCTAAGCTGTGTTTATATAGTACACAGTTACAAGATATATTCTAATTTATATGGAATACAATTTTGTCTCCTAAAATATATCAATCAGATATCTTCTACAAGTCTTCTAGTCCTCTAACTCTTTCCATGCATATCTTCTATTATTTTAGTCCAGATCCTCTCATGTAAATCAGCCGCATTCCTTATCTGAAAGTCTTCCTGCACTTAGGTACTGATATGTATCTTCTGACACCTTAAGTTCTGATATTAAGCTCTGACTTCAGTAAGTCCTAATTTTAGTAAGTCCTGATATGTCTTGTTGTTAAGTTCTGAAAACTAAACACAAATCATATTAGACATGACATCTCAAATATATCTAACAATCTCCCCCAACTTGTAAATTATGCAAAATATACAAGTTAATAGATTTGATGATGTCAAAAACATTTAAGGACAAATGCAATAAGAGTTGAACTAGATAACTAACTACAACTTACAGTCCTTGTAGCTTTTACCAATCTCTCTGAGTCAATCTGAATCCAAAGTGATTCTTGACGAAGTTTGATATCAGCTTTTCTTCTTTATTCCTCAGGACTTGAGATAGTGTAGCTTTGACTTGCTTCAATTCTTCACCCTGACTTCCAATCTGGTAGATTGCAGTCCTTAGAGCAGAGATATGGTTTCTTTCTAAACCATCATCTAGTCTTATAACCCTTGGATGAGAAAAATCTTCATTGTAGCACAGACATTTCTCTTTCAAAATCACTTCAAGTTTAGCAGAATCCTTATTCATTGGAATTTCACTTCCATCATCTTTAACTATGTTTGGAATAAATTCCGTAACCCTTGAACAAGAAATTCTTGCTTTATCTCTTATGGTCTTCAATATGAAATTTGACCATCTCCTGGTAATATCAGATTTTATCTTTAAAAGATATTGAAAGAATTGAAGTTCTTTCAAAGATTTGTTCAGCACATCTGATTCTGACATTTGATATGTCCTTCCATCTTCAAGAAATAGAATCAGATTTTCTTTGACATTATGCTTGTCATGAACATCCAGTACCACTTGAACAGAGATAACCTTATCAAGGTATTTCTGTGTAACATCTTCAAGAGGTCTGTCAGTCAATAGAAATGGATCTCTAGTAGCAATTTTAACTCATGTCTTGATCTTAGCTTCATAATAACCTAGTCCAGCCATGTCTTTTGGTTCTCTAGCATTTAACCCAATAGTCATGAAATCAGACAACAATTGGCTTTTCTTTGGATCTGATGGTTTGACATTTTTCCATAGAAGTTTCTTTTTATCAGCTACTTTCATTTTGTCTAAATCAACTTGAGCTATAGTCATAGGTTGATGTCTTGATGACTTTATCAGAACTTGTTGTTTCTTCTGTAAGCTTGTTGTTCTTCACTCTGAAAAACTTGAGCCTTGTTAGAGATTGTTTGGATTCTTCAGTTATCTTCCTTCTTTTCAGAGTTTGAACATCTTCATCTTCAGCAAGAGTATCATCATGAACTTGAACCAGTTTGCACACAGGTTTTATCAGGATTTCAGGAATTTTCATCTCCTGTGGCTTTATTGTTCATCAACTTTTCCCTTTCCTTTATCTTTGGGATCAATCTCAATCTGTGATCTTGTTTTGGGCTTTGATGCCTCAGTATTTGATTTCTCCTTGATCACAATTCCTTTTTCCTTAGGCCTTGGAGGTTTCTTTGCAACAGAAGCTTTTGGCTTTAGATTTGTCTTTTCAGCTTTAAATCTAGCTTCTTCCTCCTTGAGATTTTCTAAATCCATTCCATAATTATGTTTTAGAAATAGTCTTCTAGCAATTTCTTCATCAAGTGTCTGAATCTTGGGATCCTTGTAGTAGACAGTAGTCTGCTTTCCCTTGAGCTGCAGAGTTTGCAGAAACTTCTGAGAGTCTTGACTTCCACCTTGAATCAGAACATCAGGCTTTGTCATTAGACTTTGTTCATCAGAAGTTGATATCAGATTTTGATTATCAGCTCTTGCTATCAGATTTTGAGTTTGAGCAGCTTCAGAACTTGTCTTCTTTTGAATAGAAGATTTGCTTGCATCAGTAATTAGTTTCCTAGAAGAAACCTTGCTGCTTTGACCTTGACCTTGACCCTTGCTAGGGTTTCCCTGGTCATCTTCATTATTATCCCTTTTCTTCAGTATCTGAGTATTAGAGCATTTGGACTTAACTATCTTCTCCCACTTTTTGGCATCATCAGGTAGTAGGAGAGAGAGAAGAAGTTCAACTGAAGATTGGATTTCATTAAGTTGAGCTTATTGAGAGGCTTGATTTTTTAGGACCTCAGTAATTTGGGCCTGTTGCTTCTCTTGTACCTTCTCAATAGCTTCAACCTTTTCATGTATAGGTCTGATAAGTCTTGACTTGTCTAACTTGAGAGTCATATCTAGCTTTTCAGCTGACTCAAGAAGTTTATCAACCTTAGCATGAGTTTGAGAGTGTAGACCTTGAAGATTTTTAGTAAATAGAGCTTTGACTTTGAGTTGTGTCTTCAAACCAGAATTTGTTAGCAACTCATCATCTTTAGCATTATGCTTTGACAGAACTTTTGAGCTTGGAATGAACTCAGTTTCATTCCACTTCTTGGTCCACTCCACACCTCTGTGAGTATCTTCCCAAGGAATAGGAGCAGCTTGCTCAACAAACTTCTCAATAAGTGCCTCCTTTCCTAGAATGGGAGCTGGAGTATCAACAGAAACACTGTCTTCAGAACTTCAAGAAGACTCATTATCTTCTGACAGTACTAGTGTGTGTGTTGCTGTTGGAGATTCTGCAGGAGCTTCATCTAAATTCTGATCATCAGAATTGATCTCCAGAATTGTTGTAGATGGTATCTCAGCATTTAAGATTGGAGAGTTGACTGTAGATGGCTGAGTTGCTATTGGAGCTTCCAGATAAAGAACAGTAGGATTATTCAGATTGTGAATATCTATGTCAAAACTTGTGTCTTAGTTCTTCAGCATTTTCTGTAGCTTTGATTGGAGAGACAGGAGGTGTGAGCACTATATCTGGAATAGTGTCTTGAGCTTGAGTTGGGGATGGCAAAGCTTCAATTACAATTGGCTTTGCGATCAGAGATTCCTGATCCCCTTCCTTAGCTTCTTCAGTATCCTCTGATGGAGGCTTAGCCTTATGCCTTCCTGCCCTCATTTTCTTTAATCTTCTTGATAGAGAAGGAGTTGCCTTTGCAGCATCAGAACTTACAGTTCTCTTTCTCTTTAAAGTATTAGAACCCTCAGCTTTAGCATTTATCTGTTGGGTTGACTCTTCAGCTTCTACTTTTTTCTGAAAAATCACATTTTCAGCTTCAACAGTCACATGTTCTGATGCATGAACCTATACTTGCTCTTCTTCATTATCAGATTCATCCCTGAGAATCATCCTTCTTCTCCTTGGTGGAGATTTAGGAACAGATTTTGATCTTTTAGGCTTTGAGCATGAAGGTCTGATGGTAGGTGTTGATGGTTGTTGTTGTGAGGATTAAGCTGGTTGGAAGTATGTTCTGATGGTAGGTTGAGTTGGTTGAGGTTGAGAGGTGGTTGGTTGTGTAGGTGCTGATGGAGGTTGGGATCGTTTGACATCAGGATATATGGAGTTATAGTTGGTTGGGTCAGAGTTTACCAAAAACTGTTTGACTGATTATGGAATTTGGAGGGGTCTTAGAACAATTTTCTTATTATTAGTTGATAATAAGTCAGTAAAAGCTCTTTTAGCAAGTTTAAATGGTGAAATCAACTCACTTGCTAATTGGGGTGCATCAGAGCAACAGAAACGGTAAATAAGTTGACTGAATCTAGCAAAATAAACTGTATTCCTATCTTCTGTCATCCTATCACCTATGAATCCTAGTACAACATTAGCATAATCAAAATGAGATTGAGTAATTAGAGCATACCCAATTTTCTGACTAAGGATTGGAATAACATCGAAGTTTGAGCACTAGGTTGGCAAAGGCTATTATGATGCAGTCAAAGAAAAAACTCCACTCCCTCCTGATGTGGGGTCTCTTTAGTCGTCCAAGCTTTACCAAAGTCTTTTCATAGCCCAGATTGGCCATCATCTGTTAAAGAGCAGGCTCCTCAACTGTTGAACTGTAAAAACAGTTTTCTGGAAGATGGAGTGCTTGTCGAACGGTAGCCAAAGTCACCACATATGCATCCTCCCATGTTGTAAATATGATGCTTGGGGACCCATTAGCACCACCATCATCATAAACTCCTGACCTCCAGAACTCCAACACCTGAGTCCCAGAGATTGCTTCCGGTTGGGTCAAAGCATACCCAATCTCACTTCCAGATAGAAAATCTTGGATGAAGTGAAGTTCTGATGGTGCTTCATCCTTGCTCAGAATAGCCAAGTAGTTGTTAGGAACAAACTTAGCTCCATTGAAAATGATGTCTTTGGGTGCCATTTCTGTAAGAAATAAGTGAGAAAATAGAGTGTACACAAGGTGTTTGATAAAAGGCCTATAAGAAAATAGTTTCAGAGAATATTAGAGAGAGAGAGAGAATAAGAGAGATTAAGAATAAAAAAAGTAGGTAAAAGATTGTAAACTCTTTTAACTCCCATATATATACTCTCTCCACTCAACAGCTCTTTTTGGAAGTAAAACAGACCCTTTACACATGTCAGCTAGTAAATAGTTAAAGCAGTAGTTAGTAGGGCACGAGAAATAAACAGTAATTAATGTGCACATGCAGTGTTTCAAAACAAACACGTTTCCCACTAACCAAATGATTATGACTATTTTTATCTCACTTAAATATATTCAGATAAAATATGACCGTTGTAGTATTTACCGCAAATAAGTCAAGTAAATAACTAATGTCACGTAAGCATCAGAGTTTCCATCAGGATTTAATATCAGAACTTGACTATTATCAGATTTTAATGGTCATCAGAACATGGCTTCTGTACTCAAAAAGTGAATGTTTGTTTCCGTGATTCTTCATACAAAAACTGACTTGTTTCTTCAGAGTTTAATCATCAGAACTTCCATCAGGACTTGTCCTCATAATTTATGCAAATGACACTTAACTGTTTGTCTAAAACAACTTAATCACCACAGTAATTTTTATTATTCATATGGAGTGAGATGTGTGCATTAGCAAAATATCAGATAAAGATTAAAGTCTGATAAACTTCAGTTATCTTAGAAATAAGGCATAACTAAAAAAGTGCTTAAAATATGTCTTTAGTTTTGAAGTCTACTATAGAACAAATTTATGCAAGAGTCCACCTCAACTGTTTGTGCTCATTTTATGCATCTTTTGAAAGTCCTTTTTACAGTAGCTTCTCAGTGTAAGTGAGTCACAACTGCTATCAGAATTTATGCTATTATCAGAGTATTTCTCCAGTAATCAGAGAATGTGAAAAGTCACCAAGAAAAATTTATTTGCTTTTCTAATGCATATAAACTTAATACCAGCAATGCACTTGGGTCTTCCCTTCAACATATTTACTCTAGATCTCAAAGGAGTACCTGACTTCAATTTTCTTTTCTTTTCTTTTCTTAAGATAAGTGAGGCTTATCAAGCATGTGGTTCATCCTTAAGATTTACTGACATCGGAATTTGACAGATAAGAAGCAAGAATCTAGTTTGTGATTTAGTAATAAGATACACAAAGTAAATTTGACTAAGCTCAAAATCAGAATTTGTTTGTGTTAATGAATTTCCACATAAACAACTAATTCAAACATGGGATTTCTAGTATATTAAAGACTACTAGGTCAGCAGCTATCACAGTAATCCTTATTGGATTCAATAGTCACGGAACATTCAAAACACTATCAGAGTATATAGAATCACATCAGATAATAATCAGTATTTAATATAGTACAATTTAAGCACATATTACATGAATATAAGACAATATGTAGACACTGATCATAAAGTCTGATGCATGAGAACAAAAACTAAGCAGATTTTGAGAAAGAACCTGAAACCATTCCAAGTTCATTAACCAGTCTTGTAAAAGTAGCTTCACATAGTGGTTTTGTGAAGATATCTGCTAGTTGTTGATCTGTTGGAACAAAATGCAATTCCACTGTACTTTCCATCACATGTTCCCTTATGAAATGGTACCTAATGTTGATGTGCTTTGTCATTGAGTGTTGAACTGGATTACCTATCATAGAAATAGCAATTTAATTATCACAGTAAATGGGTATTTTAGAAAATTCTAACCCATAGTCTAGTAACTGATTCTTTTTTCAAAGAATCTGTGCACAACAACAATATATTCTGCTTCTGCAGTTGATAAGGAAATTGATTTTTGTTTCTTGCTAAACCAAGAAACCAATCTGCCTCCAAGAAATTGGCAGCTTCCACTAGTGTTTTTCCTGTCTATTTTACATCCTACAAAATCTGCATATGAGTAACCTATTAGCTTAAAATCTGATTCTCTAGGATACCACAATCCTAGATCAGCTGTACCCTTGAGGTACTTGAAAATTCTTTTCACAACTATTAGATGAGGTTCTCTTGGATCAGCCTGAAATCTTGCACAGAGACAGGTAGCATACATGATATCAGGTCTACATGCAGTTAAATAGAGTAAAGAGCCAATCATACCTCTGTAGTTAGTAATATCTACTGATGAACCAGTATCTTTATCTAACTTGGTTTCAGTGGCCATGGGAGTGGATGCAGTTGAACAATCTTGCATTCCAAATTTCTTGAATAAATTTCTGGTGTACTTAGATTGACAGATAAAAGTACCTTCTTCATTTTGTTTGACTCGAAGTCCCAGAAAATAGCTAAGTTCTCCCATCATACTCATTTGATATCTGACTGCATTAGCTTTGCAAACCTTTAATAGAGTTTAGGCATTTGTAGAACCAAATATGATATCATCAACATATTTCTGTACCAAAAGTAAGTCCTTTCCATGGTTGAGGTAGAACAGTGTTTTATCAATTGTACCTTTGTGAAATCCACTTTCCTAGAAGGAATTGAGTTAAAGTCTCATACCATGCTCTTGTAGCTTGCTTAAGGCCATAAAGTGCTTTGTCAAGTCTGTAGACATGATTTGGAAATTTTAGATCTACAAATCCTGGAGGTTGTTCAACATATACCTCTTCTTCCAATTCTCCATTGAGAAAAGTACTTTTCACATCCATTTGAAAGACTTTGAACTTTTTGTGAGCAGCATAAGCCAAAAAGATTTTTATGGCTTCCAATCTAGCAACTGGTACAAATGTTTCATCATAATCAATACCCTCATGTTGAGAGTAACCTTTAGCAACCAGCCTTGCTTTGTTTCTTGTAATTATGCCATCACTGTCAGTTTTGTTTATGAACACCCATTTTGTGCCAACTAATTGATCTATTCTTTGGTCTTGGCACTAGAGTCTAGACTTTATTTCTTTCAAATTCATTTAACTTTTCCTGCATTGTTTACACCCAATCGGCATCTTGAAGAGCTTCTTCCACTTTCTTTGGTTCAGTCTGAGATAGAAAGGAATGATAGAGACATTCATTTGATGTTGCAGTTCTAGTTCTGACACCTGATTCAGGATCTCCAATTATTAAGTCAGGTGTATATGCCTTAGTCCACTTCCTTGCAGATGAAAGTTATTCTCTAGAACTGGATCCTCCCCCATGATCCATATTGTCTCCATCAGCATTTTCTAATGCTCCACCTGTAGTTATGCTCTCTGAGACTTCAGAATTTGAGTTGGATCCTTCAAGATTTGAAGAATCAGAGTTTCCAAAATTATCAGAATTTGGGTCATCAGAACTTGATGAGCCAGTGATAGGTTCTGATGCTTCTTGAGAGTCTTGAGTTGTGGTAGGATCTTCATCTTGCTCCCCCTGAAAAGGTGTAGTTTCCCTTGGAGTAGTTACCACGGTTTCAATGACATCAGAATTTAACCGGTCAGAACTTACAGGATCAGGATTTAAGCCATCTAAATTTGCAGAATCAGTATTTAAATCTTCATTTTCAAATCTCAGTTGATCATGATCATTGAAATCTTCAAGGCCAGCAATCTTTTTATCATCAAAAGATACATTGATAGATTCCATGACAACCCTTATTCTTAAATTGTAGACTCTGAAGGCTTTTAGGGAAAGTGGATATCCAACAAAAATTCCTTCATCAGCTTTTAGACCAAATTTTGACAGCTATTCAGGATGAGTCTTAAGAATAAAACACTTGCATCCAAATACATGAAAGTATTTCATATTTGGCTTCTTTTTATTCACCATCTCATATGGTGTTTTTCCATGCTTGTTTATAAGTGTAGCATTCTGTGTAAAACAAGCAGTCTACACAGCTTCAGCCCAAAAGTAGGTTGGCAGCTTTGCTTCATCAAGCATAGTTCGTGCAGCTTCAATGAGAGTCCTGTTCTTTCTTTCTACAACTCCATTTTGCTGTGGAGTTCCAGGTGCAGAAAATTCCTTCTTAACTCCATGCTCTTTGTAGAACTCTTCCATGATTGAATTCTTGAACTCAGTGCCATTATCACTTCTTATTATTTTAACATAATCTTTGACCAACTTATCCAGCTGTCTGACATGATCAGTTAGAGTAGATGCAGTTTCATTCTTCTTGTGCAAGAAGTACACCCAAGCGTATCTTGTGAACTCATCCCCTATAACCATAACATATTTCTTCTTTGCAATTGACATGACATTTACTGGACCAAATAGATCAACATGCAGTAAGTGATAAGGCTCAAGAATTGAGGATTCAGTTTTGCTCTTGAATGAAGATTTTCTTTGTTTTGCCTTTTGACATGAATCACAAAGGCCATCAGGAGCAAATACTGATTTTGGCAGTCCTCTCACAAGATCTTTTTTTACAAGATCATTTATGTTGTTCGAAGTTTAAATGAGAGAGTCTTTTGTGCCAATTCCAACTTTCTTAAATTGATGCTCTACTCAACAGACAGATTGCAGAACCATCAGAACTTGTTGAAAGTCTGGCTTTATAAATGTTACCATGCCTGTAACTTTTCAGAACCACTTTGCCTGTAGAATTGCTTACAACTTCACAGTATTCTTCAAAGAAATCAACATGATAACCTCTGTCACAGATTTGAGTCACACTCAGAAGATTGTATTTAAGTCCTGAGACAAGAGCTACTGATTCAATGATGACATTCCCAAGATTAATACTGCCATATCCCAGAGTTTTTCCCCTGTTGCCATCTCCATAAGAAACTCCTGGGCCATCTTTCTCTAGAAAGTCTGAGAGCAGGGCTTTATTTCCAGTCATATGTCCTGAACATCCACTGTCTAGAACTAGGATGTTTTTCCTGTTGCCCTACATCACAAAGACCACTATTGGTTAGTTTTAAGGACCCAGACTTACTTGGATCCTTTGACCTTTTTAAGTTTGTTAGCATTTACAGCGGATTTAATTTAGAGTTTATGCTAACATGTCGTTCATCAGAATTTATATCAGACTTTGCTTCAGACTTAACATTAGAAGGAATTAAACTAACTTTCTTCAAAGAAGGTCTTATTTGATAATAATCATAGTACAAACTATGATATTCATAAATGGAATTCCATGGACTACCACAATGAAAACAAGGATTTTGTGGCTTAAACCTTACAGATTGACTCTTAACTCCTGATCTAGGAGGTAAAGAGTTTATATCTTTATTTTTCCTGCAAAAAGAAGCAAGATGGTTAGAGTTTCCATAGTTATAACATTTCTTTCTAGGAGCATTAGGAACAGGCTTATAATTATTGCTTTTATTCATACCTTCCTTTCCATTCCTATTTTTCCTAGCTTCCTTTACCTTGTTCACATTTCTAATCTCCTTAAGCTTATGCTTAAGCTGCTTCTTTGTCATTAAGCCTGTGTTTACTTGAGCTGGTTTATCCAGTTTTAATTTGTCAGAAGTTGACTTTTCTTTGACTTCTGTCCTAGACTCTTTCATCTTTTCAGAATCAGACTTTACAGTTTTTGCTACAAACTTAACAGGATTTACCTTTGGCATAGTAGTCTGTTTAACAACAATTGGCTCAATTTTCACAGTTCCTTTCTCACTTTTATCATCTCTACAACCTAAGCCCTCTTTCCAGTTTCCACTTACTTAGTATACCATGAGTTGTTCTGCCAGAGTTAGTCCAAGTTCTGATGATCTCTCTTTCCTTTTCTAAATCAGTTTTTTGAGATTCATTCAATTTTAGTACTTCATCTCTAACATACAAAGCATCATCTCTTTCTTTCTTAGTTTGATGAAGAAAAACTAACTCCTTTTCTAAATAGTTATTTTTATTTTTAAAAGCAAGATTTTCAGATGTTAATCTTTCACATGTTAAAGTCTGATCTCTATAACTAATGAACATAGTTTTAAGATATAATCTCAAGTCAGTAATATCATCAGTATGAAAAGCATAAGTTGTTTGAGGTACCTTCAGTTCAGAAGTTTCAGTACTGCTATCAGCATTTGACATCAAGGCATAGTTCACCTCATTTTCAGAATCTGAAGTGTCTGTCCAGCTTTTCTTCTTTGTGACAAGTCCCTTGCCTTTGTCATTTTTTCCTTTCTTGCAGTCAGGAGATATGTGGCTTTTTCACCACAATTGTAGCATTTAACATTTGAGTTGTCTCCTCTGTTAGACTTTCCTCCTTTGCCTTCAGACTTTCTGAATCCTTTCTTATCAGAACTTCAACCTTTCCTGGAAAACTTCTTTCCCTTTCTGAATTTCTTGTAGGCTATCTTTGTGATACCCTTCACCATAAGAGCACAAAGTTGTATCATCTCTGCATCAACATCTATTTCAGGTAAACTTTCAGTTTCTGAATCATCATCATCAGAATATGATGACTCTGAATCAGACTTTATGATGTGAGCTTTTAGTTTGCCCCTATTTGAGGAAACCACTTTAGGAGATTCCTCCTCAGCTTTAAGAGCAACTTTCCTTGACTTTCTTCCATGCCTCTTGCTCCTTTGATCCATCTCAAGTTCATAAGTCTTGAGCATACCATAAATTTCATCAAGAGTAGTTTCAGTAAGGTCATAGTTGTCTCTTATGGTAGTAGACTTCAAATCCCAATTTTCAGGAAGAGCTAAAAGGAATTTTAGATTTGAATCTTCAAGATCATATTCCTTGTCCACCAGTGACAGATCATTCAAGAGTTTGACAAACCTGTCATATAAGTCAGTTAATGACTTATCAGCTTTTGAGTCAAAGTGCTCATACTATTAAGTGAGTATAGTTCTCCTGTTCTTTTTGATTGCATCAGTTCCCTGGTATCTTGTCTCCAAAGCATCCCATATCTCCTTTGCAGTCTTGCATCCAATTACCCTGTTTGAAATGACATTATCAATGGCACTATGCAACAAATGCATTACCCTTGCATCCTTGGAAATAGATGAGATATCTTCAGCTGTGTAATCACCTTTCTCCTTTGGTATGGACTTTGCTGGTTGATCAGCAACTGCAATAGAGAGCTTGGTAGGCTTATATGGTCCTTCATTGATCCTATCAAGGTATTCTGGATCTGTAGCTTCCAGAAACATAGCCATCTTCACTTTCCATATGGGATACTCAAAGGGTCTCAGTATGGGAACCCTAATAGTCTCATATCGACTGTGGGTTTGAGTGTTTTGAGTTTCTTGAGTTTTGTTGGGCTTAGTTGGGGTTTGTGTTTCTTCAGACATGATTGTTTGGATCTTTACTGTAGTGTCTTAACAGAAAGGCTCTGATTCCACTTGTTATATCACACAACACTATAGAAGGGGGTTGAATACAGTGCTTATACAGTCAAATCAATTTGAACACAAGTATGTGATAAAGATCAAGTATATTCAATAATCTCTGTTACAATATGAACTGTTGTTCTCTCTCAGTGATAAACAAATATCACTAAGAGCTGCTAGGTTACAATGTATAATCTTCTCGATAATGATAATACATATAGTGTAAACCCTAAGCTGTGTTTATATAGTACACAGTTACAAGATATATTCTAATTGATATGGAATACAATTTTGTCTCCTAAAATATATCAATCAGATATCTTCTACAAGTCTTCTAGTCCTCTAACTCTTTCCATGCATATCTTCTATTGTTTTAGTCCAGATCCTCTCCTGTAAATCAGCCGCATTCCTTATCTGAAAGTCTTCCTGCACTTAGGTACTGATATGTATCTTCTGACACCTTAAGTTCTGATATTAAGCTCTGACTTCAGTAAGTCCTGATTTCAGTAAGTCCTGATATGTCTTGTTAAGTTCTGAAAACTAAACACAAATCATATTAGACATGACATTTCAAATATATCTAACAAATCTGTTTATTGTTTTACATTATTTATTCTGTTATTGTGATAGAATTGGATTGTTTTATAAAATTGTGGACCAGATTCGTGGTCAGGCCAGATTGGTGGTCAAGTTAGGCCAATTTGTGCCTTGGATCCATTAATTGGAGCAGAGTTGTATGCCTTGCTCGGGGTTAGTGCGTGACTGATCAGCATCCTAACATTGATTTTTGAAATGAAAGTCTAATATCCAATTCTAAATCATTATTCATTGTTCACTTGATACCTTAACTCATTTCACTTGATCATTATTTATTCTCAGTATTGTCAATGTGACTTGCTGAGTTAGTTAGCTCATTTGTGCGATTTTGTTTATATTATTTTCCAGTTAAGGAGGAACCGGTTGGTAGCAAGGATCCCCAATCCAGTGCGAGAGCTAGGATTCCAGGTTGATCGGAATAAGCTAGTTAACGACTTTTGGAATAGTTTAAGTTTTTGTAGTTTGTAATAATGTTTAATATTCAGTTGTAAGTTTAAATAGTTGGGATTTGGGCATTTGTAATATAAGTGTGTGTGTGCGGCTTGTGTGCATACTTTAACTTATTGCGATCCATAGTAGTTGGTAAGTAGGGTCACTACATATTATTATTATATTTATTATTGTTATAAGCAGGTTATAAATAAGGTGTGTGTGTGTGGACCTCGAACTTCTGACCCGGGTTTGAAGGGCGCCACAGGTTTGGTATCAGAGCTACAGGTTATAAGTCACTGATACAAGCCTAGATTGATGGGAATGGGTAGAGGGTTAGGATTAGAAGTAAGGAAGTAGAAAGATAGAACGTCGAGAGGTTGAGTGCAACGATATAACAGGTATTAGTATGATTCACGTTGTGGTTTGAGATTCTTATTTTGTGATATGATTTAAGATAGCAGCGATGGCCGACTCTTTCATCCTAGTACCAGCTGACCACTCTGAGCCCTCAGTTGGAGGACCATCTTCAGATCCACGTCCTATTGCTCCGCCAGTGTTGGCCATTCTACCCCCAGCTGTGTTGCAACCCATACCACTGTAGGCAATACCACCCCCCCCCCCCCCCCCGCATGAGGCCACCTATCATAGGACCCCCACCTGCTGATTCAGATTCTACTGGGCATTTAGTTACGGGTGCCCCATTCCAGTCTATATTGCATCCTGTTCCTTATTACCGGTATGAGGCTCTTCTTCTGGAGCGTGATTCCCTGTTGGCACAGATTCGAGAGCTGCAGCATATAATCAGGACTACAGATGTTGATCGTAGTGTGAGGGAGCTTCGAGATGAAATCCATGTGACACACAGGATTCTTGAGGCCAGACTGCATGGAGCTACATTAGCCGGCCCTAATGCATTTATGGGATGGGCTAGGGAGGTGATGGAGGACCTCGAGAGGCTAGGTGGACCAGAGTTTCCTTGGAGTTAGAGACAGAGATATAGAGATGGAGATGTTGAGAAGTGTTATTGTGGTTGTTTATTATGTACAGTAGTGTGTAGTATGCATCAGTAGACTTTTGGGTTGTATTTATAGACTAGATCTGCTGACTAGTGAGTAGGTTTGTTGTACCCTTTTGCTTTTACTTCTGAAACGTTTTTACGCTTGTACTACCTAAAACTTTTGATCTATATATATCAGTACCTTTTCCTTTCTGGTATTGTTATTTACATTGATGCACCTGTTTTACTTTACTTTACTTATTGCACCAGTTATACCTCTTGTGATACCATGTACCCTAACCCCTTAACCGTTTACATTCTGTAAAGAAACATGCAATTTACTTAGTTCAACTGTTACAACTATTTTCAAAAAGAGATATTTCTATTTTACAAAACTTTTCTTTTATGCAAAGAATTTGATTTAAAGGCTAAATAAGTTATTTGATTCTTTACAGAAAATGCCTCCTAGAAGAAATAATCGTTCCAACACCCAGAATGAAGAAACCAACAACAACAACCAAGATAATACCAACCAGAATGCAAACCCAGGACCTATAGAACTAGTAGTAGCCCAGATTCTTCAGATCTTGGCTTAACAAACAGTTCACCTGACTCAACAGCAACAAAGACAGACCAACCCCCAGGTAACTTTCAAACTTTTCAGGCGGTGAATCCACCAGAATTCAAGGGTTCCTTAGATCCAATTGAAGCGAATGTTTGGTTAAAGGAAATAGAGAAGTCATTTGGGTTACGACCAGCATTTTATGTAACATTATTTGCAAACTTCGTATAATATTTGAATCGATTATAAATATACCTATTTGATTATACACTTGTGTGAATGGAGTTGCTGCATTATAAATTGCTTTACTCAGAATATGAATTTTTCAAAGCAATAGTTTTATTGATTTCTCATATTTTTGATTTATAAAGAATATTCTTTATCATGGAAAATTATCTTTTAAAAATTATTTCATTCACAAATTTCAAAAGTGATCTCATAAAATTTCTAAAATTCCAAGTTATTTTATGGTATAAATTTTATAATTTCTGAATTTTTATTTTATTTTATAAAAATAGATCTTTGAAAATTAGTTGTTAAGTAATTAGCAAATTACATGAATATCCTTGCATGCAAATATCCTCCCATTCAACTAAAGGGCTAAAAATACAATTCCAACCCCACTCACTATCATTCTACTAGCCAATTTACCACTTTGTCCTTGCAGGCAAATTTACCTAATTTTAGCTAGAAGGTTACTTTTGTCATTTACTAAACCCACTCACTTTTAGTCAAAACAAAGGCATAAAAACAAACACAAGTATCATAGCACTTCATTTTCACTCCACCATCCCACCCTCACCTCACCTCCCTCCCCTCCCTCTCGGCCTCTTGGCCGAAGCCCTACCCCCCTCCCTTTTTCTTCCTTTTTCATTCATGCACCTAACTTCCATTCAAGTAAATGTTACTTCCTATATCTTGATCATATGCAATCCAAAGAGTTTTGAGTGAAAAGTTTATGTTTTGATCTTGCATGTCATAGCTTTAGTTGGAACTCAAGGTACAATCTTGATTCGCATGGATTTAAGGTTGTATTATTGAGGGAACTACAAGGAATGGTGAAATGCCAAGTCAAGAGAGTGAAGCTCTTGTTTTTAATGGTCATTTCCCTTCCTATTTCATTCGGCTATGACCATAAGGGAGCTGAATGAATGGTTCTTGATGGTGTTTTGTTGCCTTATTTCATTTTTGTATGTTTTCGTGATAATAACATGAATTTTGTAGTATAAACTTGATAAAACCCTTTGCATGCTAAGTTATCATTTAGTTATAGCTTATGCTAGGCTTGCATGTTAATTTTATGATAAAATTTATTTTGGAAATCATATTGTTTTGGCTTGAATATTCGAAGGCATGCATGCATAAAATCAACTCTTGATTTTCAGAAGTTTTTGATCATTTGGATTGATAATTGTTAGTAGGATTTAATTTCAGTTGAGTTAAGATAATGATCTTTATTTGTGATCCTTGATATGTGATGTTAATTTATATATATTTATAAAGAATATATAGCTTGTTGTTTTCAAAACTTGATGACTTGTAATTAGTGTAGTATGTTAACTTTTGATTTGCTATGTTGCACCTTAGGTAAGGATGATCTCCACTAAGTCAATATTGAGTGTATGAGAGTTAGTTCAGTAGATCACCTTGTTTTAGGTTTGGTTTGGGTTTTTGGTTATTGTTGGTTGGGTTTGTCAAGTAAGAATATTGGTGAAAGGAGAGTATTAGTTTCTGCAGAAAATCAGTTTGGTACCATGAGGTTTAGAGTGAGATTTGACATTGTCATTGTTGTGCACTTTGAGGCCCAAGTCACCAGAAGCTAGAACTAGGAGGATACAATAGGTTTTAGGTGTTTGTTGGAGGTTTGTAAGAGGTTTGGCTAGGTGCACGAGTGGGAACACCAAATATGTCCAGTAGGGGACAGTTTTGTTGCAACTTAGAAATGGGAAGTTTTGACCATGTTATAGGTAGGCCCTCATTAGGCCCTATTGGGAATTAGTTAGAGGGAGTGTCAGAGGAGTTTTTACAGCCATAGTTCATAGAATTTGAGTTAGAATCATGTGTCATATGTTAGTTCAAATCAGGACCCTTTTCTGCCCAGAAAAACAGTGGAAGCGTAGACTTTAAGCTTAGGCCTAGGGAGGCTCAAGCTAGGCCCTTGAGCTACATCAGGTTTGGGAGTTGACTTATGCTCAGGAGAGTTTAGTGTTAAAGTTTTGGAGGTAAACATGAAGTGTAAGAGTGTCTAATGCACCCAAGAAACCTTAGATGTCATTCTGAAATTTACCATAATGAGCACATTCACTTACCACATAGTTTTAGAGCACTTAGGAGTGAAGTTTTGGTTGACCACCATAGTTTCAAGATAGTATAAAGTCAGTAAAGTGAAAGGCACAAGTTAGGGTCAATAGGAATTGGATGGTTTAGTAAAGGCTCATCGAGTTAGGAGGCCAAAATTTGGAGATTTTGTCTAGCGACCAAGTGACTTAAGTAAGTGGAGCGAGATCATCCAAGCCTAGTGTTGCAAAATGGTGTGTGTGATATTATTTGGTACTTAAATATGGTATGTGAGCATATGTGTCTATGTGTACTATTATGATTATAAGGTGATGGTAAATTGTGTGTATATAGGCCTAAGTGACATTGTGTTTAAATTTTGGTTTACAAATAGGTTGAGTTGGTAAGAATATATTATAATGAGGTTATTATTATTTGTGTAGGATCTCGAGATGAGGGTAAACTTGTTGATAAGGTCGAGTAAAGCTTCCAGTTGCTCCTACCTGCCAGTCAAGTCCAGCCTTTCTCAAGGCAAGTGATTCAACCTGCCTTTTTCGTTTACACTGTAAGTGTGTGATAACCAGTTCATATATATACGATGCGAGTATTTTGATTTACCTTGATATACATGAAACAAGTGGTTTCGAATCTATATCCGTAGTATATGAAAATGACATGAATTTCTCAAGTATTTATTTCAAGTAGTTTAACTCTACTTGAAGATTGTTATGCAAGTAAATCAAAAGTCCTATCATGCTAGTATACCCAAGTAATTGTGATGATGAACCATGTGCAAGTTATACTCGGTAACCTTATCTTAACACCTAAAAGTCAGTCATTCCTTAACGATTATCCATGATTGGTTGATAACCCTATCTTTACCCTAAAGCATGACACTCTGTTATACCTTGAGTTAATGCTCACCTTCTCTATATTTTAATACCTATACCTCATTTGGAACCATTAATGCTTACTTTCTTTGTATTTTTAAATACCTATGCCTTACCTGGAAACATTACCTAGAACCTCGTTTGCCCTTGTTCCTTCATACTATCCGATAACCTTGCTAAATCTCACTGTCAAAATCCTTGTAAATGGAAACCGTACAATTTCTCTTGATGAAGTATAGTCTAGTAGATCATGGCCTTGAAATTTAGTGGATCTATTTCCAGTGCTTCAAAGTTAATCTAAAACCTTGTTAAAAATATTCACTGTTTAAGTAGTTAATTAGCAATTGGCATCTGTTTTTAAAATAAAAAGGTTAAAATTTGACTTCCAATCCCAAAAGGGGACAATGTTTTCTTAAATTCATGGATCTGGACTGAGATGCAAGTCCTTTCTGCTCTTAATTTGTAGGATTAAAAGTTGCCTAAGGATCCAATTAATGTTCTAGAACCCAGCGAGGTTCGGGATTACTTCGCGGCTGATCACCGGCTGTAATCCGTAGCGTCATAAAATGATTTTGATAAAGAAATGGTTTTGAATTGTTTTGTTACAAATAAATGATGCCATCACTCAAAAGCTTATCTCTTGTTATTATTGGCTCTACCTTCACATTGTTATTTCTTTATCTCGATTTATGTATTGTATTGTATAGCACTTGTTGAGCATTTGGCTCACTACTTGCTTTCACCCTAATATTTCAACTAGCATATATGGTTAAATTCAAGCAGACAGCGTGTAAAACTTGTGATGCCAATGCATATGTCCGAGCTCAGGTAGTTGAGTGATCATTTTGTGTGAGGAATCAATATTAGAAATCAGGTTGTAATAGGTTAATAGTGTTGGGCTGTTCCAAACCCTAAACTCTAAGATCTTGGATTCAGTTGTATTTACTTTCTTTTGCTAACTATTGTAATAATTTTTATAATATATTGTTAAGTCGGGGTGTGACAATTTGCCTTAGTCAATGTAAAGGAAGAACAGAAGGTTGAGTTTGCAAGTTATTATTTGAAGAATGAGGTCCATTTACTGGTGGGAAACTGTGAAGGCATTGGAAGGTACAAATGCTATTACTTGGGAAAGGTACAAAGAATTGTTTTTAGAAAAATATTTTCCCCAGTTTGTTCAGGACTAGATGGAGTTGAAGTTTTTGGAGCTAAAGCAAGGAAGTATGTCGGTAGCTGATTATGAAAGTAAGTTTGAGGAATTGTCAAGATTTGTGCCATCATATGTGGATACTTATAGGAAGAAAGCTAAGAAATTTCAGCAAGGTCTAAAGCCATGGATCAGAGGGAAGGTAGCCATATTTGAATTGGATACCTATGCAGGAGTTGTACAGAAGGCCATCATTACAGAAACAGAGAGCGAGATGTCACAAAAAGAGAAGGAAAGTAAGAAAAGAAAGTTTGAAGGGAATGAAGGACAATCACAACCAGGGAAGTTTTCAAATTTTAAGAAGGGAAAGTTTCAGCCAAGAAGGAATTCTATTTTCAAGAAGTAGAATGCAGGCGACAGAGGTCAAGGCAACCGTCCATCCAATATGAATCAGCCAAATCCGTTGTGGCTAACTTTTACATATTTTCAGGTATGTGGGAAGAAGCACAGAGGAGTTTGTAATAAGTTGAGTGTGGTTTGTTTCAAGTGTAATCAGAAAGGGCAATATTTGAGGGAGTGCCGCAACCAGCCAGCAAGAGAGCAAGTGAGCAAGGATCAGCCTACCTAAAATCCAATAGTTAAGGTTCCAACCATTGGGTTTACATGTTTTAAATGTGGGAAGCCAGGACATATAGCCAGGAATTGCAAGACACCAACCCCAGTGAGTAATGTATTGAGGATTATGGGATCTACTCCAGGAGTGAATGAGACTCCAAGGTCTAGAGTTTTTGATATGTCTGTGAAGGACGCTATTCAGGACACTGATGTCGTGGCAGGTATGGTTAATGTGAATTCTCTATGTGCCGAAGTGTTAATAGATTCGGGAGCAACTCGATCGTTTATTTCTCAAGATTTTGTTAGTAAGTTAAATTGTCCAGTTGAATATTTAAATAAAGTAATGATTGTGGAATTAGCAAATCAAGAACGTATATTTGTTAATCAAGTTTGTGGGAATTGTGAAATTGAGATTTCTGGTAATAAGTTCTGTGTGGATTTGATACCATTTAAGCTAGGAGAGTTTGACGTTATCTTAGGAATGAATTGGTTATCTAAGCACGATGCCCAGATAGACTATCGTAATAAGAAGGTAATTGTAAAGATGCCAGATGAAAGGATAGTAATGTTTAAGGGTAAAAAACAAGCAAATAAGTTCTTAACGATGATCCAAGCTAAAAGGTTGCTACAACAAGGATGCGAGCATTTCATTGCATATGTAATTGATAGAAGTCAGGAGCCAGCAAAACTTGAAGATATTCCGGTAGTCAATGAATTATTAGACGTGTTTCCCGATGAGTTACCAGGGGTTCCTCCAGACAGAGAAATTGAGTTTGCAATCGACTTAGCACCTGGAACGGAACCAGTATCCAAGGCCCCATACAGAATGGCGCCCATCGAAATGAAAGAATTAGCAAAGCAATTGCAAGAGTTGTTAGAGAAAGGAGTAATCAGACCCAGTGTATCCCCGTGGGCTGCACCGGTATTATTTATCAAGAAGAAGGATGGGAGCATGAGACTGTGCATCGACTATCGAGAGCTCAACAAGCTTACAATCAAGAACAAGTATCCGTTACCTCAAATTGATGATTTTTTTGACCAGATAAAAGGAGCCAAGTACTTCTCCAAGATTGATTTGAGATCGAGATATCACCAACTAAAGATTAAGCTAGAGGATATACCAAAGACAGCTTTCAGAACAAGGTACGGATATTATGAATTTTTAGTGATGTCTTTTGGATTAACCAATGCCCCGACAGCATTTATGGACCTGATCAACAGAATTTTCAAGGAATACTTGGACAAGTTTGTTATTGTGTTTATAGATGATATTTTGATTTATTCAAAGACAGAAGAGGATCATGCAGAACATTTGAGGAAAGCTTTGGAGATTTTGAGGAAGAAAAAGTTATAAGCTAAATTCTCGAAGTGTGAGTTTTGTCTACAGGAAGTTCGGTTCTTAGGACACATAGTCAGTAATGAAGGGATCAAAGTGGACCCGGCAAAAATTGAAGCTATTACAAATTGAGAAAGGCCGAAAATACCGACAGAAGTAAGAATTCTCTTGGGATTAGTGGGATATTATCGGCGATTTGTTCAAAATTTCTCAAGGATTGCAACACCATTGACAAAGCTTACACAGAAGCATGAAAAGTTTGTATAGAATGACAAATATGAAGAAAGCTTCCAGGAATTGAAGCAAAGATTAATTACAACACCTGTTTTGTCACTTCCAGATGACCAAGGGAATTTCATAATCTATAGTGATGCTTCTCATAAAGGATTAGGATGTGTTCTGATGCAGCATGATAAGGTTATTGCATATGCGTCAAGGCAACTAAAACCACACGAACAAAAGTATCCTACTCATGATTTAGAGCTAGCAGCCATAGTATTCACTTTGAAGATTTGGAGATATTATTTATATGGAGAAAAATGTGAGATTTATACATATCACAAAAGTTTGAAGTACATATTCACAAAAAAAGAGCTTAACATGAGACAAAGAAGATGGTTAGAGTTGATTAAGGATTACGATTGCAAGATTAACTACCATTCTGGCAAAGTAAATGTTGTGGCGGACGCGTTCAAGTCGAAAAGAAAAGTTGAATGTGTTATCAGTACCTGAGGAGATATACAAGGAATTTCAGAAATTGGAATTGGAGATCAGAGTTTGCAAGCCTGATGAAGCAAAAATGTATAGTATAACTTTCCATCCAGAGTTGTTAGAAAAGATAAGGAAGTGTGAAGAGGAGATAATGGATCACGACATTAATCGTTTGGTAGGTGAAAAGTTGTGCACACAAAAGGACGATCAAGGTATTCTTAGGTTTTCTTCTAGAAATTGGATTCCACCAGTAACGGAATTGAAGAATGAAATTTTACAGAAAGCTCATAATTCAAGGTATTCAATCCATCCAAGGAGTACAAAGATGTACAAAGATTTAAAGGAAAATTATTGGTGGCCAGATATGAAGAGGGAGATTGCAGAATGAGTTAGCAGATGTTATATATATCAGAGAGTCAAGGCAGAGCACCAGAGACCAAGTGGATTGTTGCAGCCATTAGAGACCCCAGAATGGAGGTGGGAGCACATTGCCATGGATTTCATAGTCGGATTACCAAGGATTAAAGCCAATCACTGATGCCATTTGGGTTATAGTGGACAGACTTACCAAGTCAGCTCATTTTCTACCTATAAATGAAAGATTTTCACTAGACAAGTTGGTCCATATATACCTAAAAGAAATCGTAGTTCATCATGGAGTTACTGTGTCTATCGTATCCGATCGAGATCCGAGATTTAATTCGAGATTTTGGAAGAGTTTTCAAGAATGTTTGGAAACGATACTGAAAATGAGTACGACCTACCATCCACAGACAGACTACCAAAGTGAACAAACAATCCAGACAATTGAAGACATGTTATGCGTTTGTTCTATTGATTTTAAAGGAAGTTGGGATGAGCATTTACCCTTGGTAGAATTTACTTACAACAATAGTTATCATGCCAGTATTGGGATGCCACCATATGAAGCTCTTTATGGACGCAAATGTCGATTTTCAGTATATTGGGATGAAGTAGGAGAACGCAAGATACTTGGGCCTGAATTGGTGCAACAGACAAAAGAAGTTATTGAAGTTATCCAGAAGAGATTAATAGTAACACAAGACCGTCAGAGGAAGTATGTAGACCAATCAAGGAAAGATATGGAATTTAAAGAAGGAAATCTAGTATTGTTGAAAGTGTCGTCGTGGAAGGGATTAACAAGATTTGGGAAGAAAGGAAAATTGAGCCCTAGATATATCGGACCTTTTGAGATTCTAAAGCGTGTTGGCAAGTAGCTTATGAGTTGGCGTTACCCCCGCACATGAAGCACATTCACAATGTTTTTCACATATCGATGCTTAAGAAGTATAACCCCGACTCCGGGCATGTAATTGAGTATGAGCCAATAGAACTTCAAGCAGATTTGTCATATGTGGAGAGTCTGATAGAGATTCTAGAAGAAAGAGAGAAAGTGTTAAGAAATAAAGTGGTAAAGTTAGTAAGAGTATTGTGAAGAAACCCAAAGGTTGAAGAGTCAACCTGGGAGTTAGAGAGTGATATGAGAGAAAAGTACCCTCATTTGTTTTCTTAGGAGATTCTGAGGACAGAATCCTTTTAAGGGGGGAAGGATGTAATATCTGGGATATATCGTGTAATTATTTTGGTTAATAAAGAAATGTTATGCATGTTCAGTATGTATTCTGTGAATTAAGTGTTAAGTTGTATATGTTTGGGTGATTAAAAATAATATAAATTGAGTATTTTAATTTTTATATGTCAAAAATAAAATATAGATAATTGTCATATCTTTCTATTTATTTTTATGTTGATTTATGATTTTATAGAAAATTTATGGATTTAATAAATTCTTTTTCCAAGTATTTTTAAATCATTTTATATAATCGGGAACCATTTGACTTCACCCGTTTTTACATTTTTATAACCCGAAACGCTTCCGAGAACTCCTTCCTAACCTAATTGCAATATTCAGAGCATTTTCCATGTTTTGACTCTAATCAACCATGTAAGTCACTTTAAACCAATTAGAGTAATTATCACCTCGTAATACGTCTAAGCAGGCGCTGAGACCAGGAACGCAGTACAAATTGTACAGAGTTGGATAATTATCCTGAAACCGGTATAAAAGCATAAATCTATGTTAAACTCTGAAATAGAATTGAAGTGTTATAAGTTATTTTAAGTCTAGATTTTATTCTATTTATAAACTTGCGATTGTCTTGATAACTAGTGAGTCATGATTGTCGATCTAGTTGCGATAGTATATCTGTAAGCATCTGCACACACGCACGTCTCTAGTTTGTAAGTTGATTTGTATGATTTAACTGATCTTCATGCGAGTAACTGCATTTGTTGATATGTTGCTTGTCGATTGGTTTAGTTATTCTATTAGGATCGTTGCATTCATATTAGTTGCATTTGTGCATTTTTATTATTTTGTTCTCCGAGTCTGTTTATGCTTGAGGACAAGCATCGATTCAAGTTTGGGGGTATGTTGAGTGGCATTTATGACACTTTATAATGCTCTAATAAGCTTTGAATTGATGTATTTGTACTCAAGTTGTTAAGTGTTTTAACGTGTTTTCTAGTGTTTTTTCATTTCAGGCATTAATCCGCGAATCAGGTGAAATAACATTGTTTGGTGCTAATTTGGTGTCAAGGTGGTGTTGGAATAAAAGCTCGTGGAAAGCCGGCTCGCAGCAGCAAGAAAAAAGATGAAATCTGAGTTTTTCCCAGAAGGAAGGCGCGCCCGCGCTGTGATAGCGCGCGGCCACGCCAGGATTCCAGAATGACAGTGTGCCCGCGTTGTGATAGCGCGCGACCGCGCCGGTGCGAAAAATAAGAATCCTGATTCTAAATCGATTCTAAGTGGGGAGACTTCCAGATTGCAAAGGGCTGCTATATATATTCAAATAAGAACGTTTTCATAGGGAGACGTACGAGAGACATACCAGAGCGCAATGAGAACCATAAGAAGACCATTTTTAGCACAATTCAAAGAAGGCGAAGAAGATCTTATTTTTACTTGTGAATCTTTATTTTAAGTTGTATTTGGATGCTAGTTTTCTTGCTTATGAACCTTTACTCTTGTTTTGTACTTCGCTTTATTTATTCGTTATAAAAACTACGTTTGTTATACCATGCTTTCATGAGAACCCACTGTAACACCCCCAAATCCGGGGTTAGGAATCTGGGTCGTCACATATCCATCAAATCCTTTATCACATGTGTTAATCCCAATGATCCAACAAAACCACCTCATAGACCCCAATCCTTCACACATACAAGTTATAATCTTAGAAACAATACATAACCAATAACATATGTTATTACACATCAAATACACTTTCCAGGATCTCACACTATTACTCATAACCTCTACATGAAGTTATGAATATTTCTAACTCGAACAGTATCCTATCTGCATACTCTGGTCCACCTGAGCAAAGCTGCAAAAAGTTTGTGGGCAGTCTACGTATTCTCCAAGCAATTGCCTTCCCTCCAGAATACTGGCTATCTGTTGTGATATGATATATAAAAGCAAGAGTGAGCACTATGGATCAGCAAGGTACATATATATTTATATGTATACATATAAATATATATATATAACAATAAATGAACTTCATATTTTTCAAAGATTTCTGAAAACATATATGTTTTCAAACTTGTAATATTCTCAAAATCAACTGTAACATTATATCCACTTTATACTTGTATCTATCTCTTTTTCAAACTGCAAGATTTTACTCGAACCAGAATTATAAACTGGATTTGATATTCACATCATGTATCTCGTGATTTAAAACTCAGCCTTATCGACCTTCTATTGTAGATTGCACAACAATTTTCCAAAATGGAAGAAAGGGACTATACTAGAATAAACCACGTACCGGTGATCAGCCGAGTACGAAATTTTCTCAACTAGTAGAAGGAATACAAACCTAGCCGCCTTTGGGCTTATCAAGCATTACATGATGGTTGCCCATTTCCGTGCAAGTCCGAAAGTCAATTATCACAGAGACCATATAACTGTACACTGCGCCACTCCGTGCCTGGTCACTACCCGATACCTCTCCGTGCCGGGCAGGCCACATTCCAGTCCCAAAACAATTATATCATTTACACAAAATCCTTTATCGAAGGAAGAGATCGTTCTGAGTTGACCTTTAAATAAGATGATTTATTCATCACTTTTAATTCAATTGATCTTTGGGAGTTGTCGGAGTTTTGAATTTAAAATCATTTTCAAACCCTTAACTATAGTAAAGTTTTACATATATTGTTCACTTGTTTTTCATTGAGCGAGGAAGCAAAACCCTTATGCTTCTAGACTAAGTTCCCTAAGGTTTTGATAAGTTTCAGATGATTGGTCTCTTCCGAGAATTTTGAATAATTTAGAAAGTATCCTTGGGAACTATGTCTATTTTTAAATGATTTTTAGAGGTACGTAATATTAAATATTTACGGTCTCATAATAATTTTAAGAAGGGTTCAATGAATTGATAAAACCTTAAGTACAAAATGTTTCTCAATAAGGTTCAATGAATTGATAAAAATCTTAATTAAATACTTAAGACTGGATTTGACATCTTATAATTATCCTTCGAATGGTTGCATGCATTTTAAATAGAGTGAATTAATTTAAAAACTTTTCAATATCTCTTTAAGTATTTTCCGGATATTTTAGTAACTCTTTAGGTATTACTTATAAATAAATAATCAAATAGGATATCCCTTGAGTGAATATTCGATTATGTCTTACAGTTATAAATCAAATCTCAATCGTTCGCTTAATATGTATGTTACGCGAAAGTACTTTATTTATTGAAATAGAAATCTTTCGCGTCGGCTCATTCCGGAATTAAATCGATTTAAAATATTTCCGACTCCCACTATCTTGTATTATATTAAAATTTTGCTTCAATACCTCATACTCTTATTAAACGAAGTTTGTTTTCGTAAGCAGTCGCATAATTTGAATGTATTGATATCACAGACAAGCATATATTTTCAAATTGTAAATCATGACATCAATATCACAACAGTATATATAGCATGGATAATTTGTGATAGGGTTTCGTAAACTTTCCTGATATCCAAGCTCTACCTTGATGTATCCCTCTCGGTCCTAGAACCTCTACCAAGACATAATATAACCTCGGTTAGTTGGGTTAACCAATAATCGACTTATTCTAAGTAGACTCACTCTACCCGATCTTCACTCTCTCGGGTTCATTTAAGTTACGACATCTCACACCTCGTTACTATCCATTTAAAATCTCTTTCGACACACCTATGTGTTCTTCTTACACTCCTTAACAACTCTCGTGTTTTGATCATCTCCAAATTATATTATTAACTTGGCCAAAACGGGCGGTCAAAGTAGTACTTCCATAGTTGACTTTTCATTGAATTACTATTACGCGACTTGCACGCTAACATTTTTAATAAATCGAAAAAATAAGATTTAAATGCGAAACCACCTCAAGGACTTCTTGAGTGTTTTTTATAATTATCACAAAAGTTTCTATTTGAAAATATGAATTTAAATAGGTGAAAACATTTCCAATGTTTGGTCGACTATGGAGTTCTACTATTCGCGCTAGTTTTACTAAAACGCTCATAACACACAAACCGTTAAATCAATCGACACGCCGTCTTTTCCTGCACGATCTAGATAACTTCTAGTTTCTAAATAAAACCAAACTCTGTCCTTTTTAGAAAACAAATTTCCCAGATTTAATTAAAACAGGGCAGTAGCTAGGCAGTCGCTACGCGTCGTGTAGCATTACCGCGCGACTTTGGTTCCAACATTTTTATAAAATTGGAAAATTAATATTTTAATGAAATTATTTTTGGGTCTTTTTCCTACTGTAATATCAAGTTACCATGATTTTCCCAAAGTCAAATTATAATTTTTAGGGTTCCAAAATCATCACACAACTCCACAATCCGTAACTGTGTTCTCACATAAATGCTTTTCACTAAATCGGCCATAACTCCTAAACCGTAAATCGCCTTGCGACGTTCTTTATATGTACCGAAACTAAAAAACAATATCTAGATTTTTATGTCTATTAATTCACAATTTACGGATTATTTCATGGCCGAATTCTCTGCACAAACCAGAACATGTGCAACAAGTCCACTACTTAACAACCACAACAAGATCTTGCCATTTCCACTACTTGTAACCAACATCAACACAAATAATCTTCAAGATTAACTCATCTACTCATTCTTTACATCATCTAGTGTAACATCTAAGAACCATATCTCATAATCTTTAAAACTTAACAAGATTTAAACATATAAACCTCAAGCATTCACAATCTCTTAAATCTTGAAACCATATAACAATAATCCTTAAAATCCAACCATAAAATCTTTAAGGGTGAAGAGTTATACCTTCTTGGATCCTTAGAACACCTAGGAGGAGTGTATTAACCTTGTAGAAGGTTGATCTATCCCTAACAAGCCTTAGACTAACAAGAGAAATCAAGAAAATGAGTTAGTAAAATTCGGAATTACTATTCAGTTATGTATTTTTATTTCTTGGGGGTTCTTGGAAATTCGGAAATGGATGAGGATGGAGAGAATGGCTTTCTTTTTCTTGGCTCTTGAAAGTGTGTTATGTTATAAGTATACATATGTGGATATATGTATAAGAGTTGCACTTGGACAAAGAAATAATAGAAGTATGGCTTGTGATTGTGTGTTGAATGAGAGAAATATGGAGGTATGGTGCATGTACTCCTTGTGTCCCCTATTACTATTCACAACATTATTATAGTTTGATTGACTAACTACTAGTTACACTTCTAACTACTAGTTAGGTGTAGGATTGTGCATGGCCAACTTGCATGGCTTCCGATTACTTCCTCATTTAATTATCGTTCATACACTTGTCGTTTTATTCCGATAGTTTTCCCGTAGAACGTTTCGTTTCGCAAGGATTTCGTTTATCGTCTATAATCCTTTAATAACTTTCATTCCTTTCTCTTGAACTTAATAACATCTTGATGAGATGTCTATTTAACGTAGTATTCCCGGTTCTACACCATTCTTTACAGATTCTAAAACACGTAGTATAAGTGGGAATCTTCGAATTTCGACGGCTTTTGTATTCACTTATTTCGCTCGTTAAACAAGAATACGTCCTCGGATTCTCAAGATTCCACTATTCATTTATGGTGAACTCAAAAATTTTGCATAATCACGTCTAATTATTATTCACTGAAGTTTTAAAATATTACAAAATTTAGGGTTCTTACAGCCTCCCCCCTTAAAAGGATTCCGTCCCGGGATCAGTCCAGAAATAGATGGGGGTACTTTTCTTGCATGTGCTTTCTAGCTCCCATGTCGACTCTTTAATATATAAATCTTTTCAATAAACTCTCATGCACTCGACCACTTGGCCTTTGAGCATTTGCTTCTTGCGATCTATGATCTGTATCCGTTATTCCTCATAAATTAGGTCTGGCTGAAGTTTATCTGCTCAAATTCGATCATACATCTGAAGTCGTTGTTTTAATTCCTTATCACAGACACGTGGAATACGTTATGAACTTGTCAAGGGTTTGGGTTAGTGCTAACTCGTAAGCCAGGTTCTCTATTCTTCTTAAGATCTCAAACGATCTAACAATCCTTAGACTCAGCTTTCCTATTCTTCCAACTCTCATCACCCCCTGCCAGGGAACCACCTTCCACAATACTAGGTCTCCTACTTCGTGTTCTCAGCAAATTTCTTTTTGTCTATCTTGGGTTGCCACCGACAAGCCTAGCTTGATAAGATCTCTAGTTCCTTTGATCTGTTGAATCAACTTGGTCCAAGTATTCTTCGTTTGCCAACCTATATTTTTTTTAACACAAGGAAGAACAACTCCTTCTCCCGTACAATGCTTCGTAAAGATATATTCTCATGTTTGCATGAAATTCATTATCGTCCATACACTACGCCATAGATGGCCTATCGCAATAGTTTAATCACGCGTGTTACAAAATTATGTTACCTTAGGCATGCTCATCTTAGCCTACCGCAACCTAGTGTTTTTCATGTTACCATAGCCTTCATAACATGTTACTATACCTTCATGTGGAAACTTATGTTACAATAGGGTGTTAATGGATAAAAAAATAATATTTTACAAACAATTAAATTTATATAATTATTTGACTTCAAAATTAATCAATTTTGATAACACAATTAAGCAATAATTTTAATATTAGCTAAGATTTATAAAATAAATTATTTTTGTTAAATTCTGTAAACTATACTAATTAGTAACTGATAATTTTTTATTATTAAAAAATTTGAACACTATTTAAACTTAAAAGTTTAGTAAAAAAATTAGCAATGATGGGCTCTCGATGGGCTCTCGATAAGGCGTACTAAAGTAGGCTCAAAACTTTTGGAGAAGCGGTAGTTTTTTGGACTGACTTGGGTAAAATTTTAGAAAATTCAAAATTTTAAAATTTTAATATAAAATTTTAAGTAATAAAAAATTAAAATATTATAATTCTCTTTCATTCTGATACGAGCATTTATGTACACATTTTTAAAAATAAAAATTAAAATGTAAATATACAAATTTATGTAAGTAACAATTACATAACTAATTTTGTTCTAAAATAATGTTTTCAATATTATTTACTACAATTATAAATTACAAATTGTATACTTTTTCTGGAGACTTGAAATTTTTAAAAGCGAAACGGAGCGCTCTTTTTTTGGATGAAAGCCGCCCAACCCACTTTTTATCTCGTCATTACACTCTCTTCCTCTTCTCCCTCTCTTATACTCTTCCTAAAACTCTCTCTCTCTCTTAAACCTCTCTCTCATACATAGCCTCTCTGTAAATCTCTTTATCTAAAGTAAATTTTCTTCTTCAAATTAGGGTTTTTCAATATAGTTTGGCAAGGGCTCTTCTAATTAGGGGTTTCTTATTTTCAATTCATATGACTCGATTTCTTAGCTTTAACTTCAGGTAATTCATGTTTCTCTTTGGTTTTAGGGTTTCTTTAATTTGGATATTTACATTTTGTATTGTGTTGTATTTTGGAGAGTGTAGTTATTAGAATCTCGAAACGGGAGTAGTTTATCTATTCCACAACTTCAGTGTATTATATTTCGGTTGAGCAGTGCACTTTCATTTGTAATGGGTGAAAAGAATCTTAATAATCAAATGCTTGGTCACCGGGAGATTGTAAGTTTTAATAGTTTTAAGTGTATGTTTCTGTTTTACTGTTTGTTATATTCGTAAATTTGGATGATTTCCTAGTGTTGAATGAAATTTTGTGTGTGTTGTGTTTGTTATATTCGGAAATTTGGAAGATTTACTAGCATTGAATGAAATTTAGTGTGGATTGTGTTTCTTATATTCATAAATTTGGAAGTTTTTTTTACTAGTATCAAATGTTGAGTGAATTATTTATATTTGTTAATTCGTAACCTTGACTAGTTTTGAATGATTTTTGTGTTTGTAAACTCGTAAGCTTGACTGGTTTTGAGTGTGTTTTTGTGTTGGTTTGGTTTCTGTTTTGCTGTATATTAGCTGGATTTGGTACTTGTAGAAGTATCAAGTGTATATATATGTGCTTTGGAGGGGAGGATTTGAATTGAGTAGTTTTGTGTGATGATGCGCATTTTGGTTTAGAAATTGTCATACTTTTGGATTTGTCTGTTACTCAGTAATTAACATGAATAGGTATCTTTTAATGAAAGACACGTAAGAAGTGTCTATATAGGTAACGGGTTAAGTTGGTTTAGTTTAATTTTGTTTTAGTCCAAAATTTGGTAAAACTTACGATTCTAGCTTTTCGCCCAGCATCTGTCTAGATCCTCACTGTGACTTAATTTATCAATTTATAGAATAGGCTATTGGCGTCTGGTGCATGATGTCCATTTTTAAGTTATACTAATCCCTCATTTTCCAAAGCATTATATATACAGTTTAACTAGTATTGTCCTCACTTCCTCTGTTTACATTACATTTTCTTAAGTAATAGTAAGATTACTTTTGTTTTACATGTAGCATGGAAGTTACGTGTGGCTGACTTACAAACAAATGTACAACATTGTGATGAAAGTTGGGAATGCTATCCGCAATTATGGAGTTCAGGAAGTAAGTGACTATGTGGTATTTACCACGATTTATGAGTTTTTTTAATTTGATTATCCGGTGTCTACAACGACTTATGAGTTTTTTGAATTTGAATATACTGGTGTAGGTAAAGTTGTTTCACGTTGTGTAGGCTTGTACATACTAAGTTGTGCAGTATCTTAAAACGAATTCAACTTATATTTATTCTGTGTTAAGGGAAGGGTTGTAACGTGCATTCAGTTTGAAGGCAGAGCCCTATATTTCGGTTAATGCTTATGGATATGCTGTATAAATACAAGAAACTTTTTAAGCAATTTTTGTTGGAGAAAGGCTGACTTCTTTCAGGTAGGAATGTAGATCTTTTTAAGCAACTTTAGCCGGAATCCTGCATTAAAGTCACCAACCATTTAGGTCTTACTCTGAGCAAGAAACTTTCCTCAGTACATAAAGTGCAGATTCTTGGGTGTTTGGCCTGATGCATATATTACAGAAACTTATTATGTTGATTAGGATTTACGACTACTAAAGTTGTTCAGGAGGAAGGGGTCAAGGCCTAAAGGATTTCTATACGAATCAAATCATCAACTCGAGAATTCCACTGTCGTAAACTAATATGCTAGACTCATACCAATTATGGTTGTCATTGTTAACTTTGTAAAAGTCATTTTCCAGCTTTGCTTATTTTTATTCATATTCATGTTATACCATTGCTTCTCCCTTACGTGTAATAATGTTTTGTGCAGTTTCTGAAATATTTTAATGTAGATGAGACTTTTGTATATAACATATAACAATTTATCACTTGACTTCTGCGAGGAAAATGTGGTATTTATGGTGCCAATTGCGAAGAGTGGATTATAAGCATGGAGGTAATTCCTTCTTTGAATCTTATACTAACATTTAATATTTTTCCCCAGCCATGAAATCATCTTATTATTTTTTTTCATTTAATTGATAGTATGCATTGCAGCAATAATCTCACATTGAAACTAATGCAGGCATGCAATGCTCATGGGCTCTATTGTGTACCTTTGTATGACACCTTGGGTATATCATTTTCTCTTCAGTTTCAGTACATAAACATGCATTCAGTTCCTCTCTTGTATATTTAATCCGGTAGCATAACTTTGCAATATAAAGGCTGAGAAACATAGTTTAGTGACAGGCTTAATAATTCAAGTCTTGTCTAATTCATGTTTATCTTTGTTAGAGGTTATAAAAGCTCATTACTCAAACCAATATCGGCTTCATTAGTAAGTCTACCATAAATACTGAACCCTGAATCAAAAGTTACTTTCTCAGTCATCGTATCATTGTTTACACTTCTGTTTAATCATTTGTGCGAGTTGTGCCCTTGCCAGAAAGCACGCAACATTCAATCAATCACACTAATCTAATTGGATATCGATTTCCTCTGCTCCCTACACATATGATATTTAAGTCTTCACTTTTCAGATTGATCGCGGTGTCAAGTCCCCTGCCGACATATCAATGGACATGAGCAAACTAATTCAAATGCTAGGCTTTTCTCCTATGAAATTTGAAGAAGGCGTCAGATTAACGTTCAGAAATGAAACTAACATCAGTTCTTAAATTTTAAAGCTCCAGATCTTGTAGGAGAATGTGAAGAGTTTCTAGTGTTACTATTTTATTAAGTTTATCTTTTTTTCTGATGTTTAGTAGAGAACCTGGACTATTTTGTTTAGTTAAAATAATTGTTATTGTCGTAGTTTTAGACATTTGATGGTTTGAATGTTTGAGTTGGTTTGGAATTTGGATGTAATAAATTTTGTGGTATGTAATGATATTTTGGGATTGTCGATTTCGAATAGCAGAATTTCATGTAGTATTGCTTTTTACGTATGACAAGTTAATGGTATATATGTTCAATTTACAAATAAATCTTATCAAATTAATGTAATACAAATCATTATAAAAAATGGGAGCCACCTGTGGGCCCCAATATGGCCCCAACAAGTGGGCCCCAATATGAGCCCCATTTTTTTAGCAAATTGAAAGTGCAAAGGTAACATACATAGTGTGATACTATAGACATACATTGATGTTACCTTCTGTGTGTATTGTAACACAAAAGTCCATGTTGCGCCAGGGCAAAGGAAATGTTACCTTAGGGGCCAAAGGTAACTCGAAAAAAAGCAACTTAAATTTTATGTTACCTTAGGTCTTTTGGGTGCCTATGGTAATATTTTTTTGGCCTGTTGTAACATTTTTTTGGTGTTGCTGTAGGCCATATATGGCGTAGTGATAACTTTAATAACTAAAGCTAGTCATTCCAACTTCCTCTAAAATCCATAGCACGGACTATTAGCGCGTCCTTTATTTTTTGAATGGTTCTTTCACCCTTTGGTTTCTCTACAGCACTGTTACTCGCGCTTAATGCTTCGTTTCTTAGTTTTTACCTTTTCGGATATACACTCTCTGTCGATTGATCTATATACCAAAATATGATCATATTTCAATGCACTTGTCTTTTATCACACACTTAGCGTCAGATAACACCTCTTCTTATAGACATGTAAAACACCTCATGGTCTCGTCACCGTTTTGAAGGAAGCACCAGCTTGCATGTGTTGATCGATGTGCTTTAGAATATTGAACGTTCGATGACCTTTGAATTAGTTTCCACTGTTGGTCGACCTGCATCAAACGATTCCAACATACTATGCTTAATATGACGCGTCTTTATCATTATCGTATTTTATGTCCTCTCTAGCATCTTGGACGTATTCACATGCATTGGGAGTTGTCATCAGTCGCTTCTAAGGGTTTGGATGACCTTCTCCGTCCTCCATTGTGCTTCTGCCTCACTTTCTTCAACTTTCCACTGCGTCACATCGTCAGGGTATCGGTGTCTCTTTCTTATGCTTGCATAATAAGTGCACTACACAAAACTTCCTGTTGGCGATAGTTTTCCTCACTTTACCTGTCGATCCGTGTTCCTTAAGCAGTGCACGCTCGATCTTATCCACAAAATAACTAGAAATTAATCCAATTATGGAATCAACCTTGGGTTCTTATTTGGTACAAACACTATTGGGGTTCCTTATCGCTAATCGTTTCTTTCGTCTTCATAACAAATTGTCAAGGGAAGATCTCGCATTTATGATACAAAAATAAGCAGGCTTATTTAACCTATAAATTATAACCCCAAATAGTACCATGGACCGACTGGGTCCTTGGAAATCCTTACTCCAAAGTTACCGAAATAAATCCTTGCACTTATTAAAATCTTTGCTGGTTTCATTTTTTCCACTAATTCTTCGATCTTCTACCTTAATCCTCTGGCGTGTTCAGTATTCTCTTGCTCAGCTACCAGCGTTCTTTTTCTTATTTAATCATGGTCAATATTCTCTTAAGTTTCAATATGACATTAATTCTTCCTGTTACAAGATAAGTTTCCACTCCTCATTATTCCTTCTTGTCATAACCTTCGCTTCTTTGTCAATCTTGATCGACTCTTGCTTTCCATTAATTCTACTAGTTACTTTTCTGTTATCATAATTTCAACTTCATCCCTTTCAACTCTTCTTACCAGTTGTCCTGAATTTTTTTTTTGCATCTCAAGTCCCTTCTCTTACTTACAGAGTCGGCCACCACACTGGCTCTCCCTCAGTTACGGAGAACTTCGCAATCTTATTCCTTGATTAATCTTGATTATTTATTTTACCTCGTGTCATATGATACTATATATATATTCTAAAAATAATCACAGTCCTCCTCATAAGTTAAAATATTTATTTCTTGTAACACGAGCTTTATCGCGGTTATTCTAGGTCATGCTTAGGATGCCTCATCATAATTCGCACAAAGGTCTTCCCTCATCGTCAATTATTCCTAACATCGACCTGTTACTCATCTTTCCAATAGACCATGAAAATTTATTACCTCAAGGTCTCACAGGCTTGATCGTTCTCTAATTCATTAACCACTAACATCGTTGCAACCTTGCAAGGGTATAACCCCAATCACGGCAGCATTTTCCTTAACGTTCCTTTACCATCATACTAAAGGTTCTTATCGTAGATTCTAAACACGTTATTCCCACTCTAAAATAATTTACTCATCACGGTACTCCGGCCATGTAATCATAGTATTGAGTTTTCAATCTCACGTCAGAACAACAGTTCACATCTATACTTCCTGTTATCCACAAGGTAATCAGCCTTGGAAGAATGATTCCCAAGATATCAATATCATCTAGACATTCTTATTAAGATTTCATCCTGCATTCTTGCATGAAAAATGCTTATGAATTCGCTTACACAATTAAATTGAAGGGTGAACTAGTGGAACAATACCTAGTCCACCTCAAGAAACATTAAGAACTAGCTAAACAAAATGGCTAGCTCAATTAATTTTGGATATACAATAACTGAGTAGAACGATTAGCTAGACTTTTCCTTACATCATTTAAAATTTCATCTAGTCGGAACAATTGGCTAGTTTTTCAAGAAATTATATGCAACTAGCCAATTCAGTCTGTGAGTCAAAAATCTCAACACCATAGCCATTGAAGAAGTTATGGCTACTGGGATAATCGAGTTGAGAATACAGAGTCATTGAGTTCTGGAGCGAGAGTAACTATAGACTCTAAATAGAGCGTTATTGGCATCGGAATAATCGATAGCCATTCATCAAATATTTCATACAAAAAAAACGTTCCACCCAAAGGTGTCTCTATAAATAGCAAAACATTTAATAGAATTGAACTTTGAATACCAACATCAATTTGATAGTTTTATTACGATTACAACGTTCGATGTACAACCCCTTTTTGGAATAGGGGAAAAGAATTCACGAGAAATCTCTGAACACTTGATCATCTATGAGCATAACAACTTGTTACTTATTTATGAACTCGAGGGAAGAGTCCAAGTATGAAAGAAAGTAATCGACATCCAGCAAGATTTATTCATTAATTTGATAGAAAATAATTCATCAAACATTACTCGGATAATCGAAAAAATATGGATAAGCTTAAGCCAGACAAGATAATCATAAGATTTGAGAATGAAGCATATTGATCGAATAAAAGACCTTTAGATAAGTTCCAGTTTAGAGAAAAATATCAACGGTTCGTTATCCTACGAATCCAAAGTAGGAATCAACGATGTTACTTGATATAGCTTATCAAGGTGACATGATGATGGATAGTTTGAAGGGAATCGCGTGACAGCAAGTGGACAACACGATTTGTCATTGATTATCCTTAACCGTCATCATTACCCACCCGGGGATGATCTCACCTCCCCATCTTCGTAATTCCATATACCAATATTCGCGTCTCTAAACAATTTTTTTAAAGTCGCTTAATAACTTGCTTTTTCACAAATACATTTATCATTCCTCTTTAGTTACTCGCAAAATATTGTGCCCACGTGCCAGATTTGATACGTTAGCAAAGGACGACATCCTGTCGAGAATATACACGTAGCTTCTAGTGAGATCCCACTCTTGGAATCCTGCGTCAGACTCCCTGGTCTTCTCTTCCAGTATTTCGGAGCTAGCTGCGTTGATTGCAGGAGCATGAAATTTTCAGAAGTTATACTGTCGATTCTCACTTTCCGCGTTGAACCATAATGGATTAACGGATGAAATGATTTCGTATTATCGCATAGCGTGCTCGTATTGGGATACGCTAAAATCTTCCTCATAGGACATAGATTCCTCAATGGTATAGCGAATACCCATCTTGTTACAATCGTTGCTCGTCGCGTATTGGGCCTTAATAATTCAGGTAACTTAATAACCTTAATAGTAAAAAGAATTAAGCATCTTGCTTAATTCTTTTTACTATTAAGATGCTAAAATCATGTACAATTTTCTCCTTTCCACATCCTGTCGATCTTAAATGATTCCAATAGTCTCCGTGTAACACTTCACATAAATACTTGAATAAAACTCGTGGTAGTCCATCAACAAACTCTATCGGCACAACCGATAGACTCTCTTTTACATATAACTCTTAGCACTGTTGTCTCTGAGTACTACAACTCATTCTCTTCCTTTAATGATGGCTTTTCAATCGACTGCTAATAACTCAACCGATACTTCTACTCTTAAGGCTAATGTTCCCTTGGGGTACTACCGTCGCGACTACTCCGTAGTAATCCGACTACGAACTCGATGAGAGTTCTCATTAATTCATTTTTATCCTTACGTCTACCCGATTTTACTCCTATCGTTTCCAAGATTTATAACCTAAAGCTCTGATACCACTTCTGTAACACCCCCAAATCCGGGGTTAGGAATCTGGGTCGTTACATATCCATCCAATTCTTTGTCACATGTGTTAATCCCCATAATCCAACAAAACCACCTCATAGACCCCAATCCTTCACACATACAAGTTATAATCTTAGAAACAATACATAACCAATAACATATGTTATTACACATCAAATACACTTTCCATGATCTCACACTATTACTCATAACCTCTACATGAAGTTATGAATATTTCTAACTCGAACAACATCCTATCTGCATACTATGGTCCACCTGAGCAAAGCTGCAAAAAGTTTGTGGGCAGTCTACGTATTCTCCACGCAATTGCCTTCTCTCCAGCATACTTGCTATCTGTTGTGATATAATATATAAAAGCAAGAGTGAGCACTATGGCTCAGCAAGGTACATATATATTTATATGTATACATATATATATATATAACAATAAATGTACTTCATATTTATCAAAGATTTCTGAAAACATATATGCTTTTCAAACTTGTAATATTCTCAAAATCAACTGTAACATTATATCCACTTTATACTTGTATCCATCTCTTTTTCAAACTGCAAGATTTTACTCGAACCAGAATTATAAACTGGATTTGATATTCACATCATGTATCTCATGATTTAAAACTCAGCCTTATCGGCCTTCTGTTGTAGATTGCACAACAATTTTCCAAAATGGAAGAAAGGGACTATACTGGAATAAACCACGTACCGTGATTAGCCGAGTACGAAATTTTATCTACTAGTAGAAGGAATACAAACCTAGCCGCCTTTGGGCTTATCAAGACATTACATGATGGTTGCCCATTTCCGTGCAAGTCCAAAATTCAATTGTCACAGAGACCATATAACTATACACTGCGCCACTCCGCGCCTTATCACTACCCGATGCCTCTCTGTGCCGAGCAGGCCACATTCCAGTCCCAAAACAATTATATCATTTACACAAAATCCTTTATCGAAGGAATAGATCGTTCTGAGTTGACCTTTAAATAAGATGATTTATTCATCACTTTTAATACAATTGATTCTTGGGAGTTGTCAAAGTTTTGAATTTAAAATCATTTTCAAAACCTTAACTATAGTAAAGTTTTACATATATTGTTCACTTGTTTTTCATTGAGCGAGGAAGAAAAACCGTTATGCTTCTAGACTAAGTTCCCTAAGGTTTTGATAAGTTTCAGATGATTGGTCTCTTCTGAGAATTTTGAATAATTTAGAAAGTATCCTTGGGAACTATGTATATTTTTAAATGATTTTTAGAGGTACGAAATATTAAATATTTACGGTCTCATAATAATTTTAAGAAGGGTTCAATGAATTGATAAAACCATAAGTACAAAATGTTTCTCAATAAGGTTCAATGAATTGATAAAAATCTTAATTAAATACTTAAGACAGGATTTGACATCTTATAATTATCCTTCGAATGGTTACATGTGTATTAAATAGAGTGAATTGATTTAAAAACTTTTCAATATCTCTTTAAGTATTTTCCGGATATTTTAGTAACTCTTTAGGTATTACTTATAAATAAATAATCAAATAGGATATCCCTTGAGTGAATATTCGATTATCTTTTATAGTTATAAATTAAATCTCAATTGTTCGCTTAATATGTATGTTACGCGAAAGTACTTTATTCCGGAATTAAATCGATTTAAAATATTTCCGACTCCCACTATCTTGTATTATATTAAAATTTTGCTTCAATACCTTTTACTCGTATAAAACGAAGTTTATTTTCATAAGCAATCGCATAGTTTGAATGTATTGATATCACAGACAAGCATATATTTTCAAACTGTAAATCATGGCATCAATATCACAACAGTATATATAGCATGCATAATTTGTGACAGGGTTTCGTAAACTTGCCTGATGTCCAAGCTCTACCTTGATGTATCCCTCTCGTTCCTGAAACCTCTACCAAGACATAATATAACCTCGGTTAGTCGGGTTAACCAATGATCGACTTATTCTAAGTAGACTCACTCTACCTGATCTTCACTCTCTCGGGTTCGTTTAACTTATGACATCTCACACCTCGTTACTTTCCATTTGAAATCTCGTTCGACACACCTATGTGTTCTTCTTACACTCCTTAACAACTCTCGTGTTTTGATCATCTCCAAATTATATTATTAACTTGGCCAAAACGGGCAGTCAAAGTAGTATTCCATAGTTGACTTTTCATTGAATTACTATTACGCGACTTGCACGCTAGCATTTTTAATAAATCGAAAAATTAAGATTTCAATGTGAAACCAGCTCAAGGACTTCTTGAGTGTTTTTGATAATTATCACAAAAGTTTCGATTTGAAAATATGAATTTAAATACATGAAAATATTTCTAAAGTTCGGTCTACTATGGAGTTCTACTATTCGCGCTAGTTTTACTAAAACACTCATAACACACAAACCGTTAAATCAATCGATACGCCGTGTTTGCGTGCACGATCTAGATAACTTCTACTTTCTAATAAAAACCAAACTCTATCCTTTTTAGAAAACAAATTTCCCATATTTAATCAAAACAAGGCAGTAGCTAGGCCGTGGCTACGCGTCGTGTAGCATTACCGCGAGACTTTGGTTCCAACATTTTTATAAAATTGGAAAATTAATATTTTAATGAAATTATTTTTGGGTCTTCTTCCTTACTGTAATATCCAGTTATCATGATTTTTCAATAGTCAAATTATAATTTGTAGGATTCCAAAATCATCACACAACTCCACAATCCGTAACTGTGTTCTCACAAAAATGCTTTTCACTAAATCGGCCATAACTCCTAAACCGTAATTCGCCTCGCAACGTTCTTTATATGTACCGAAACTAAAAACCAATATCTAGATTTTCATGTCTAGTAGTTCACACTTTACAGATTATTTCATGGCCGAATTCTATGCACAAACCAGACCATGTGCAACAAGTCCACTACTTAACAACCACAACAAGATCTTGCCATTTCCACTACTTATAACCAACATCAACACATATAATCTTCAAGATTCACTCATCCACTCCTTCTTTACATCATCTAGTGTAACATTCAAGAACCACATCTCATAATCTTTAAAACTTAACAAGATTTAAACATATAAACCTCAAGCAATCACAGTCTCATAAATCTTGAAACCATATAATGATAATCCTTAAATCCAACCATAAAATCTTTAAGGGTGAAGATTTATACCTTCTTGGATCCTTAGAACACCTAGAAGGAGTGTATTAACCTTGTAGAAGGTTGATCTATCCCTAACAAGCCTTAGACTAACAAAAGAAATCAAGAAAACGAGTTAGTAAAATTCGGAGTTACTATTCAACATCTCCTTCAAACGTTTTTATAACATTGAAAAAAAAATATTTGAGTCGGAAATTTGGTATGAAAAAAAAATATTCGGAGTTACCTATGATATGGAGCAGCTGCGGTTAAAATTTCATGATATTTGAGTGGGTAGATCTTCAGTTATGAATTTTTATTTCTTGGGGGTTCTTGGAAATTCGAAAATGGAGGAGGATGGAGAGAATGGCTTTCTTTTGCTTGGCTCTTGAAAGTGTGTTATGTTATAAGTATACATATGTGGATATATGTATAAGAGCTGCACTTGGACAAAGAAATAGTAGAAGTATGGCTTGTGATTGTGTGTTGAATGAGAGAAATATGGAGGTATGGTGCATGTACTCCTTGTCTCCCCCTTTACTATTCACAACATTATTCTAGTTTGATTGACTAACTACTAGTTACACTTCTAACTACTAGTTGGGTGTAGGATTGTGCATGGCCAACTTGCATGGCTTCCAATTACGTCCTCCTTTAATTATCGTTCATGCACTTGTCATTTTATTCTGATAGTTTTCCCGTAGAACGTTTCGTTTCGCAAGGATTTCGTTTATCGTCTCTAATCCTTTAATCACTTCCATTCCTTTCTCTTGAACTTAATAACATCTTGATGAGATGTTTATTTAACGTAGTATTCCCAGTTATACACCATTCTTTACGGATTCTCCAACACGTAGTATAAGTGGGAATCTTCGAATTTCGACGGCTTTTGCATTCACTTATTTCGCTCGTTAAACAAGAATACGTCCTAGAGGAACATCTACTTGGAATCTGGAAAATGTTAAATCTCATCTAGAACTTTTCTGCTATTTACTTTGCATGTATGTTTATATCTTTTTCTTATTTGTTAGTTGAGTTATCCTCTAGGTATTTGTGTGTTATTGTCTAACAAACAAATAGGGGGAGATTGTAAGTCATATGTCATAGCCTATTTGTATATTCGAGGATTCAACTCAACTCAAATAAGAATGTAATAAGTAAATAGTGGATCGACCGTCAGAGAGATCTGTCAAAGGATTCAGAAACAAGGTTCATCTACAGACTTGAGGAGTTAATTCACTGGAAGAAGTTCAAGAAGTTGATCATGCCTCAGTGATATAAATCAAGATCGTGGATTTAATCAAGTGACAGAGATCTCGTCAGAGTATCATTAATTACAAGGATTTAATCTGAAGAAAATCAAAGCGTCAAAGTCAAGACATGAAGAAACGTCACGGAAGTTAGTCACTCATGAACCAGACAGTACATCGAGTGTCAACGTTGAAGTGGCGGAATTGATTCATAATTCTCAGTGATTTTCAGAAGATATTCAGAAGAATGGATGCTGCTCAGGGTTAGTATTAATTCTCTATTAATTAATTAAGTCATATAATTTAATTAAGTAAATAAATTATATCTGCAAAGATTAATTTATTGATTAATTAAATTAATTGATTAATTAATTCAGAATTAATTTTAGGAATTTTCAGAAGTTTAATTGGATTAAATTCAATCTTAAATCAGCAAGACAATTGAAAATGAACTAGCATGACAATCTGGATTGTCATACCGATTGTCATGCCAGTTCAAAAGATTGTCCTACCGATAGTCATGCCAGTTCAAAAGATTGTCCTACCGATAGTCATGCTGGTTCAAACGATTGTCGTGCTTGCTCAAAAGGATAGTCTCACCGATTGTCATACAAGCTTAAAGGATTGTCATTCCAATTCAATTAATTCGGCTGTTGATAAATAGAAGCAGAAGTCATTCAACTCAATCATCTCAATCATACTGAAAAAATACAAGAACACAGCAGCCGCCTAAGAAATATTTCATTGTTCTCTGCTGAAATTCAAAGATCAATTTCTAGATTGCAAAGTTAAATCCAATCAACTAGAAATCTTTATCTTGTTCTTGTGTAACAATCTAGCGGATCAAAATCCCTAGAACTTAATCTCAAATCGCGTTTAGCATTTGATTCTAATTATTGCAAAAATAGAAAAAGTTCATGTCGAATTTATTCTAGATTTGTGATAATTGATTTGAGATTAATACCTTGTAATCGATACAGTTGTTGTAACACCTTTCAAGTTTAATAATATTTTTATTTAACTTGAATTTTGTTTCACATTTTTTATTCCGCATTTATTCGATTATTTGGTATTGTTTGTATTTAACCCCCCTTCTATAAACAAATTGGGACCTAACAATTGGTATCAGAGCCTTCTGATTAACGAACAAATCAAGATCCTAGACTTTTGTGATTTTTCAACTCCTTGAATTTTTATTTATTCAAAAATTCATAATGACTTCACATAAAGTTGGAACCGTTAAAATTCCAAAATTTGATAAAGAGAATTATATCATGTGGAAGAAGAAGATGCTATTATTTTTACAAGTTGCAAATCCCAAATATTCAAACTTGTTAAAGAAGGGTATAAAAACTCCGATGGTTATTGAACCGGAGGTAATAATAGATGGTGTGTTGACTACTGAAGCTAGAACCTATCCAAAAGAGCCTGAAGATTTTACACCTGCTGAGAAGGAAGAAGCCTCCTTGGATGCCAGCCTTCAATTAATATTAATTAATTCCCTTGATCCCTTGATGAACAGACATGTGATGAACTGTAAAAATTCCAAACACATGTGGGAAACTATTGAGGTGATTAATGAAGGCACAGAGGAAGTTAGGGAGAACAAGTTGGAAATCCTAACCTCTGAATATGAACATTTCAAATCAAATCCAGGAGAAGGAATTACTGAAGTGTTTGAGAGGTACAATGCGTTGATCAACAACCTGAACATCAATGGAAAGTATTATTCAATCAGGGAGGTCAACAAAAAGTTCCTTTTAACACTGCCAGCTCATCTTGAACATAGAATCACTGCCATTAGAGAAGCTAGAGATCTGAGTGAGATTTCTTTGGACAGGCTCTATGGAGTGTTAAAAACCTATGAGTTGGAGCAGATTCAACAGAAGGAAGTCTACGGGAAGGATAGAATGGTCAGCACATCTACTACACTTGTAGCTGAAGGTCAACAACAACAACAATCTCAACAGTTAGAAAGAATGGTACAGTTTTCCAAGGGTGAGGAAAATGAGTTAGTAGCAGAATATGATCCTCCTACTACAAATCAATCAAGTGATGATTTTATTCCTTGGAAGAGCTGGAGCAATTGGAAGATGAATCAATGGCCCAAATTGTCAAGAGATTCTCCCATGTCAGATTCAGGAGGAATCCCAAGCTTAAGTACAAGTCCAACTACAACAAATTCCAGAAAGGTGGATCTTCATCCTCTAACACCAGCAGTGGTGGGTACAAAACAGGGATGGTTGATCGAAGCACCATTAGATGCTATAACTGCAATGAGTTGGGACACTTTGCCACAGAATGTAGGAAGCCAAAGCAAGTAAGAAAGAACTCTGAAAGGGCTTATCTGGCAAAGGGAAGAAGCTGGGATGATACTGACAGTGAAGATGAAGATGAAGGAAATCTTGCTCTTATGGCTATTGATGGAAAAGCTTCATCGTCAAGAATAGAGGTAAAACTTTCTGATGCTGAAATGGTTTATCATCTAAGAGGTAACTTAGATTGTGCACGTCGTGATAATGAACTGTTAAGTTTAAAGATCACAGACCTTGAGAAAGAGGTCAATGAATTAAGACTTGTGCATATTAATCAAGACAAATTAAAAGAACAGGTATCTTTTCTAGAGAATAGAGTTGACTGTTATAGAAAACTCGAAACTATTCTCAAAGACAAGATCACCGGTCTTGAGACTAAGGTTAGAGCCTACTTCAATTCTTGTTCGAAGGCTAAAGAGTTCTACAGTAAGCAAGCTGTTAATCAAACATCTGGAATAGGATATGATTACAATGCTGCTATTGGAGAATTAGGCATAAACTCCCCTCTTCATGTCTGTGCTAAAGGGAGGGAAGTACCACATGTGCTTAAGGGTGTTGATGAACCCCTCTATAAAGCATCAATTGCTGAACCATTTGATGCGACCTCTTCTGTTATTCAAGAAGAAATACGTGCTGAGGATCATGCTAATGAGAAGATTGTTTCCAAGTCAAGTGAGTCGAAAGTTCCAGTCAAAGTTGTGAAAGCAACTGAGACTAACTCAGATACACATGAGTTGGATAACAATAATGCCATGTCTACCATGCATAAATTGCCTGCTGTTAATCACTCTCAGAAAGCATGTGGTGTTGCTAATTGTATGTCTTGTGCTTTTAATATGATGTATGCTTATTTTAATGGTAAGCATGTGTCTAATGATAAGACTACTCCTCGTCAGCATGTGAATAACAAGAAGCATGATAGGTCTAAGATTGCTAGTCCTTCTAAGGCTAGAAAGGAGACATTTGTGCCTAAGCTTAAACAGAAATTTGTTAAGGCTGTTTACAAGGTCAAATGTTCAGTCATTGAGAAAGTTGAGACAATTAAAATTAAAAATGTTGTTTTGCCTGACAAAGGACAGTTCTACAAGTATGCCGGGCCCAACCAAGTTTGGGTTCCGAAGAAGGTCTAATCTATTTGTAGTGCAGGGCATTAAACAGGTGTAACCGGTAGTGTGGATTCTTGACAGTGGATCATCAAGACATATGACCGGAGATAGAGCCCTGCTATCAAATGTGGATTGAGAAAGCTGGCCCCCTGGTTACCTTTGGAGATAACAACAAAGGTTTATCTGAGGGATATGGCTGTTTACAAGCTGGGAATGTTATCATTGTAATTTTGTATATTGTGCTAGGTTATTATCAGGAAGCAGTATCTAACATATAGCACCAGTGACGAGACTTGAGAATATTACGACATATCAGACACCTGCTGCACATTACACGTGGAATTGTACTCTAGTAAGATGTGTACAAGTGTACTCCTGGTTGGTAAGTCAAAAGAGGAAGTCAATGCACCACAGTTCATGGACTTTGCAGCTGCAGATCTATTGGACTATGCAATTTCTTCTTCACAATCTCACTTCAGGTTGGTATGAACTAGTATACTGCTCAAGCAATCGTCAAGGACATGGTATGGCACTCTAACAGAAGTTATAATTTTATATGAATAAGTAGAGTCATCATATTAATAACTATCTTATCACTAAGCACAATCATATTGTTTTATATGTGCAGTGGTATATTGATTATGCGATATAACAATTAGTATCTAAAGTACTTGACAAGTATCGGTCAATGATATGTTGTTAACATTATGTTGCAGATATTTGTAAGCTTTTGACATGAATGAGAATGACTTAGACTTTACCCAAAGTGATCAATGTTTTATCAAAAACTCATTCATTTTGAAAAACAAAAATTAAACTTCTTTCTACATTAGTGATTTCTTATTTCATGTAAAATCTTTTGAAATCACTATTGTAAATCATTTTCTCTCTATTACCATATGTTCTATGATACAGGTTCAGTCTCCAATGACTTTCTTTCATTGACAGTCATGAGGTTGAAAACCCACAACGTCTATCCCAGACTGTAAAGACAAACACAAAAACAGAACCAACCAACACTCTTTTACCACTAAAAGTAGTATGAATGAGTGTGAGGGAGATAGTGCCTAGTGCACCACATAAGGAAGGTTCTGTAGTCAACCCAGTAGCTCTGTCTCCTACATAGATGAGTAGTATTTAAACCGAGACAACTGCTAGCCCCCATACATCTTCTCAAAAAGATGTAATGGCTGAAAAGGCACAAAAACAGTTACTAGATTCATTCTCTCAACAGGGTTAGTCTATTAAATTTTGCCTGTCGGCCAAGGTATCCGATGTAGTGTCACCACTTCAAACATAAACAATTCTTGATGCACAAGGAGAGGTTACACACATAAAGGATGAGTTGACGGAAACAAGAGTTTCGACCATTTTAAGGTCAGATTCGATTGTTCAAGGTTCGTTAGTGGACCAATTGCCTTTACAGGTGTTAGGAGAGGATACTGATCCAAAAGCCATATGTCAGTGGTCAGTGTCTACCTCCCCAGGCTTAAATCCCCTGGATGCATCTGCGGATAGTGGATCTGACATAGGCGCAGATCGGCAACTTGTTGACAATGATTCAGATATTACCTGATAAGTCACAAGGAAGTGTCTTCACAGACATTAGAAGGGAACTTTGATCTTTATGATAAAATCGTTGGATCATTGTTTACCTTCCCAGAATTCAAATCTGGAACCCTAAAAGGGAAACTAGCAACTTGTAGATTATGACTCAGATTTATCTGACGAGTTTAACAAGGATGGGGATTTGTGAACTCCCATTGCACCACCTGTGACCTCCTTTAAGGATGGCTAAGGTGATTTTCCTTGCAGGTACAGCTGGATTATGGAGCTATGAGAGAAGAGTGATACACTTGTGAGAATGAGTGTAAACACGAGTGGAGAGAAGAGTGAAACACATGTGAGGTACCTAAACAGAATCACACACTCACAGTGAGGTAGAAAGAGAAACTACTTGTTATTTCTTTTCCAACCAAGTGAAATATGAGAACTCCTTCAGACGACGGCATACATTCCTTCTTTAAGGGGGAGATAAAAGCTTAAGAAATAGTTTGGAGGATTCCTCAACTAAGGGGGAGAAATAGCAGGGAGGAAGAAAAAGATCCTAAAAATGTACACTACACCACACCATTGTTGTTTCTAACTACGGATCCTATTGTACGGGAGAGGTGGTAAACACAAGGTGATTTCCTAGTAAGGGAAGAAGCTGTTAGGGGAGTACCATTGGTTTTTATCTGCGGATCCTATTGTACGGGAGAGGTGGTAAAACGAAGGTGATCTTCTTTAATCAGTTGATTCTCATAGGGGGAGAAGCAAGAGATATAGGCTTCTCAACAGGAAATGTGGTTGTACAAATGAAGATGGAACTACTTGAAGATATGTTCAGTCTAGAGGAACATCTACTTGGAATCTGGAAAATGTTAAATCTCATCCAGAACTTTTCTGCTATTTACTTTGCATGTATGTTTATATCTTTTTCTTATTTGTTAGTTGAGTTATCCTCTAGGTATTTGTGTGTTATTGTCTAACAAACAAATAGGGGAGATTGTAAGTCATATGTCATAGCCTATTTATATATTCGAGGATTCAACTCAACTCAAATAAGAATGTAATAAGTAAATAGTGGATCGACCGTCAGAGAGATCTGTCAAAGGATTCAGAAACAAGGTTCATCTACAGACTTGAGGAGTTAATTCACTGGAAGAAGTTCAAGAAGTTGATCATGCCTCAGTGATATAAATCAAGATCGTGGATTTAATCAAGTGACAGAGATCTCGTCAAAGTATCATTAATTACAAGGATTTAATCTGAAAAAAATCAAAGCGTCAAAGTCAAGACATGAAGAAACGTCACGGAAGTTAGTCACTCATGAACCAGACAGTACATCGAGTGTCAACGTTGAAGTGGCGGAATTGATTCATAATTCTCAGTGATTTTCAGAAGATATTCAGAAGAATGGATGCTGCTCAAGGTTAGTATTAATTCTCTATTAATTAATTAAGTCATATAATTTAATTAAGTACATAAATTATATCTACAAAGATTAATTTATTGATTAATTAAATTAATTGATTAATTAATTCAGAATTAATTTTAGGAATTTTCAGAAGTTTAATTGGATTAAATTCAATCTTAAATCAGCAAGACAATTGAAAATGAACTAGCATGACAATCTGGATTGTCATACCGATTGTCATGCCAGTTCAAAAGATTGTCCTACCGATAGTCATGCCAGTTCAAAAGATTGTCCTACCGATAGTCATGCTGGTTCAAACGATTGTCTTGCTAGCTCAAAAGGATAGTCTCACCGATTGTCATACAAGCTTAAAGGATTGTCATTCCAATTCAATTAATTCGGCTGTTGATAAATAGAAGTAGAAGTCATTCAACTCAATCTTCTCAATCATACTGAAAAAATACAAGAACACAACAGCCGCCTAAGAAATATTTCATTGTTCTCTGCTGAAATTCAAAGATCAATTTCTAGATTGCAAAGTTAAATCCAATCAACTAGAAATCTTTATCTTGTTCTTGTGTAACAATCTAGCGGATCAAAATCCCTAGAACTTAATCTCAAATCGCGTTTAGCATTTGATTCTAATTATTGCAAAAATAGAAAAAGTTCATGTCAAATTTATTCTAGATTTGTGATAATTGATTTGAGATTAATACCTTGTAATCGATACAGTTATTGTAACACCTTTCAAGTTTAATAATATTTTTATTTAACTTGAATTTTGTTTCACATTTTTTATTCCGCATTTATTCGATTATTTGGTATTGTTTGTATTCAACCCCCCCCCCCCTTCTACAAACAAATTGGGACCTAACAGTCTGATTATGGGCTAATCATTATCGTGGGGTTCTAGCGGATTTATTTATGGATTTTTTTAGTTAATTTGTTTTGATGCCTTATTATGTGGTAATTGATTGATATCCTAGTATTGGTTGTGCGTATTCGTCTTATGAGCGTCGCGAACTTATAAGATAGTGTGTTAATTCTTAATGAAGCGACAGTGAATTTAAGGATTTAGAACTTGCCATGCTAGCATAGGTTCATGTATTGTTATGCATGATTCGTAGGTAATTTTACCCGTCTTACTTGCCCTGTGTAATCAAGATAGATAACTTGTGCTTAAACTGTTATGTTGTCAAATTCTATAGACATATAGGGTCTCAATATAATTGGGATCTATTCAGCTTCTATCTCTTTTGTGGATGTCTGGTAGTATGGTACTCGTGTAACGAAAGTTGGCGTTTATCAGTTTCGTGTTGTTTGATTAGTGTCATAACCATTGCATGCTAAGGTTAAGAACAATAAGGCTATTGAATGAAGTATTTAATGAAGTTAGAATCTTATGTTTGTCATATATATTAATTTAATTAATCTTATTCTTTTAGTTATAATAGTTAGCTTATGTGGCGCCCCAAAATCCGGGGTCAAGGATCTAGGAGGCCACGCCATCTTGAATATTATATAACACTTACCTCGTATCACAATATACAAATACTCACACTTTTACGACCCCACACTTATCACACACACACACTTATAGGTTATTGTCTTGGAAACGAACCATTCATTACTAGAGTAAATCAATCCACAAAGTGATAATTATTACAACCCAAAAGTAATTAAGTCTTATCGAGGAAATAAACTTTAAGGCTAGTCCATCGGCCAAATATTTGCTTCTTATTCATTATCTTACATAAGTCATACTGGTAAATAAGCCGGACTAAAAACAACTGAAAACCAATCCAGTTTATTCGGTCTACCTATGGTACAGCACCAAACATCCTACGGAACAGTTGGCCATTTCCTACCCGTTTCCTGGCCGTAAGTTTCATGATAGGCATCTTGATTCACTGTTATGTTGTTTCAATTTAAGAAAACAAGTGTGAGCTATAATTCCCAGCATAATAATGTATAGTATGAAATGATTGTATGATAAACTCAAGTAAAACGTAATATATGATAATTACATTTTATTCAAAAATACTTTTCCTTGGTGATACACACCTTCTTTTAAAAATGATTCTTTAGTGGATTTATTATCCTGCGAATACCTTAATGGTAAACCCAACACCTAGGCTTGGGTTACTTATGAGGATCAAAGAATGAATATGTTAATTTGGATTTGGTTATGTGTACTTGTGGTGATGCTCAATTGGAGAGGATGCAAAGATGGGTTATGAAGCTTACTTGGATAACAAGGAATAAAGGAGCGGTGCATGAAGGTGGACAAGTAGCTGATTATTATATAATTATTAATTAGAATTTTGCTTGCAAGTTTTTATTTTTCACTTGAAAGGGTTTTTCTTGTTTTAAGAACTTAGGATTTTATTTTCCTATTTGGATTTGGTTTTTGTCTTTTTTCTATTCGGGTTTAGTTTTTAAATTTGTTTCCTAGAAGGATTTAGATATTGGCTAATTCCAGCTGATATTGAATTTCTCTTGGAATCCTATTTGGTTTGGGTTATTGTCTAAGCCTATAAATACCCCTCTCATGTAATCTTTTAGGAGAGACAATGGATGATATAAAACTTGTGTTTTGAGATAAACTATGAGTAGTTTTTCTTTTCTTTAAACTTCAATTACTGGATTGTTTTAAAGATTAGATTCGAATTACTTAATTTCTGGATTGATCTAAGCAATTTGAGATTCAAAGTTCACGTTTCTGGATTGATCGTGTTCTTTTGAAATATCCTCTTCTTCTCTTATCCCTTTTCTTCTTCTTCTTCTTTTTCTTCTTTTCTTTCTTTGTGGAGAGATCCACATCAGTTACGGTATTGCATCACAATTCCAATTGGAAGATTAGGATATTCAATGGAGCCACCGTATACAATGATCAGTCATACTACGAAAATAGTAACCTTTTCTACTAGTAGAAGGACGATTCCCTTTTTAATTATCGGTTATCACCCTGGCCACATTCGGGCCTTTTCTGTGCCCATCCCTCTCAGGTACACACTTTGTGTCTATCCCTCTCAAGACACGGTTTTGCGTTCATCCCTCCAGGTACGCATACTCCACATGTTAATCAGTATATAAGATACTTTCTCATGTAGTAGTAAATTGGTAGTCTCCCCAGTCCACGAAGTACTGGAGTATACCCCCCTTGTCCTTGTACGAATCCCATCATATATCTTGAACTTATATTGTTCCCCAAGCATATTGCTTGTTGATAGGTACACTTTGATTTGTATGTATATATATGTACTTCTGAGAATTTTCGGAGGAAGTACTAAGAATGTGAGTTGACCATTATCAACAGATAATTAAATAAGGGGGATTTTTTTTTTGAAACTATAATCAAAATATTTAAAATAAGACAAGATAATATTCTCCGACGATCTGAAATTATTCGAATGATTTTCCGAATATCAGAAAGTATTTTAAATCAGGTTTTATGATTTTTAAATCATAAAAAAAATCATTTAATAAATAATTAATAAATAAATATTAATCTTTAAATAATTAAACCTCGAATAATTATACTTTTAAAATAAACATTGGAATAATATTCCTCAACTAATTTATGTTTAAGTAATTTAATAATCTTTAATATTTAATCGGGTTTGAAACAAATAATCATTGGAGAATACTCCTCCCATAATAAATGAATAGTTATATAATATTTATTATTCAAACAATAAAATATAGTTGAGGGAATATGATTTGGGAAATCATTTTAATAAAAGTTCGAGGTATTTAATATTTCGTAAGTGGACATTGAGTCCCTTAAAACGTAACTACTATGGACTTCAATGGTCCAATAAATATCACCGGAATGATTCCCGGGTTTTTATTTTAAAATCAGACCGACTCTCAGTCTTATAATTATACATCACTCTCGTGGCGGTATTAAACATTTTACGACATATACGCATTGTACAACATTGCTACATTATGCGAAAACTCAATTACTTAGTATCATGGCGAGCATGACATTTATGCAATTGATAATAAAAAAAATTCTTTCACAACACAACAGTCTACGTAGTTGGGTTCGTAAACTTTCCTGGTATCTCGAGGTGGAGGATGCTCTAGGTTCCGCTCGGAAATCTATAACCATAAATACAAATCGTTTTGTTAGGTCCCGTTCTAATTTACGACAACTCGCACTCATATGCTAATTATTATGCACCCTCTCAACTTATATTACCCTTATTATTTCTTTAAGTCCTTATTCATATTACGGTCGCTTCCTTTTTCGAAGTACCTGATGTCCATTTTCATTTTCATCGTCGGCTCCGCTTATGGATTCAACGGTTTTCTAATCGCGCGGTCTTGACTCCGATATTTTTATAAAATTGAAACATCATTATTTTCACTTGAAATTTTTATAGAAATTAGGGAACTCTATTTACTACTCTCTATAAACATTTCATGATTTACGAACATTTTTAAGTCGATCCTTTTTATTTTCAAATTTCGTAATTTCTAGCAGTTTTTGTCGCATAAATCACTTTTAGTAAAACGGCCATAACTTTTGATCCGTAAACCAGAATCAAGAGATTCAAGCTCCTAAACGATCCTTATAACATTTTCTATCATAATAAAGTGTTATTTTTTCAAGAAACTACAGTTTACATCTTCGGGACTTTTTGCAGAAACTTAATGTTACGTTTTTTCATTTTAGCGAGATTACGGTTACAATCCGAGTTTCGTTTACGCTTTAAATCTTTATACTACCACCAACAATCATCATATCATCATCACCACACTAAATCCTCTCAATAAAATCATGTTCTTGAGGCAACAATCATCAACCTTAAATCTACCTAACTAAACATCAAGATTACAACAATAGATTCACCAAAACTAGGTTTACAACTATGTTCTAAAAGATTCTTGACCTTGAATCTTAAGTAATGATGGGTCAAAGATTTATACCTTTCCTGAGAGATTGAGATGTTTTCTTGATGATGGTGAAGTCTTGGGTGTGCTTGGTAGGATTTTTAGAACCTAAAACAACCATTAAAATTAAGAAACCAAAGAAGAGTTACTATTCACACTATTCACTATCATCTTTCTTGAATTTATTTCACCCATCAAACCTTGATAAAATGAGCTTAAAAATTTATATTACCTTAGTTTAGGATGTATGAATCTTCAGAATTAATGGGGGAATTTTTCCATGGCCAGAGCTTGAAGTTTTGAAAATGATTTCTTCTTTTTTCTTGCTAGGGTCGAATGGAAGGTGTTGTGGGGGAGAGAGAGTTTTTTTTTGTGTTGCTTCTTGGGTACTTCTTTGAATAATTCTTGTGATATGCTTGTATACTCTAGTATATAACCTATAATAGATTTATGTTGGCAAATCCTTGGACAATTCTTGCTAGCCTTTCTAGATTACAAGCTAAGCTAGTAGTTTAATCTTTAGCTTACTATTCTCTAGCCTTAGATGATCATTGTTATAACCTTAGCTTACAATTTGATAAAGTAACCTTGGTTACTTTTTTATCATGGTTAGTTAGTGCGATACGTTTATTTAATCGTTTATGCGTTTATTCGGTCACTTAAACATTTTCGTAATAATTTCTCGTAAACGGTTCACGGCGTAAATCCTTTCGTATTTATTCTTTATCTTTTGAAGTATCGTCCTTGGATATAAATCCGTAGCATTTTAAATTCGTAATTATATTTTGATCCTCGTAATCCTCGATGATTCGTAAATATGGTCATTTTTGAAAGTTCATTTTCTTCAAAAACTAATAGCATTTACATACACTCATTTTGTACGTATAATCATAATATCAACTTCGAAACTCATTTTTTCATGCACAACATAGTGTGGGCTAAAAAGTTTTCCCCGCCTGTCAGGGTTACTATTCATTAAATGTTTTTATAAAGTTTTCCCCTCTAACAAGGATTTCATCCCGAAATCAATTAGAAAATAGGTGTGGATATCTATTCCTCATTGCGTATTCTAGTTCCCAAGTTGACTCTTCAACATTTTGATTTCTCCACAAGATTCTAACCAGCTTCACAGTCTTGTTCCTCATCACTTGTTCTTTTTGGTCCATTACCCTTACTGGTTGATCGATGTAGGTCAGGTCTGGTTGTAAATCTACCTGCTCATATTCTATCACTTTTCGTGCATCCGCATGGTACTTTCTTAACATTGACACGTGGAACACGTTGTGCACCTGTTGCATATTAGGAGGTAGGGCGAGCTCGTAAGCTAGAGGTCCTATTCTCCTCAAAATTTCAAAGGGTCCTATGAATCTGGGACTCAGCTTCCCTTTCTTTCCAAACCTCATCACTCCCTTCCATGGAGATACCTTCAATAGCGCTGAATCCCCTACTTAATATTCTCTATCTTTTCTGGTCTGGTCGGCGTACTTCTTTTGTCTGTCTTGAGCTGCTACCAGTCTCTTCCTAATGAGTCCCACCATTTCCCTGGTTTGCTGGACTAACTCGGGTCCTATTATCTTGTGCTCTCCAACCTCATCCCAGCATAGGGGAGAGCGGCATGTCCTTCCGTAAAGAGCTTCATACGGAGGCATTCCTATGCTAGCGTGATAGCTATTGTTGTAGGCAAATTGGATCAGGGGTAAGTGGTCATTTCAATTCCCTTTAAAGTCGATGGCACACACTCACAACATATCTTCTAGGGTCTGAATAGTCCTTTCGCTTTGCCCATCAGTTTGGGGGTGGTAAGCGGTACTCATTTTTAGTCTGGTGCCTATACATTCTTGGAAGCTTCTCCAAAATCGAGAATTAAACCTTGGGTCTCTATCTGACTCTATGGCAACGGGAATGCCGTGTCTCACTATGATTTCCTTCAAGTAGATATCCACCAGCTTGTCTACGGTGTACCTTTCATTGATTGGTAGGAAGTGCGCGGACTTGGTCAGTCTGTCTATGATAAACCATATAGAATCGTGATTGGTGTTCGTTCTTGGTAGGCCTGTTACAAAATCCATGGCTATATGCTCCCATTTCCATTCCGGAATTTCCAGGGGCCGTAATAGTCCACTCGGTCGCTAATGTTCAACCTTCACTCTCTGGCATGTCAAGCACTTGCTGACCCACTCCGCTACTTCTCTTTTCATGTTCGGCTACCAATAATATTCTTTAAGGTCTCGGTAAATTTTCGCACTTCCTGGGTGGATTGAATATCTGGAGCTGTGCCCTTCGTGCAGCAGCTCATCCTTTAACTCCTGCATATTTGGAATCCAAATTCAGGATGCATACATCATGATCCCTCTCTCGTCCTTCTTGCATCTGACTTCTCACCGGTCAATGTTCCTCTTTCTTCACTCATCTTCTTTTCCTGACACACTAGTATCTTTTCAGTCAGTTCCGATACTAGTTTAATCTCAAATAATCCTTTTGTCCCTTTACCGGTCATTCTCATGTCAATTTCCATCTTCTCAAATTCTTTAACTAACTCCTCAAATGTCATTATCATTTAGAGTGTTTCCTTCCCACTAAGGGCGTCAGCAACCACATTGGCTTTACCCGGGTGATACAAAATTTCACAGTCGTAGTCCTTAATCAACTCTAACCACCTCCTCTGTCTCATGTTTAGTTATTTCTGAGTAAAAATATATTTGAGGCTCTTATGGTCTGTATAAATCTCACATTTCTCACTGTACTGGTAGTGCCTCCAAATTTTCAGAGCAAATACTATGGCTGCTAATTCTAGATCATGTGTTGGGTATCTGATTTCATTCTCCTTCAATTGCCAAGAGGCATACACGATAACCTTCCCGTGCTGCATAAGCACACATCCTAGTCCCTTACGCGATACGTCGCTGTATATCACAAACTCTCCCTTTCCATCGGGAAGAGCGAGCACGGGTGCTGACACCAGTCTCCTTTTTAGTTCCTGGAAAGCTTTCCTCACATTTCTCTATCCATACAAACTTTTCCGTTTTCCGGGTAAGTCTAGTCAGTGGGTCGGCTATCTTAGCAAAGTCTTGCACGAATCTCCGGTAATATCCTGCTAAACTCACAAAACTCCTAACCTCTGTTAGGGTAGTCGGTCTTTCCCAGTTGGATACCGCCTCTATCTTGGCGGGGTCAAATAAAACTCCTTTGCTACTCACCACATGCCCTAAGAACTGAACTTCCCTTAACCAAAACTCGCATTTCGAGAACTTGGCATATAATTTCTCGTTCTTCAAGTTTTCTAAGACTATCCTCAAATGTTCTGCATGTACTTGCTTTGTCTTTGAGTAGATTAGAATATCATCTATAAAAACTATCACACATACATCTAGGTACTTTTTGAACACTCTATTCATCAAATCCATGAAGGCTGCGGGTGCATTGGTTAATTCAAACGACATGACTAAGAACTCATAGTTTCCATACCTAGTGCGAAAAGCAGTCTTTGGTATATCCTCAGGTTTGATTTTCAACTGGTGATATCCTGTCCTTAAATCTATTTTGGAAAAGTGTACATCACCCTTGAATTGTTCGAATAGGTCATCAATCCTAGGGAGAGGGTACTTATTCTTAATAGTACTGCCATCCTTTTTCTTTACGAACAGTACTGGCGCTCCCCATGGCGATACACTGGGTCTTATCATCCAATTATCTAATAACTCTTGCATTTGAGAAGCTAGTCCCTTCATCTCAACTGGGGCTAGCCTATAAGGGGCCTTGGTCACTGGTGTCGTCCCTGGTGCTAATTCTATAGCGAATTCTATTTCTCTGTCGGGTGGCAATCCTGGTAAGTTCTATGGAAACACATCCTCGAATTCATTCACATGGGTATGTCCAGTATGTTAGGAACTTCCTTCTTAGTATCCATCACATAAGCCAAATAGGCCTCGTTACCTTTCTTTAACAATCTTTTTGCCTGTTGCATGGTCAGAAATTTCTGGGTTTGTCATTGACCTCTAAACACTACTTCTTTTCCATTTTGCACTATTATCTTCACCCTCTTCCGCTCATAATCTATTTGCGCTCCATTATTGGATAACAAATCCATTCCTAAGATTATATCAAATTCTCCTAATGCAAATGGGATTAGGTCAACCTCAAAGACTTTTTCTTCTAATTTCAACTTGCATTTAGGGTGTACTTGATTCACAGGAATTATTTCTTTGTTTCCTAATTTCCACTTGTAATACCTCACATAAGGGTACTTGTAATACCTCACGTAAGGGTACGGCGTTAAGTTTAACTTCTTAGAAAAATCTTGAGATATAAATGACTTGGTCGCTCCAGAATGAAATAGGACATTTGCATGTTCGGAATTTAATAGAACGGTACTTGCTATCACGTCAGTGTTATGGACAGCGTCCTGAACGGTCATGTTAAAGGTCCTAGCAGCTGGGGTCGGTTGGATGCAGCTCTACTCATCCCTAAGGCTGGGAGCTTCAATATCGGGCAATCCTTCCTCATGTGCCTTACCTTCCCATATTAGAAACATGTCATGTTGGTTTGGTTGCAGTTGTTGGTAAGGTGTCCGGTTTGGTCACACTTATAGCATTTCAGAGGGGCTCTCGCCTGGCTGCACACCTCCAAGGTGTCTTCTTCTATATGTTTGACACTCTGGTATTGGGGTGCGGGGTTGGCTATGAAATGTTGCCCTAGATTATCCGCCACCCTAGCCAACACTCTGACTTGGGGCCTTTCTAAATCTGGGGCCTCTCGCAGGTTGGGACACCACCCCCCCTGACGAACCTGCTTGGGAGGCTCTTGTTCCCGGTTCCTCCTCCTTGACTCCCTATCTTCCTTTTTCTATTTTCCGTTTTCTTCAAACTTTGCTTACTGCCAGCTTCAACAATCGAGGCCTTCTGCACTAAGGTAGCGTAATCTGTCAACTCTAGTACTGCCACTCGATTCTAGATCCACTATTTCAGACCAAGATGAAACCTTCACGCTTTCTTCTCTTTGGTATTCACAAACTCAGGCACAAATCGTGATAATTCAGTAAACTGGGCCTCATATTCTGCCACAGTCATCTTATCTTATTTCAGCTCCAGAAACTTAATCTCCATCTGAGTTTCCATAAACCTAGGAAAATACTTCTCTAAGAACAATTGGGTAAATCTATCCCATGGAATCACAGCATCTGTCTCGAGGTTTCATTTGGAATCCCACCAGTAATTAGCTTCTCCTTTCAGCATGTAAGAAGCGAAAATGGTTTAGTGTCGTTCTTCCACACCTAGTATCTCGAAGGACTTTTCTATTTCCTTGAGCCAGGCCCGTGCTGCAACGGGGTCGGCAGATCCTAGAAACTCTGGGAGTTTGAGGGATTTGAATGCCCTGAAGGCAGTGCCTGCAGTCTATTGGGCAATATGCGGCTGTGGTGGAATGAGCTGTTGGTTCAGATTTTCCCTTAAAAGTTCCATAAACTCAATCATGGGGTTCCCTCCCTGATGGGTGTCCTCAACCTCTTCTTCTACATATTCTTCCTCATCATACTCATTATAGTCTAGGTCTTCTTCACTTTCTTCATTCACTATGGGGTCAGGTCCATTCCGTTGTTGGTTAACAGATTCTGCGGGTTGTGCCCTGGTTCCTCTTCTACGGGGTGGCATCGTTCTGATAATGAAAATTTTCAATATAGTTGCAAAAATTGTTAGCATTGGATTAATTTATTCATAGGTAAGCATGTCATTTATTATCTAGCATGTTTTTAACAAGTGCAATATTATGGAAATCAATTTCTTAATAACTACTAGATATATACCATAGGGTCTCCCAATTATATCTTGGGGACAAAACAACTATCTGAGTTCTTACATGTCCTGATTATAATACATCATCACTTGTCCTGAATACTGAAATGCAAATACATAACCGGGTACCCTAAAGGGCTAGGAACGCTATCTACTACTAGCTATCCTAACAAAATTGGTGACAAGTCACCCAGCCCTTTACAAGGTCCATAACTAGCCACTCGTCCCTCAATCACTGTCACTGCGTGTGAGGCCTTGCACCCTCCTCATCGCTCCTGCCAATATCAGCTCTGCGTCAACTACTGGGATGTATCCCCCCACCGTCGTCATCCTCATCTGAACCCGGGTACGGAGCTCGATCCCATCATTCTCCCTGCGGGCTATGGTTGTGGAAGCAGCTCTGAAGTCCCCTGAATATCCTAGCCTAATGGCTCTCTCAGGTGTCAGCGCCTGTCGTAGCTTTATAATGCAGGAAGATGCCGCGGTGAGCTCTGCGTTAAGCTGAGCCACTATCCAGTCATGTACAGCTACATGTATGGTCGTCGGGGGTGGTAGAGGTGAGTCTGGATCGCTAGAGGATATGTCATAAGCCTCGTAGGTCTGTGTATCCATCTCGTCCTCCTTGTCATCATCAATATAGGGGATATATAGATGTATCCTAGAAACTCTGGGAGTTTGAGGGATTTGAATGCCCTGAAGGCAGTGCCTGCAGTCTATTGGGCAATATGCGGCTGTGGTGGAATGAGCTGTTGGTTCAGATTTTCCCTTAAAAGTTCCATAAACTCAATCATGGGGTTCCCTCCCTGATGGGTGTCCTCAACCTCTTCTTCTACATATTCTTCCTCATCATACTCATTATAGTCTAGGTCTTCTTCACTTTCTTCATTCACTATGGGGTCAGGTCCATTCCGTTGTTGGTTAACAGATTCTGCGGGTTGTGCCCTGGTTCCTCTTCTACGGGGTGGCATCGTTCTGATAATGAAAATTTTCAATATAGTTGCAAAAATTGTTAGCATTGGATTAATTTATTCATAGGTAAGCATGTCATTTATTATCTAGCATGTTTTTAACAAGTGCAATATTATGGAAATCAATTTCTTAATAACTACTAGATATATACCATAGGGTCTCCCAATTATATCTTGGGGACAAAACAACTATCTGAGTTCTTACATGTCCTGATTATAATACATCATCACTTGTCCTGAATACTGAAATGCAAATACATAACCGGGTACCCTAAAGGGCTAGGAACGCTATCTACTACTAGCTATCCTAACAAAATTGGTGACAAGTCACCCAGCCCTTTACAAGGTCCATAACTAGCCACTCGTCCCTCAATCACTGTCACTGCGTGTGAGGCCTTGCACCCTCCTCATCGCTCCTGCCAATATCAGCTCTGCGTCAACTACTGGGATGTATCCCCCCACCGTCGTCATCCTCATCTGAACCCGGGTACGGAGCTCGATCCCATCATTCTCCCTGCGGGCTATGGTTGTGGAAGCAGCTCTGAAGTCCCCTGAATATCCTAGCCTAATGGCTCTCTCAGGTGTCAGCGCCTGTCGTAGCTTTATAATGCAGGAAGATGCCGCGGTGAGCTCTGCGTTAAGCTGAGCCACTATCCAGTCATGTACAGCTACATGTATGGTCGTCGGGGGTGGTAGAGGTGAGTCTGGATCGCTAGAGGATATGTCATAAGCCTCGTAGGTCTGTGTATCCATCTCGTCCTCCTTGTCATCATCAATATAGGGGAAATGGCTCTACATCCCTGGGTGTGGTATAGAAGAGCGAGCAGTCAGGAGAGGATACATCTATATATCCCTCCAGCCTATGCCATCTCCCTGGGGCACCTCAACGTCACCAGCTATGGGGACATGAAGGTTAGTCTCCTCCTCCGGGGCATCCTCAGTAGGGTCATCATCTTAGTCATCAATGGGTGGGTCCTCTGGCTCGGGATTAGGGTCATGCTCAGGGGCCATAATATCATCAACAGGGTTAACCTCCCCCATAGGCTCCACTGGTACCTGACACAATAGGCAAGGTGTTACTAACTTAGATTCGGAATTCCCTTGAGGGTAAAACTGTCAAGACTAACCATGTAGCCTGACGACGAACTCAACTTGAGCTCTAATTGGTTATTCATTATTCTTATGTCTACATATTTTATATCCTATCGTTTCCAAGATTTGATAACCTAAGGCTCTGATACCATTTCTGTGGCGCCCCAAAATCCGGGGTCAAGGATCTAGGTGGCCACTCCATCTTGAATACTATATAACACTTACCTCGTATCATAATATATAAATATTCATACTTTTACGACCCCACACTTATCACACACACACACACTTATAGGTTATTGTCTTGGAAACGAACCATTCATTATTAGAGTAAATCAATCCACAAAGTGATAATTATTACAACCCAAAAGTAATTAAGTCTTACCGAGGAAATAACCTTTAAGTAAGGCTAGTCCGTCGGCCAAATATTTGCTTCTTATTCATTATCTTACATAAGTCATACTGGTACATAATCCAGACTAAAAACAACTGAAAACCAATCTAGCTTATTCGGTCTACCTGTGGTACAACACCAAACATTCTAAGGAACAGCTGGCTATTTTCTACCCGTTTCCTGGCTGTGAATTTCATGATAGGCATCTTGATTCACTGTTGTGTTGTGTCAATTTAAGAAAACAAGTGTGAGCTATAATGCCCAGCATAATAATGTACAGTATGAAATGACTGTATGATAAACTCAAGTAAAACGTCATATATAATAATTATGTTTTATTCAAAAATAGTTTTCCTTGGTGATACACACCTTCTTTTGAAAATAATTCTTTAGTGGATTTATTATCCTGCGAATACCTTAATGGTAAACCTAGCATCTAGGCTTGGGTTACGGTATTGCATCATAATTCCAATTGGAAGATTAGGACATTCACTGGAGCCACCGCATACGATGATCAGTCGTACTACGGAAATAGTAACCTTTTCTACTAGTAGAAGGACAATTCCCTTTTTTATTATTGGTTATCACCCTGGCCGCATTCGGTCCTTTTCTGTGTCCATACCTCTCAGGTACACACTTTGTGTCTATCCCTCTCAAGACACGGTTTTGCGTCCATCCCTCTCAGGTACCCATACTCCACATGTTCATCAATATATAAGATACCTTCTCATATGGTAGTAAATTGGTAGTCTCCCCATTCCACGAAGTACTGGAGTCTACCCCTCCTTGTCCTTGTAAGAATCCCATCATATATCTGGAACTTATATTATTCCCCAAGCATATTGCTTGTTGATAGGTACACTTTGATTTGTATGTATATATATGTACTTCCGAGAATTTTCGGAGGAAGTACTAAGGATGTGAGTTAACTGTTGTCAATAGATAATTAAATAAGGGGGATTATCTTTAGAAACTATAATCAAAATATTTCAAATAAGTTAAGATAATATTCTCTGACGATCTGAATATTCGAATGATTTTCTGAATATCAGAAAGTATTTTAAATCAGATTTTATGATTTTTAAATCATAAATAAATCTTTTAATAATTAATTAATAAATAATATTAATTGTTAAATAATTAAACCTCGAATAATTATACTTTTAAAAGAATATTGAAATAATATTCCTCAACTAATTTAGGTTTAAGTAATTTAATAATCTTTAATATTTTATCTGGTTTGAAAAAAATAATCGTTGGAGAATACCCCTCCCATAATAAATGAATAGTTATATAATATTTATTATTCAAACAATAAAATATAGTTGAGGGAATACGATTTTTGGAAATTGTTTTAAAAAAGTTTGAGGTATTTAATGTTTCGTAAGTGGACATTGAGTCCCTTAAAATGTAACTACTATGGACTTCAATGGTCCTATAAATATCACTGAAATGATTCCCGGGTTCTTATTTTAAAATCCGGACCGACTCCCGGTCTTATAATTATACGTCACGCTCGTGGCGGCATTAAACATTTTTCGACATATACGCATTGTACAACATTGCTACATTATGCGAAAACTCAATTACTTAGTATCATAGCAAGCATGGCATTTATACAATTGATAATAAAACAATTCTTTCACAACACAACAGTATACAGAGTTGGGTTCGTAAACTTGCCTGGGTATCTCGAGGTGGAGGATGCTCTAGGTTTTGCTCCGAAATCTATAACCATAAACACAAATCATTTTGTTAGGTCCCGTTCTAATTTACGGCGACTCGCACTCATATGCTACTTATTATGCACCTTCTCAACTTATATTACCCTTATTATTTCTTTAAGTCCTTATTCATATTACGGTCACTTCCTTTTTCGAAGTACCATATGTCCGTTTTCATTTTGTTAGATATATTTGTGATGTCATGTCTAATCTGTTGTGTTTAGTTTCAGAACTTAATATCAGGACTTATCAGGTGTTACTGGAAATCAGAACTTATTGAAGTCAAAACTTATATCAGAACTTATGGTGTAAGAAGATATATCAGGACTTAAGTACGGGAAAACTTCAGATAAGGAATGCGGCTGATTTACAAGAGATGATCTGAATTAAAAAAATAAATATATGCATGGAGAGTTGGACAGCTATAGGACTACAGAAGATAATATCTGATTGATATATTTTAGGAAGAGATATATTTCATATCAATTAGAAGATATCTTGTAACTGTGTACTATATAAACACAGCTTAGGGTTTACACTATAAGTGTTATTATTCACGAGAACATTATTCATTGTAACCTAGCAGCTCTTAGTGATATTGGTCGTCACTGAGAGAGTAGTTTAACCTACTTTATAACAGAAATTATTATATTGAATAAACTTGATTACTGTTATATACTTGTGTTCTAAATCGATATGATTGTATAAACACTATATTCAACCCCCTTCTATAGTGTTCAGTGACCTAACAAGTGGTATCAGAGCGTCTCTGTTGATATACAAATAGTGAGATCCAGTTTACAATCATGTCTGACGAAACACAAACTCCACCTAAGCCCACCAAAACTTAAGATACTCAAAACAATCAAACCCACAGTCGATATGAGACTATTAGGGTTCCCATACTGAGAGCATCTGAGTATCCTATATGGAAGGTAAAGATGGCTATGTTTTTGGAAGCCATAGATCCAGAATACCTTGATATAATTAATGATGGACCATATAGCCTACCAAGCTCTCTATTTCAGTTGTTGATCAACCAGCAAAGATGATACCAAAAGAGAAAGGTGATTACACACCTGAAGACATCTCATCTATTTCCAAGGATGCAAGGGTAAGGCATCTACTTCATAGTGCAACTGACAATGTCATGTCAAACAAGGTAATTGGATGCAAGACTGCAAAGGAAATATGGGATGCTTTGGAGACAAGATGCCAAGGAACTGAAGCCATCAAAAAGAACATGAAGACTATACTCATACAAGAGTATGAGCACTTTGACTCAAAAGCTGATGAGTCATTAACTGATTTATATGACAGGTTTGCCAAACTCTTGAATGATCTGTCACTGGTGGACAAGGAATATGATCTTGAAGATTCAAATCTAAAATTCCTTTTAGCTCTTCCTGAAAATTGGGATTTGAAGTCTACAACCATAAGAGACAACTATGACCTTACTGAAACTACTCTTGATGAAATTTATGGTATGCTCAAGACTCATGAACTTGAGATGGATCAAAGGATCAAAAGGCATGAAAGAAAGTCAAAGACAGTTACAGTTAATGCTGAGGAGGAATCTCTTAAAGTGGTTGTCTCAAAGAGGGGCAAAGGAAAGGCTCTCATTATACAGTCTGATTCAGAGTCATCATATTCTGATGATGATGATTCAGAATCTAAAAATTTATCTCAAGTGGATGTTGATGCAGAGATAATGCAACTGTGTGCTCTTATGGTGAAGGGTATCACAAAGATAGCCTACAAGAAATTCAGAAAGGGTAAGAAGTTTTCCAGGAAAGGTGGAAGTTCTGAAAAGAAAGGGTTCAGAAAGACTGAAAGCAAAGGAGGAAAGTCTGACAGAGGAGACAACTCAAATGTCAAATGCTACAATTTTGGTGAAAGAGGCCACATCTCTCCTGACTGCAAGAAAGGAAAAGGTGATAAAAGCCAGGCCTTATCACAAAGAAGAAAAATTGGGCAGACACTTCAGATTATGAAGAAGAGGTGAACTATGCTTTGATGGCAAATGCTGACAGCAGTTCTGAAACTACTAAATTGAAGGTACCTCATTCAACTCTTGCTTTTCATACTGATGATATTTCTGAGCTAAGATTATATCTGAAAACCATGTTCATTAGTTTTAGAGATCAGACTTTAGAAAATGAAAGATTAAAATCTGAAAGTCTTGTTGCTTAAAAACAGAAATGACTACTTGGAAAAAGAGTTAGTTATATTCCATCAAACTCGGAAAAAAAGAGATGAGGCTTTTTATGTTAAAGATGAACTGCTAAAATTGAATAAATCTCTTAAATCTGAACTGGAAAAGGAAAAGGAGATAATCAAAACTTGGACTAACTATGGAAGAACAACTCAAAAAATCTTAGAAAATGGAAATTGGAAAGAAGGACTAGGTTATCTAGATGATAAAGAAGAAAAGTAAATTGTGTCATCAAAGCCAAACTTTACCAAAGAAAGCTGAAAAGCCTAAAGTTAATCCTGTCAAGTTTGTGTCAAATTCTGACAAGTCAAAATCTAAAAAGGAAGTTAAGGACAAATTAACATCTAACAAACTAAGACAAGATAAACCAATTGTGGTAAATGTTGGCTTAATGACAAAGAAGCAGCTTAAGCATAAGCTGAAAGAGATTAGAAATGTGAACATAGTCAAGGAAGCTAGGAAAAATAGGAATAGAAAGGAAGGTGTGAATAAAAAGCAATAATTATATGCTTGTTCCTAATGCTCTTAGAAAGAAATGCTATAATTGTGGAAACTCTAACCATCTTGCTACTTTTTGCAGGAAAAATAAAGATATAAACTCTTTACCTCCTAGATCAGGAGTTAAGAGTCAGTCTGTTAGGTTTAAACCACAAAATCCTTATTTTCATTGTGGTAGTTTATGGCATTCTATTTATACTTGTAAGGAATATTATATTTTGTACGATGATTATTATCAAATAAACCTTCTTTAAAGAAAGTTAGTGTAATTCCTTCTAGTGTAAATTCTGATGCAAAGACTGATATAAAGTCTGATAAAAAGCATGTTAGCATAAACTCTGAAACTAAATCCACTGCAAATGCTAACAAAATTAAAAAGGCCAAAGGATCCAAGCAAGTCTGGGTCCTTAAAACTAACCAAAAGTGGTCTTTGTGATTGCAAGGCAACAGGAAAAACGTCCTGGTTCTGGACAGTGGATGTTCAGGACATATGACTGGAAATAAAGCCCTACTATCAGACTTTGTGGAGAAAGCTAGCCCAGGAGTTTCTTATGGAGATGGCAACATGGGAAAGACTCTGGGATATGGCAATATCAATCTTGGGAATGTCATAATTGAAAAAGTAGCTCTTTTCTTAGGACTTAAACACAATCTGCTAAATGTGAGTCAAATCTTTGACAAAGGTTATCATGTGGATTTCTTTGAAGAACACTGTGAAGTTGTAAGTAATTCTACAGGATAAGTGGTTCTGAAAGGTTACAAACATGGTAACATATATGAAGCCAGACTTTCAATAAATTCTGATGGTTCTGCAATCTGTCTGTTAAGCAGAGAATCAATTGAAGAAAGCTGGAATTGGCACAAGAGACTCTATCATTTAAATTTCAACAACATAAATGAGCTAGTGAAGAAAGATATTGTGAGAGGACTGTCAAAATCAGTATCATCATTCAAGAGCAAAACTGAATCCTCAATTTTTGAGCCTTATCACTTACTGCATGTTGATCTATTTGGTCCAGTCAATGTCATGTTTATTGCAAAGAAGAAATATGCTATGATTATAATGGATGAGTTCACAAGATACACTTGGGTGTATTTCTTGCACAAGAAGAATGAAACTGCATCTACTCTAACTGATCATGTCACACAGCTGGATAAATTAGTCAAAGATTCTGTTAAAATAATAAGAAGTGATAATGGCACTGAGTTCAAGAATTCAATCATGGAAGAGTTCTGCAAAGAGCATAGAATAAAGTAGGAATTTTCTGCACCTGGAACTCCAAAACAGAATGGAGTTGTAGAAAGAAAGAACATGACTCTTATTTAAGTTGCATGAACTATGCTTGATGAAGCAAAGCTACCAACCTATTTTTGGGTTGAAGCTGTGCAGACTGCTTATTTTACACAGAATGCTACACTCATAAACAAGCATGGAAAAACACCATATGAGATGGTGTAGAAAAAGAAGCCAAATCTGAAATACTTTCATGTATTTGGATGCAAATGTTTTCTTCTTAAGACGCATCCTGAACAGCTGTCAAAATTTGATCTAAAAGCCGATGAAGGAATTTTTGTTGGATATCCACTTTCCACAAAAGCCTTCAGAGTCTACAATTTAAGAACAAGGGTTGTCATGAAATCTATCAATGTATCTTTTGATTATAAAAAGATTGTTGGACTTGAAGATTTCAATGATCATGATCAGCTGAGATTTGAAAATGAAGATGTAAATTCTGATTCTGTAAATTCTGATGACCTAAATCCCGATTTTGTAAATTTTGACGGGTTAAACTCTGATGTCATTGAAACTATGGTAACTGCTCCAAAGGGAAAGGCACCTGTTCAGGGGGAGCAAGCTGATGATCATACCACATCTCAAGACTCTCAAGAAGCATCAGAACTGGTCACTAGCTCTTCAACTTCTGATTCATCAAGTTCTGATGAGCCAAATTATCATAATTCTAGAAACTCTGATTCTTCAATTCCTGAAGGATCCAACTCAAATTCTGAAATTTCAGAGAGCATAATTTCAGGGGGAGCATCAGAAAATGCTGATGGAGACAACATGGATCATGGGGGAGATCCAGTTCTAGAGATCAACTTCTATCTGCAAGGAAGTGGACTAAATCACACACACCTGACTTAATAATTGGAGATCCTGAAGCAGGTGTCAGAACTGAACCAAAGAAAGTGAAAGAAGCTCTTCAAGATGCTGATTGGGTACAAGCAATGCAGGAAGAGTTAAATGAATTTGAAAGAAATAAAGTCTGGACCCTAGTGCCAAGACCAAAGAACAGATCAATTGTTGGCACAAAATGGGTGTTCAGAAACAAAACTGATAGTGATGGAATAACTACAAGAAACAAAGCAAGGCTGGTTGCTAAAGGTTACTATCAACAGGAGGGTATTGACTATGATGAAACATTTGCTCCAGTTGCTAGATTGGAAGCCATAAGAATCTTTTTGGCTTATGCTGCTCACAAGAAGTTTAAAGTCTTTCAAATGGATGTGAAAAGTGCTTTTCTCAATGGAGAATTGGAAGAAGAGGTATATTTTGAACAACCTCCAGGCTTTGTATATCCAAAATTTCCAAATCATGTCTACAGACTTGACAAAGCACTTTATGGCCTTACGCAAGCTCCAAGAGCATGGTATGAGACTTTATCTCAATTCCTTCTGGAAAGTGGATTTACCAGAGGCACAATTGATAAAACTCTGTTCTACCTCAACCATGGAAAGGACTTACTTTTGCTACAGATATATGTTGATGATATCATCTTTGGCTCTACAAATACAAAACTTTGTGAAGGATTTTCCAAGTTAATGCAGTCGAGATATCAAATGAGTATGATGGGAGAGTTGAGCTATTTTCTGGGACTTCAAGTCAAGCAAACTGAAGAAGGTACTTTCATAAATCAATCCAAGTACACCAGAAATTTACTCAAGAAATTTGGAATGCAAGACAGTTCAACTGTATCCACTCCCATGGCCACTGCCACCAAGTTAGATAAAGATATTGGAGCATCAGTAGATATTACTAACTACAGAGGTATGATTGGCTCTTTACTCTATTTAACTGCAAGTAGACCTGATATCATGTATGCTACCTATCTTTGTGCAAGATTTCAGGCTGATCCAAGAGAACCTCATCTAATAGCTGTGAAAAGAATTTTCAAGTACCTCAAGAGTACAGCTGATCTAGGATTATGGTATCCTAGGGAATCAGATTTTGAGCTAATAGGTTACTCAGATGCAGAAATAGACAGGAAAAGCACTAGTAGAAGCTGCCAATTTCTTAGAGGCAGATTGGTTTCTTGGTTTATCAAGAAACAGAAATCAATTTCTTTGGATGAAGAATCAGTTACTGGACTTTGGGTTAGAATTTTCTAAAATACCTATTTACTGTGATAATCAAAGTGCTATTGCTATGACAAGAAATCCAGTTCAACACTCAATGATAAAACACATCAGCATTAGGTACCATTTCATAAGGGAACATGTGATGGAAGGTACAGTGGAATTGCATTTTGTTCCAACAGATCAACAACTAGCAGATATCTTCACAAAACCACTATGTGAAGCTACTTTTACAAGATTGGTAAATGAACTTGGAATGGTTTCAGGTTATTTCTCAAAATCTGTTTAGTTTTTGTTCTCATACATCAGACTTTATTATCAGTATTTACAGATTTTCTTATCTCAATGTAATTTGTGCTTAAATTGTAACATATATTAAACACTGCTTATTATCTGATATGATTCTATAAATTCTGAAAGTGTTTTGAATGTTCAGTGACTATTCAATCCAATGAGGATTAATTTGTTAGATGTTGACTTAGTAGTCTTTAATAAACTATGTATCCCATGTTTGAATTAGTTATTTATGTGGAAATCAATAACACAAGAAAATTCTGATTTTGATCTTAGTCAGATTTACTTTGTGTATCTTATTATTAAGTCACAAACTAGATTATTGCTTCTTATCTGTCAAATTCTAATGTCAGTAAATCTTAAGGTTGAACTACATTCTTGATAAGCCTCACTTATCTGAAGAAAATAAAAGAAAGGAAAAATTGAAATCAGGTACTCCTTTGAGATCTAGAGTAAATATGTGAAAGGGAAGATCCAAATGCATTGCTGGTATTAAGTAATATGCATTAGAAAAGCAAATTAATTTTTCTTGGTGACTTTTCACATTCCCTGATTACTGGAGAAATATTCTGATAACAGCCTAAATTCTTATGGCAGTTGTAACTCATTTACACTAAGGAACCACTGTCTAAAGAATTTCAAAAGATGTATAAAATGAGCACAGACAGTTGAGGTGGATACTTGCATAAATTTATTATATAGTAGACTTCAAAACTAAAGACAGATTTTAAGCACTTTTCTTAGTTATGCCTTATTTCTAAGATATACTAAAGTTTATCGGACTTTAATCTTTATCTGATCATTTGCACATACACACATCATCACTCCATATGAATGATGAAAATTACTGTGGTGATTAAGTTGTTTTAGATAAAGAGTTAAGCATTATTTGCATAAATTCTGAGGACAAGTTTTGATTATGTTCTGATGATTAAAATCTGAAGAAACCAGTCAATATTTGTGTGAAGAATCACAGAAACAGTCATTCACTTTTTTAGTACAGAAGCCATGTTCTAATGACCGTTAAATTCTGATAATAGTCAAGTTCTGATGCAAATCCTGATGCTTACGTGGCATTATTTATTTACTTGACTTATTTTTTTTAATATTTATTGTAACGGTCATATTATCAGAAAATATTTAAGTGAGATAAAAACATTTCTAATCATTTGGTTAATGGGTTGTGTGTCTGTTTTGGTAACCGCATGTGAGCAATAATTACTGCACGTTTACCGTGCCCACTAATAATGTTTTGACTGTTTACATGCTGCTAGGTGTAAAATGTTTGTTCTACTTCCAAAAAGAGCCGTTGTCACGTGGAGAGTATAAATACTAGAGTTATAAGATTTCAACAATCTTTTACCTACTTTTACTCTTTTCTAATCTCTCTTATTTTACTCTCTCTCTCTCTCTCTTTTTCTCTCTATCTTCTGACAGACTTTCTTACAGGCATTTTATCAAACACCTTGCAAACACACAACTTTTCACTTCATTTTTCACAGAAATGGCACCAAAGGATCTTATTTATGATTGAGCCAAGGTTGTTTCCAACAACTACATGGCTATTCTCAACAAGGACGAGGCTCCTTCTGAACTTCACTTCATTCAAGATTTTCTTGCTCGAAGTGAAATTGGTTATGCTCTGACCCAACCATAGCTTCTCTCAGGCAAACAAATTCTGGAGTTCTGCAGGTCTGGGGTATATGATGATGGTGGTGAAAATGGGTCCCCGAGTATTATTTTTGCAATAGGGGAAGATGAGCATCTGGTTACCTTGTCTACTATTCGACAAGCTTTGCATCTACCAGAAAATTATACTTACAGTTCACAAGTTGGGGAGTCAGCTCTTCAAAATATGATGGAAAATCATGGGTATGAGAAAACTTTGTCCAAGATGGGACAACTGAAGAGGCCCTACATCAGGAGGGAGTGGAGCTTCTTTTTTGACTGCATTACCAAAGCTTTTGCCAATAAATGCTCCAACTTTGATGTTATCCCAATAATGAGTCAGTAAATTGGGTATGCGTTTCTTAATCAAACTCATTTTGATTATGCTACTGCAATTTTGGGTTTTATAGGTGATAGGATGAAAGAAGATAGCAACACAGTTTATTTTGCTAGATTCTGTCAGCTTATATATAATTTTTGTTGTTCTGATGCACCTCAAAACTTTAGTGAGACAATTGAACCCTTTAAACTTCACAAAAGGGCTTTCACAGACTTATTATCTGCTGATAATAAGAAGAATGTACTAAGACCCCTCCAAATTCCTCAATCTGTCAAACAATTCTTAGTAAATTCTGATCCTCACACATACAAATCTATATATCCTAATGTTGCACCTACAAAGCCTACCAATTCTCAACCTCCATGTAACACCCCCAGATCCGGGGTCGGGGATCCGGGTCGTCACGGTCTTTCTTTCCACAATATCACTTCACTTAATTAATAATAACCAACCTTATGCTGTGACCCCACACTAACATACACCACAACCCGTTATAGTCTCAGAGATGAAATTCAAATAAGTACAAGTCTTTGAATCCACAATTTAAAAGTTATTACAACCCAAAACGATTACTTGATAAATTTACAGTTAATTGCCATTATCTGCCACAAGTTATAATTATACATAATTGATTCTCCAAAAGCAGATGGTCTAATCTACAATAGATCTACCTCTGCAGCTATAGCAGCTACGACATCAACGGGAAGACGCGGAACGCTTTCCACGCGCTTGCGCTGGGTCTGCTGGAGTCTGGTCATCTTTCCTAACTGTTGTTGTGTGATGAAAGAAGAAAGCAAGGGTGAGCAGCAAGCCCACCAAAATAATATGTATAATGATTTACAATATATGAGCCTACTCATAATACTCATGAAAGTCTTGGTCAAAAGAAATGAACCAAGTTCGATATCTTAATGCGATGAAGTCGCAAAATATTCAGTATATATACATATATACTTTTCAAAATATTGGAAGTCCTCTTCCATACATAATATACACAAAGTCCCAGTGTATAACTGTATATAAAAAAATATCGTTGCAAGGTGATCTCATATATCTAACCTTGTCTCAACGTTTTTATGAAAATCTTTGTCATTCATAAGACAATTATTAATTAGATATAAGTTTAAAAGATGAGGTTACCAAATACCCCAATATACTTATATCTTTCCCAATACTACTTGAACTACCACCGTTCAAGTTATAATCAGTTTCAAAAGTTCATCACATAGATGAGACTACAAGACAAGATTTGAATAGATTCAATCTTTGAAATATTATTGAATGAAATAAAGTTACGAGATACTTTATTTAGCCCCGATATATATATATCCACATATATATATCTCTTAAACATTTCCTGGAACCTCTGTTATGTAAAGTATGAACAGAGTTTGAAACATCCAATGAATTTTGGAAAGGAAAAGAATTTTGGCATAAACCCGATATCTTGCTGATCAGGCACAGATACCAATAAGTAACCTTTTCTACTGTAGATGGATGAATTCCTCACCGGTCATCACCCTGGTCATAATTAAGACCTCGCGCTCGACCGTACCCCGGCCCCTCACGCGTTGATGGACTGCCACCCAGCCACTTACACAATAATAGACCGTACCCCGGCCTGTCGCTTATGCCGACTCAATGAGATGGGCTTACTTCCCGAACGTTGGGCAAGTAATCAATTCATTTACCAAATCTGCAACCTCGTTGCGAATATAAAATACACCACAGAGCCGGATTCCCCAGGTTTTGAGCAAGTATTTAAATCCCCTTTAAAAAGGAAGATCTTAAATATAAAAATGAGTTTTGGGATCCGCTCTGACTTTTTTAAAAATCATTTTGAAGACTCGAAAACACTTTAAAGAGTGTTTGGAGTAAAGCTGATTTAATGAAGTAAATCAGTCCCCAGAATATTAGAAAATATCTGAATATTTATTAATTAAATAATATTCCCATAAAGAATAATCTTTATCAAAATAATTGAAGTAGAAGTATTAAAATTTACACTTGAAACGAGTATTAAATAACCAAAGATATACTTATATGAAAGTATTATCTTTATTTGAATAATCGAAAATAAGTTTGATTATTTACACCTTATTCTTTAATAAAATAAAGAATATACCTCAGCAAATAATCGGAGTCATAGATCCTCAAATGAATATTCAAATAATATTCAATAAATAAAATAAGCTGAGTCATAATACCTCGAATGAATATTATAAATAATATTCATTAAATAAAATAAAGGAGTCATACATCCTCAAATGAATATTCAAATAATATTCAATAAATAATATAAAAGAGTCATAAGTCCTCGAATGAATATTCAAGATAATATTCAAATAATAAAATAAACTGAGTCATAAACCCTCGAATGAATACTCAAATTAATATTCAATTAAGTAAAATAAAGGTATCGAATAAACCTTATTCGATCCACAGTTTTAAAAACTATATCCATATATATAAATATATATATATATATATAATATACTCGGGAACATCGACTCCCGGTTTAGAAATATGTTCACCTTTTATCCCCTATACTAAGGGTATACGCAACTACTTGCTTATTTCTAGCATAGGTATTATGTAACTATAAGCATTGAAATCCACAGATAGATAACCAGATTACGAAACAGACATGCATATATACCATATCAGCATGCTCCAATATATCGCAAAATTTGCTAATAACAATCATGCACTATCACAAGATAATGCATATACATATATTTACATCACAACAACAGTATAACGGGTAGAAAACTTGCCTGAGCGACTGGGGGTTACGAATGGCTCGGGACGAGTCTGGTAACCTATAAACAACAAGTAAGTTGGAATTAAACCAAAATCACTTGTAAATCTATGCTTTAGCTAACTTAGACTCTAATGCTAGTTTTACGCTCACCGATTCGCTTAAGTCACTCGGGTACTCTCGGCTCCATCATTTTTAATAACTTAACCTTTACGAGTCTTAAAGCGATTCCTTCGTGAATGACTTACCAACTGCCTAACACACTTACCATAAATGTTTCATACATTAATTCACCCTTTTTGGTCTTTAACCTACATTTCAAAGTAAGGCGAGGGAAAAAGTTTCGTTCGCGAAACACCGTTACTTGAAACGGTCGTTTCTCCTAAACCGTAAATCGGAATCGAACGAACTACATATCAAAACGAAGCTCGTAACATGAACTATCTAAACATGACAATGGTCAAAACCTAGCAGTGAGTTCAAGGGTTCTGATGCTATGCACAAAAACAGTCCAAAGAAAATCGGCCGTTACGACGGCTATGTTTACGCGATTTCCCAAATTTAAACCACTCGATACCAACCACAAATCAACCCCAAATCAATCATACAACAATCATCCATCCTTATCACATCATAACAACCCCAACAAATCCATATTAACCATTTATACTTATTCCTCACATGAACTAAAAGCTTTACTTAGGTTCTTTAACTAATTACCAAGATTTACAACTCCAACAATACAACAAAACCAACTAATCTCTACAAACTCAACCAAACTTCAACCAATCAAGCATCATGCCTCACATATGCTATATCAAACACATTCAATCCTAATTACTCAAAACTAAAGCTAGGGTTTGTAGTTTATACCTTCCTTGGAGAGTGGAGAATCAAGAGGATGGCTTGGAATCACCTTTAAAGCCCTTAACCAAGCTTAATCTAAACAAAACTTCAAGAACACAAATTTTAGTTCTTGAAAACACTATTCACCATCTTCTTTGATGATTTATAGAAAAAGATTGGCTTGGAATTAGAAGCTTAAACTTATAGGAAGTATGTAACTTAACTAGGAGGAGCTAGGATAATTACCTTGGAAAATAACAAGTGGAGGAGCTTGGACTTCCCATTTCTTAAGAAACCAACCGAGAGCTTCATGAACAAGCCTTGGTTGCTTTTGATTTTTGATGAAAATGGTTTTTTCTTGGCTTGGTTGCTTGGTTTTTGTGCTTGCTTTAGCAAATTACTACCTTGCCCTTGAATTTGTGTGGTTCTTATTCAACCACACCTCCTTCCTTCCTATGTCATGCTTACCTCATCCTCATGATGTCATCCTTCCTTCCTTGTCTTCTTTCTATTGGTTGGATGACATCATTCCCATTAATCCCTTTGATTAACTTCCTAATCGTTTGCCTAATGACCGCTGATCTGCTATACGGTTCGCTTAACTTTCGTTCTCGTTTTATCGTTTGAAGGATCATACCCGGGATCTTATTACTTAGGTTCCCTTAACCTTTCTCAATATATTAAATTCCTTCTATGATCCTCTTTTATAATCCTTTAATTTAAATCCTTTTTATCCTGTTACCTCATACTCAATTCTCTCCGTATCTTGTGGATTTCCGGGAAAAACCAAAGTGTTCGGAATTGGATTCTGACGATCTTTACATACACTTATATACTTCATAGAGTACTAATAATATCCCATAAGATCAATAACAGAACCCCTACATAGCGTGGCATGAAAAGTTTTCTCGTTCAGCAAAAACACTATTCATAAGGGTTTCAAAATTTCTCAAAAATTGGGGTTATTACAGTCTCCCCTCCTTAAAAGGATTCCGTCCCGGAATCAGATAGAAAACAAATGGGGATACTTTCTTAGCATTACACTTTCTAACTCTCGAGTCAATTTTCCACATTGTGGTTCTACCACCAAACTCTGCCTAGTTTGATAATCCTTCTCCTAAGCACTTGTTCCTTTTCACTCTATAACCCTTCCTGGTTGCTCCATATAGGTTACGTCGGGTTGCATATCTATGCGCTCATATGCCCCTATTTGACTGGCATCCGAATTACACTTCCTTAACATTGATACGTGAAACACGTTACGACCTGCTACATGTTCGGGGTTAGGGCTAGCTTCTATGCTATCCTCCCAATACGTCTTAATATATCCAAGGGTCCAGCAATTCGTGGACTTAGCTTTCATTTCTTTCCGAACCTCATCAATCCTCTCCAAGGGATACCTATAACATTACTAGGTCCCCTATTTCATACTCTTTATCCTTTCGTTTCAAATCAACATACTTATCATGTCCATCTTGGGCTACTACCAGCCGTCCTCTGATTAGATCTATCATATCCTTGATCTTTTGGACTACTGCGGGTCCGAGTATCTTGCGCTCTACAACTTCATCCTAACATAAGGAAGATCGACATTGTCTTCCCTCAAGGATCTCATAAGGCGACATCTCGATAATGACATATGATCTATTGTCGTAAGATAACTCAATCCGAATTAAGTGATCATTCCAAATTCTTTCAAGTCTATTGCACAGACTCTCATCATAGCTTTTAACATTAAAGCTTTTGCTTCTCAATACCCATTCTTTTCCAGTTCGTAATCGCTATCACCTTCCGTTCCTAATATTATACGGGTTATACTATTGCTCGCTAGCGTTCTATAACCTTTTAATAACCACGTCAACCTCAGTATCACGAATGTGTTCCCATTCCGCATACTACCACCACTTTATTACTCCTTTTTCAGTTGTTTCTATTTTCCAAAATTTGATCAATCAAATAGAAGTAAAGGAATTTGTTGAGAGATCACTATGATCATGAACACTTGTTATATCGCATAGTTAGTACAGAAGGTGGCCAGCCTTTAGTACTTGACAAGCAATTAAACAACATGTGGTATCCTACTAGGCTTCTATCACAAAGATAGATAGTCATTCGGCAATACCTCCCCTTCTGGAAGGGTTGTTCTTCTCAGCTTACATGAAATGAAAAGAAGAGAAAAGAACGAACTGAAGAGAATTGTATATATGAAAAAAATATACAGCCACAAAATATCTGGCTTGGAACCTACCTCTGAACTATAGAGGTTTGTCATAGGAGAACAAAACATATATGTATTTATATCAACATCAAGTATTATAGCATCGCATTTCACGTGCCTAAATATTTTCTCTATCCCGTCCATCATTCTATGGACCCATGCTCTTCCTCGAGCTTATACACAATCACCTTTGAAACTCCCTCGACATCGAAAATCGAATCTGGGATCTCATTCTATACATCATCGCTACTAGAATTCTATGCTTGCACCGCAACCTTCCTCGTATAATAATACGACTCTCTATTGATAAGAAAGAATAATAATTCACTAGGTAGATACTCTACTTAATTAGTCTATCAATGATAACTTATACACTACCACGACCCGATTAGGGGTACTCAATCTCGACACCTATTCCAATACAACTCTCACGGTTGTAATCAGCTCATTACTCGCAGAATCATTGCTGCCTTACTATGGTCCACCACTGACCCACTGTCATCATTCACTTTCCATGAAATCTTAATAGCTAACCATACGGAGTCCATACATGTCGTATCAAATCCTTCTAAGGAGGTAACATAATCACCATTCATGATTCATGAAGAACACTCCTGATCCTGACATACATACATGACATGAAGCAAATAAAAGTGCAGAAGAGTTTCAATCAAAGCAACGATAGCAGGTTAATACCATTCTTAATCATATGCCTTCAATAGAAGACTTAACTCAAAGGTTTGTTTAGAGGACCTCCTAAGATAGATAGCCCGTTCATGGCGATTACGCGAATTAAACCTTTACCAACTACTATTACGGTCGGGTATTGCACAGTCATCAGAAGGAATGTCAATCTTCCAAACCATAATACAACCTTCACAGCTTTAACCATCATCACTGTATTCCTCTCGCACGAGCGCCTATAATTATCCTCTTACCTTTAAAGTGTCGGCCACCTCTTTGGCCTTTCCTGATAGTAAAATTTCCTTACAGTCAATTTCACATTAACCACCTCCAATAAATTTCTACCTTATTTCAATCACAGCTTATGTGAAAATGCTTTCCTTAAAATCTGATGAGTAAAAAAAAAAAATCACCATTTTTCCATAAGTTATTGCCTCAGTCTTTAGAGGTTAATCACTGTCAAGACTGACTCTCGATCATACTTAGAACATCTTCTATCTTAAGTCCTAATTTCCCTGAACAATTTCGACCATTACTGGTTCGATCCATACCTTCTCGTGGTTTAACACGTGCCTCACTTGGCATCAATATAATTACGTCATATTTCCTTTATCAATATTTTTATTCTTGAGAATTTCGAATATTTCCTTTCTCCTTGTAAAACCTCTAAGGTTATCCTTCAATCGTTCCTCCTGTATTCCCTAGATACAGGGCATATCAAAATACCATTTACTATTACTAGAACCATTGTCTATATACTTCTGAAAATTTCTTCACGAATTCTTAAAGGTTATTGTTACCTTAACCCTTTCCAAATCATACTGTCAAAACTCATACCGTCCCTATTAAGGGTGAAATGCAAACCTTTATGCATTCCCCTAGGATTCATTTTAAGTTACCGATGTTCTAGCCTTAATTCCACCTTTAAAAAGGTACAAGCATCCTTCCATGGATAAATAAAGTCATATATCCCTGATATGGGTATCTTATTCAATCATTCCCACCTCGATAGTAAATGCCTAATTTTACAATAACATCTGTATACAAAATGAGGTTAATCAAAATGGCCTCCAAAAGATAACAACGGTTATCCGCTTTTCTTGCCTAATCTGATAACGATAACATGGATGTTCTGGAAGATATTGGTCGTGTTCAACGTGAACTTCTTCTTAATAATTCCTTATTTACTTTTGTTGTTTATCTCAACAGTCACCTCAATGTTGGGATATCTTTCATATCTGGCGTCTCCCTTTCTGGGTATCATGCCACCGGTCTTACACTTCACCTTCTTGAAGGTCACTTCCTTCATCCAATTTTCTTAATTTCTTACTTTCTTATCCCCTTAGTCTATCCGCGTCTCATTATTTATCCTTCGAATTATCTCAAGGTTTCCTCGAATCCTCCCAACTTACAGGGGATAAACTATATGCATCTCTTATGCCTTCAACCGTCAACTTTAACTCATGGTGAATCACCCTCATCCTGACGATCATATACTTTTCTATTTCTATTAATAGGAGTCTTTGGGGTTTCCTCATACCCAACTCCCTTATCATTCCTCAAACTCTGTTGCCTTTTTATTCCTTTCCACTTCAATTCCTTTTTATTTTCCTTTCTCTTATCATTATTTCATGAACCAACACAACATAAGCATTGATTTCAAATATCCCGTCATTCTGGATTCGCGTCTTCAGAACGAATCTTAACAACTTTTACATCTTAGATTCATAATTTATCATACTCGTCTGCCTTTGTTCTGGCTCTAAAGCTTTTACACTATCTCCTTATCTTTGGGAATTACTTTCCCGAAAACAATTGACTGAACTTAAATCAGTTTATTATAATCTCTTGTTCCGTGCCTTCCTTGGCCTTTTACCGGCGGGTGGCCTCTCTCTTAGGAGGGTAAGTGATAAAAACAGTCTTTTGTGATTCGTCAATCATTTAGAATCTCAAATGATTCCTATATTTCCTTTAGCCAGGCTCTTGCCTCGACTGGGTCAGCTTGTTCCTTGGAACTCTGAGAGCTTAGCGATTTAAAGGTCCTGGAAGAATTTCCCACCGCACTGTCTCCTCAGGGTGGTGGTTGGGGATAATAGTCTAAGTTCTTTTTATACAGGTCCATGAATTTCCGTATAGGAGTACCGTCTTGGGTCTCCTTATCTCGCTCGACTTTTGTTTCCTCAGTCTAAATGTTTCTTCCTACTCCCCATAATCGGGGTCATCTTTTAATTTAAAATCCTCATTTTCCACTCCATTATGTCATGGGTTCCTTCTATCTTGATGGCGACCTCCCTGACTATCGCGTTCAGGGTTTGCTCTAAATCTTATTCCTCAACTATGGCTCTCATCTAAGTTCTCATCCTTACACTCTTGAACTTTCGGAACCCAAATTCTATAGGAATACCTCATTATTCCCTTATCATCTTTCTCGATATTAATCTTTTATCTAATTGTTGGCTCTCTATCTTCATTCATAACTTTTTCTGGCACAATATGATCTTTTCCAATAATTCGGGTTGTATTGCAATCTCAAACAGCTTTTCGGTACCGGCTCCGGTTACCTTCACTACTATTTCCATTTTCTCAAAATCTCTTATAAACTCTCCAAAAGACATTATCAACTTGAGTCTCTCCTTTTTACTAAGGGCATCAGCCACCATATTGGCTTTCCCCGAATGATAAAGAATCTCCCAATCATAATTCTTGATTAGCTCTAACCGCCTCCTCTGGCGTATGTTGAGCTCTTTCTACGTAAGAATGTACTAGAGCTCCTATGGTTTGTGAATCTCACACTTCTCTCCATACAAGTAGTGCCTCAAATCTTTAGGGAAAAACTATTGCCACGAGCCCAAGCTCATGGGTGGGGATATCGAATTTTATACTTCCTTAATTGTCTTGACGCAGACGCGATTATCTTGCTGTGCTATATAAGAAGCACCCTAATTCCTTATGCGAAGCGTTACTTACAAATCACAAAATCTCATTTTTCATCCGGCAACGCCAACATATGGGCCGCCACCAACCTTTGCTTCAGTTGTTAAAATCTTTTCTCGTATTTCTCTGTCCATTCGAACTTCTCAGTCTTACGAGTAAGCCGCGTTAAAGGGGCTACTATCTTTACAACTTGAACGAACTTCCGGTAGTGACCGGCCAATCCTACCTCTGGTAGTTTCCCTAACCATGGTCATCAATTCCTCAGTGGTCCTTTATCCATTCTTGTCAGGATCCTCCATGGGATCCTCCTCAGCAACTATCCCTTCTAGGACAACATCCTTAATATCAACATCATCCGGTCCTGCATTAGGACACTCTATCGGATCCACAATCCGATCTCCAATTAGTAATAAAATATCATCGCGCTGTTGCTCCTCAACCTCAGGGTTCGGAGTCCCGCTACTCTATACGATAACGAACTACGCTTCTATCGCTACATTTATAAGGGTTCCCATAAGGGTTTTAACTGTCAGTACTACGTTAGGTAGTCCGACTATAAACTTGGCAAGAGTTCTTATTATCTTAGTGAACTTATTATCTTAACGTCCCATCATCTCTGAGGTTTATAACGCTTAGCTCTGATACCATTTCTGTAACACCCCCAGATCCGGGGTCGGGGATCCGGGTCGTCACGGTCTTTCTTTCCACAATATCACTTCACTTAATTAATAATAACCAACCTTATGCTGTGACCCCACACTAACATACACCACAACCCGTTATAGTCTCAGAGATGAAATTCAAATAAGTACAAGTCTTTGAATCCACAATTTAAAAGTTATTACAACCCAAAACGATTACTTGATAAATTTACAGTTAATTGCCATTATCTGCCACAAGTTATAATTATACATAATTGATTCTCCAAAAGCAGATGGTCTAATCTACAATAGATCTACCTCTGCAGCTATAGCAGCTACGACATCAACGGGAAGACGCGGAACGCTTTCCACGCGCTTGCGCTGGGTCTGCTGGAGTCTGGTCATCTTTCCTAACTGTTGTTGTGTGATGAAAGAAGAAAGCAAGGGTGAGCAGCAAGCCCACCAAAATAATATGTATAATGATTTACAATATATGAGCCTACTCATAATACTCATGAAAGTCTTGGTCAAAAGAAATGAACCAAGTTCGATATCTTAATGCGATGAAGTCGCAAAATATTCAGTATATATACATATATACTTTTCAAAATATTGGAAGTCCTCTTCCATGCATAATATACACAAAGTCCCAGTGTATAACTGTATATAAAAAAATATCGTTGCAAGGTGATCTCATATATCTAACCTTGTCTCAACGTTTTTATGAAAATCTTTGTCATTCATAAGACAATTATTAATTAGATATAAGTTTAAAAGATGAGGTTACCAAATACCCCAATATACTTATATCTTTCCCAATACTACTTGAACTACCACCGTTCAAGTTATAATCAGTTTCAAAAGTTCATCACATAGATGAGACTACAAGACAAGATTTGAATAGATTCAATCTTTGAAATATTATTGAATGAAATAAAGTTACGAGATACTTTATTTAGCCCCGATATATATATATCCACATATATATATCTCTTAAACATTTCCTGGAACCTCTGTTATGTAAAGTATGAACAGAGTTTGAAACATCCAATGAATTTTGGAAAGGAAAAGAATTTTGGCATAAACCCGATATCTTGCTGATCAGGCACAGATACCAATAAGTAACCTTTTCTACTGTAGATGGATGAATTCCTCACCGGTCATCACCCTGGTCATAATTAAGACCTCGCGCTCGACCGTACCCCGGCCCCTCACGCGTTGATGGACTGCCACCCAGCCACTTACACAATAATAGACCGTACCCCGGCCTGTCGCTTATGCCGACTCAATGAGATGGGCTTACTTCCCGAACGTTGGGCAAGTAATCAATTCATTTACCAAATCTGCAACCTCGTTGCGAATATAAAATACACCACAGAGCCGGATTCCCCAGGTTTTGAGCAAGTATTTAAATCCCCTTTAAAAAGGAAGATCTTAAATATAAAAATGAGTTTTGGGATCCGCTCTGACTTTTTTAAAAATCATTTTGAAGACTCGAAAACACTTTAAAGAGTGTTTGGAGTAAAGCTGATTTAATGAAGTAAATCAGTCCCCAGAATATTAGAAAATATCTGAATATTTATTAATTAAATAATATTCCCATAAAGAATAATCTTTATCAAAATAATTGAAGTAGAAGTATTAAAATTTACACTTGAAACGAGTATTAAATAACCAAAGATATACTTATATGAAAGTATTATCTTTATTTGAATAATCGAAAATAAGTTTGATTATTTACACCTTATTCTTTAATAAAATAAAGAATATACCTCAGCAAATAATCGGAGTCATAGATCCTCAAATGAATATTCAAATAATATTCAATAAATAAAATAAGCTGAGTCATAATACCTCGAATGAATATTATAAATAATATTCATTAAATAAAATAAAGGAGTCATACATCCTCAAATGAATATTCAAATAATATTCAATAAATAATATAAAAGAGTCATAAGTCCTCGAATGAATATTCAAGATAATATTCAAATAATAAAATAAACTGAGTCATAAACCCTCGAATGAATACTCAAATTAATATTCAATTAAGTAAAATAAAGGTATCGAATAAACCTTATTCGATCCACAGTTTTAAAAACTATATCCATATATATAAATAAATATATATATATATATAATATACTCGGGAACATCGACTCCCGGTTTAGAAATATGTTCACCTTTTATCCCCTATACTAAGGGTATACGCAACTACTTGCTTATTTCTAGCATAGGTATTATGTAACTATAAGCATTGAAATCCACAGATAGATAACCAGATTACGAAACAGACATGCATATATACCATATCAGCATGCTCCAATATATCGCAAAATTTGCTAATAACAATCATGCACTATCACAAGATAATGCATATACATATATTTACATCACAACAACAGTATAACGGGTAGAAAACTTGCCTGAGCGACTGGGGGTTACGAATGGCTCGGGACGAGTCTGGTAACCTATAAACAACAAGTAAGTTGGAATTAAACCAAAATCACTTGTAAATCTATGCTTTAGCTAACTTAGACTCTAATGCTAGTTTTACGCTCACCGATTCGCTTAAGTCACTCGGGTACTCTCGGCTCCATCATTTTTAATAACTTAACCTTTACGAGTCTTAAAGCGATTCCTTCGTGAATGACTTACCAACTGCCTAACACACTTACCATAAATGTTTCATACATTAATTCACCCTTTTTGGTCTTTAACCTACATTTCAAAGTAAGGCGAGGGAAAAAGTTTCGTTCGCGAAACACCGTTACTTGAAACGGTCGTTTCTCCTAAACCGTAAATCGGAATCGAACGAACTACATATCAAAACGAAGCTCGTAACATGAACTATCTAAACATGACAATGGTCAAAACCTAGCAGTGAGTTCAAGGGTTCTGATGCTATGCACAAAAACAGTCCAAAGAAAATCGGCCGTTACGACGGCTATGTTTACGCGATTTCCCAAATTTAAACCACTCGATACCAACCACAAATCAACCCCAAATCAATCATACAACAATCATCCATCCTTATCACATCATAACAACCCCAACAAATCCATATTAACCATTTATACTTATTCCTCACATGAACTAAAAGCTTTACTTAGGTTCTTTAACTAATTACCAAGATTTACAACTCCAACAATACAACAAAACCAACTAATCTCTACAAACTCAACCAAACTTCAACCAATCAAGCATCATGCCTCACATATGCTATATCAAACACATTCAATCCTAATTACTCAAAACTAAAGCTAGGGTTTGTAGTTTATACCTTCCTTGGAGAGTGGAGAATCAAGAGGATGGCTTGGAATCACCTTTAAAGCCCTTAACCAAGCTTAATCTAAACAAAACTTCAAGAACACAAATTTTAGTTCTTGAAAACACTATTCACCATCTTCTTTGATGATTTATAGAAAAAGATTGGCTTGGAATTAGAAGCTTAAACTTATAGGAAGTATGTAACTTAACTAGGAGGAGCTAGGATAATTACCTTGGAAAATAACAAGTGGAGGAGCTTGGACTTCCCATTTCTTAAGAAACCAACCGAGAGCTTCATGAACAAGCCTTGGTTGCTTTTGATTTTTGATGAAAATGGTTTTTTCTTGGCTTGGTTGCTTGGTTTTTGTGCTTGCTTTAGCAAATTACTACCTTGCCCTTGAATTTGTGTGGTTCTTATTCAACCACACCTCCTTCCTTCCTATGTCATGCTTACCTCATCCTCATGATGTCATCCTTCCTTCCTTGTCTTCTTTCTATTGGTTGGATGACATCATTCCCATTAATCCCTTTGATTAACTTCCTAATCGTTTGCCTAATGACCGCTGATCTGCTATACGGTTCGCTTAACTTTCGTTCTCGTTTTATCGTTTGAAGGATCATACCCGGGATCTTATTACTTAGGTTCCCTTAACCTTTCTCAATATATTAAATTCCTTCTATGATCCTCTTTTATAATCCTTTAATTTAAATCCTTTTTATCCTGTTACCTCATACTCAATTCTCTCCGTATCTTGTGGATTTCCGGGAAAAACCAAAGTGTTCGGAATTGGATTCTGACGATCTTTACATACACTTATATACTTCATAGAGTACTAATAATATCCCATAAGATCAATAACAGAACCCCTACATAGCGTGGCATGAAAAGTTTTCTCGTTCAGCAAAAACACTATTCATAAGGGTTTCAAAATTTCTCAAAAATTGGGGTTATTACACTCCACCAACCCAGCCTTCCAGTTCTCAACCACAGCCTACCATCAGAACATACTTTCAACCAGTACAATCCTCTCAACCACAATCATCAGCACCTACCATCAGAACCTCACCTCTCAAATCCAAACCAACCTTTGGTACTTCTCAAAAGGTGCTAGTTGTAAAATCTGACACATCCTCAAGGCCCAAAACTAAAAGGACCAAATCTGTTCCTCAATCTCCACCAAGGATAAATAGAAGGCTGATTCTGAGAGATGTATCAAATGAGGATGAACATGTCCAGGTCCCAACATCAGAACCTGTGACAAATTTAATTAACTGAGATCCAATCTTCAGTGGAACTCCGTCTTTTTCTACTCCTATCAGATGATGCCAAAGGGGGAGAAGGTAGTTAAGTCCAAATGCTCAACTAGCCAAACTCTGAAGAAAAAGGATGATTCTGAAGATGACTAGGGAAACCCTAGGAAGGGCAAAGGTCAAGGTCAAGGTAAGCAAAGTAGCAAAGTTTCTTCACAGAAACTAATATCTGATTCTAGAAAATCTTCTATACAGAAGAATACAAGTTCTGAAGCTGTGAATGCTCAAGTTCTGAAAGCAAATTCTGATAATCAAAGTCTGATATCAAGCTCTGATATTCTGATTCAAGCTGAAAGTCAAGACTCTCAGAAGTTTTTACAAACTCTGAAGCTTAAGGGAAGGGAGACTACTGTCTACTATAAGGATCCCAAGATTCAGACTCTTGATGAAGAAATTGCTAAAAGATTGTTTCTCAAGCATAATCCTGGAATGGATTTAGAGACTCTAAAGGAGGAAGAAGCTAGATTTGTAACTGAGAAGACAAATCCTAAGTCTAAAGCTTCTAATGCAAAGAAACCTCCAAGGCCTAAGGAAAAAGGCATTGTGATCAAGGAAAGGTCAACTTCTGATCCTTCAAAGCCCAAGACAAGATCACAAGTTAAAATTGATCCCAAAGCAAAAGGGAAAGAAAAGATTGATGAACCAGTAAAGAAGCAGAAAATGAAGATTCCTCAAATTCTGATGAATCCTGTGTGCAAAATAGATCAAGTCATTGAAGAAACTGTTGAAACTTTGAAAAGAAGAAAGATGAAAGAAGAATCTAAGACAACCTCTGACATAGCTCAAGTTGTTCAGAGTGAAGAACATCAAGCTACAGAAGGATCTGTAAATCCTGATCAAGTCATCAAGACATCAACCTCTGACAAAGCTCAAGTTGATATGGGCAAGATGACAATTGTTGATAAGAAGAAGCTGATATGGAAGAAAGCTACTCCAGTAGAACCTAAGACCAATCTAATGATTAATCAACTTGCAACATTTGGGTTGAGAGCCAAGCAACCTAGAGATAGAGCTGGATTAGGTTCTGATGAAGAAAAGATACAAACAGGAGTAGAAGTCACTCTCAGAGATCCGTTCATTTTGACTGACAAACCATATGAACAAATCAAACAAAAGCACCTTGACAAAGTGCTGTCTACTCAAATTGTCATGGATACTCATGATAAATCAGATGTGAAAGAGAAGTTAATTTTATTTCTCAATGATAGCAGAACTTACAGACTAGCTGATACTGATGTGCTAAAGAAGTCTATCAAAGAGCTTCAACATATTCACTATCTTCTGGAAGTAAAATCTGATGTTACAAGAAGATGGTCAAATTACATATTGAAGGCTATAAGAGATCTTCTCAGAATCTCTGGTACAAAAGCTTCTCAATACATTCCAAAAATAATTGAAGATGATGGAAGAGAAATTCTTATGAGGAAGAATTCTGCTATGGTAGAAGTAATTCTGAAAGGAAAATGCTTATGTTACAATGAAGACTCTTCACATCCTAGAGTTATCAGACTTGGAGATGGTCTTGAAAGAACATCAATTGATGCACTCAGAACAGTCATTTATCAGATTGGTGATAATGAAGATGAAGAACTGATGCAAGTCAAAGCACAGTTAGTTGAAATTCTGAGAAAATCTGAAGACAAGCTGGTAAAAGACTTTACAAGGAATCGCTTTGGATTCAGATTGATCCAGTGATATTGGTAAAACTACATGTACTGTAAATTATAGTTAGTTATCTAAATAAACTCTCATTGTATTTGTACTTCAATGTTTTTGACATCATCAAATCTATTAACGTGTATATTTTCCATAATTTACAAGTTGGGGAGATTGTTAGATATATTTGTGATGTCATGTCTAATCTGTTGTGTTTAGTTTCAGAACTTAATATCAGGACTTATCAGGACTTACTGGAAATCAGAACTTACTGAAGTCAGAACTTATATCAGAACTTAAGGCGTCAAAAGATATATCAGGACTTAAGTGCGGGAAGACTTCAGATAAGGAATGCGACTGATTTACAGGAGATGATATGGATTAAATAAATAAAGATATACATGGAGAGTTGGACAACTATAGGACTATAGAAGATAATATTTGATTGATATATTTTAGGAAGAAATATATTTAATATCAATTAGAAGATATCTTATAACTGTGTACTATATAAACACAGCTTAGGGTTTACACTATAAGTGTTATTATTCACGAGAACATTATACATTGTAACCTAACAGCTCTTCGTGATATTGTTCATCACTGAGAGAGTAGTTTAACCTACTTTGTAACAGAGCTTATTATATTGAATAAACTTGATTATTGTTACATACTTGTCTTCTAAATCGATTTGGTTATATAAACACTATATTCAACCCCCTTCTATAGTGTTGTGTGACCTAACATATTTTCATCGTCGGCTCCGCTTATGGATTCTACGAATTTCTAATCGCGCGGTCTTGACTCCGATATTTTTATAAAATTGAAAAATTATTATTTTCACTTGAAATTTTCATAAAAGTTAAGGAACTTTATTTACTACTTTCTGTTAAAACTTTCATGATTTATGAACTTTTTTAAGTCGATCCTTTTTATTTTCAAAGTTCGTAATTCATAGCAGTTTTTGTAGCGTAAATCACTTTTAGTAAAACGACCATAACTTCTGATCCGTAAATCGGAATCAAGCAATTCAATCCTCTAAACTATCCTTATAACATTTTCTATAATAATCAAGTGTTATTTTTTCAAAAAACAACAGTTTACATCTTCGAGACTTTCTACAGAAACTTAATGTTCTATTTTGCTCGTTTTAGCGAGATTACGGTTACGATCCGAGTTTCGTTTACGCCTTAAATATTTATACTACCACCAACAATCATCATATCATCATCACCACACTAAATCCTCTCAATAACATTATGTTCTTGAGGCAACAATCATGAACCTTAAATCTACTTAACTAAACATCAAGATTACAACAGTACATTCACCAAAACTAGGTTTACAACTATGTTCTAAAAGATTCTTGAAATTAAACCTTAAGTAAGGATGGGTCAAAGATTTATACCTTTCTTGAGAGCTTGAGATGTTTTCTTGATGATGGTGAAGTCTTGGCAGTGCTTGGTAGGGTTTTTGGAACCTAAAACAACCATTAAAATCAAGAAACCAAAGAAGAGTTACTATTCACACTATTCACTATCATCTTTCTTGAATTTATTTCACCCATAAAACCTTGATAAAATGAGCTTAAAAATTTATCTTAACTTACTTTAGGATGTATAAAGCTTGAGAATTAATGGGGGAATTTTTCCATGGCTAGAACTTGAAGTTTTGAAAATGATTTCTTCTTGTTTCTTGTTAGGTCCGAATGGAAGGTGTTGTGGGAGAGAGAGAGAGTTTTTTTGTGTTGTTTCTTGGGTACATCTTTGAATAATGCTTGTATATTCTCTAGTATATAACCTATAATAGATTTAAGTTGGCAAATCCTTGGACAATTCTTGCTAGCCTTTCTAGATTACTAGCTAAGCTAGTAGTTTAGTCTTTAGCTTAGTATTCGCTAGCCTTATATGATCATTTCTATAACCTTAGCTTACTATTTATATAACACCCCCAAATCCGGGGTCGGGGATTCGGGTTATTGCGAGTTCCATTTCCCTTATCAATACTTAATCTTAACAGTCAACCAACTACTGAGTACTGTGACCCCACAATATACACACACACACACCACAACTTATAGTCTCGGAGATGAATGCCAAAAATAACACAAGTCATTTTATTCCACAATTATAAACCGTTACACCTTAAAAAGGGTTTCTGAATAATTTACATATTCCTTGCCATTATTACAATTCATATTATACATAAGTCTGGTTCATCAATAGTTGAAAACCTAGCCTATTGGTAGCTCATACCTCAGCTACGGCGGCATCAACGCTTCCAGAAAACTGTGGAACGTTTTCTAACCACTTGCGAATTGGAAGCTTGGTCTTGTTCATCTTTTCTATCTGTTGTTGTGTGATGCAAGAAGAAAGCAAGGGTGAGCAACAAGCCCACCAAAATAATATGTATAATGATTAACAATATATGAGCATTCTCATAGTACTCATGAAAGTCTTGGTCAAGAGGAAATGAACCAAGCTGATATCTTAACGCGACCAAGTCGCAAAATATTCAGTATATATATATACATATATATATATACTTTTCACAATATTTGAAATCCTCCGACATGTATAGCATCCACAGAGTTCCAGTCTATAACTGTATAAAAATATCGTTGCAAGGTGATCTCATATATCTAACCTTGTCTCAACGTTTTTCTGAAAATCTTTGACATGCACAAGATAATCATTTACTAGATATAAGTTTAAAAGATGAAGTTACAAGATACTCCAATATACTTATATCTTTTCCCGAATACTACTTGAACTACCACCGTTCAATATATAAATAGTTCATCCCATAGATTAAGCTACAAGACAAAACTTGTATAGAATCAATCTTTAAAATATCATCAAAATAAAATGAAGTTACGAGATACTTCATTTGATGCAAACATCATTTTGAAAACATGAACCTGCCAACACTCAACAATCGCCCAACCGTAGCCTTTCTATCGAAGTGCTCTGGGTAGTGTTGCAGAAATATCCAATTGGATGATGAACTCATTACGGGAGTTTGCCATGCCAGGAAGACCACTTACGATGATCAGTCATAGTAGTGCAACCCCACCATTTTCTACATGTAGAGGAGAACCTGTCGGATTTACTTGTCAACCGAACACTGGACTCCTAAGGAATGGACCGTCTTAGCGGAACTTCCAGGCCATTTGGGCCAATATAATAAGGCTGGGCCGGCGCTACTCGACCACTTACGCCACTCCTAGTTCAGATGAAATCCATGACTCTGAAACGTAAAGCTCGTCCCCCCTTTCCCCAAGTAGAAACTTGTTGATACGGCTCCACCAAGAAGTCGTATCTAGTTGGAAAGGAAAACTCACCGATATTTCCCAGGCGATGCCTGTTAATGGATTAGCTTGTTCCAAGAATTTTACTTCCCGAGTGTTGGGTAAGTAATCAAAAACTCTTTTATCAAAATAGCAACCTTGTTGCGAATATGAAACACACCACAGAGCCGGATCCCTCAGGTTTTGAGCGAGTATTTATATCCCCTTCGAAAGGAGGATCTTAAATATAAAAATGAGTTTGGGATCCGCCCTAACCTTTAAAATTATTTTGAAGACTCGAAAACATTTTTAAGAATATTTGGAGTGATGCTGATTTAATAAAATAAATCAGTCCCAATATATTAGAAAATATCTGAATATTATTATTTAAATAATATTCCCATAAAGAATAATCTTTATAAAAATAATTGAAGTAGAAGTTGTAAAACTTATACTTGAAATGAATATTAAATAATCAAAGATATACTTATACGAAAGTAATATCTTTATTTGAATAATCAAAAATAAGTTTGATTATCGACACATTATTCTTTAATAAAATAACGAATATTATTTAGTAAATAATCGGAGTCATAAGTCCTCGAATGAATATTCAAAATAATATTCATTAAGTAAAATAAAGTTATCGAATAAACCTTATTCGAATAATAGTTTTGGAAACTTTTCTTATATATATATAAATATATATATATATAAATATATTATACTCGGGAACATCGACTCCCAGTTTAGAAAATGTTTACATTTGGGTCCCCTATACTAAGGGTATACGCAACTACTGCTTACCTCTAGCATAGGTATTATGCAGTTTATAAGCAATTGAATCAATAATTAGATATCAAGATTATGAAACAGGCATGCATATATACCATATCAACATGCTCCAATATATCGCAAGATTTGCTAATAACAATTATGCACTTATCACAAGATAATGCATATACATATATACATCACAACAACAGTATAACGGGTAGAAAATTCGCCTGAGTGCCTTTGGATAGACTTAAGCTTAGAGTGGGTCCGATAACCTATGAATAACAACATAAGTCGGAATTAAACCCCGGTCGCTTAAGAAACTAGACTTTAACCATTTAGAGTCCTAACGTTCGTTTTCGCGCTTAACGATTCACTTAAGTCGCTCGAGTACCCTCGGCTCCACCATTTTTAATAAATTAACCATTAAGAGTTTTAAGGAGATTCTTTCGCAAGTGCCTTACCAACTGCCTAATACACTTTACATAATTGTTTCATATCCCAATTAGTCATTTAAAGTCCTTAACCAAGGTTTCAAAGTAAGGCGAGGGGTAATGGTTCGTTCGCAAAACTCCGTTACTTAAAACGGTTGTTTCTCCTAAACCGTACATCGGATTCAAACGAACCACATATCAAAACGAAGCTCGTAACTTGAACTATCTAATCATGGCAATGATCAAAACCTAACAGGGAGTTCTCGGGTCCTGATGTTAAGAGCAAAAACAGCCTAAAGTAAATCGGACATTACGACTGTTATGTTTACGCGATTACCAATTTTTATTCTACTCCAAACCAACCACCAATCAACCACAATTCATTCATACAACCAAAATCCATCCATGCCATACTACAACAGCCCCAACAACTCAATATTACCAATTCATACTTATTTCTCAATCATGAACTAAGAGTTTACTTAAGTTCATTAACTAATAACCAAGATTTCCAACTCCAAAAACATCACAAAACCAACCAATCTCTAAACACACAATAATCATGCCTCTCATCAACTAAACTACTCATAACAAGCTCTAAACATGATTACACACCCATTACACTAACCCATCATCTAAACATTAGGAAATTTAAACAACAAAACTTAAGACTAAGATCATGAAGAGTTATACCTTCCTTGAAGCTTTTAATCCATGAAAGATCCTTGGAATGCCCATGGAAGCCTTAATCTAACTTCCTACAAGCTTGATCTTTCAAAGAAATCAAGAACACAAAAATTAATTTCAAGAAAGTACTATTCATCATCTTCTTGAATGATTTATAGGAAATGCTAGGAAAGGATTTTGAAGCTAAGATTCCTAGGAAGTATGTAACTTAAGTAGGAGAAGCTAGGATAATTACCTTGTAAATTAGCAAGTGGAGGAGCTTGGACTTCCCTTTTCTTAAGAAAGAGGTCGAGAGCTTCAATGGAGAAAAAGAAGTCAAGTTGTGTTTTTGGTGAAATGAATGGTTGGTTGGTTGTTTTTGGTGTTTTTGTTTTGATTTATTACTTTTTACCATGGTAACTTTTGTGTGGTTCTTAATCAACCAACAACACACATTACTTTGTCATGCTTATGTCACCTTGTTATGTCATCCTCCCCCACTTGTCCTCCTCTTATTGGTTTGATGACATCATCCTCACTAACCTCTTTGATTAGCTTCTAATTACTTGGCTAATGACCGATGATCTGTTATACGGTTCGCTTAACTTTCGTTTTCGTTTATCGTTTGAGGGATCATACCTGGGATCTTATTACTTGGGTTTCCTTAACCTTTCTCAATACATTATATTCCTTTTATGATCCTCTCTTATAATCCTTGAATTTAAATCCTTTTTATCCTGTTACCTTATACTCAATTCTTTCGATATCTGGTGGATTTTCGGGGAAAATAAAATGTTCGGATTTGGATTCTGACGATCTTTACATACACTTATTTAACATATAGAGTACTAATACGATCTCAGATTAACAATAAAAGAACCCCTACATAGTGTGGCATGAAAAGTTTTCTTATTCAACATAATCAGCAAAAAGCACTATTCATAAGGGTTTCAAAAATTCCAAAATTTGGGGTTATTACAATTTGATAAAGTAACCATGGTTACTTTTCTACCATGGTTAGTTAGTGCGATACATTTTTTTAATCATTTACGCGTTTGTTCGGTCGCTTAAATGTTTTCGTAATAATTTCTCATAAACGGTTCACGGCGTAAATCCTTTCGTATTTATTCTTTATGTTTTGAAGTATCGTCCTTTGATATAAATCCATAGGATTTTAAATTCGTAATTATATTGTGATCCCTGTAATCCTCGATGATTCATAAATATGGTCGATTTTCAAAGTTCGTTTTCTTCGAAAACTAATAGCGTTTACATACACTCATTTGGTACCTATAATCATAATATCTACTTTGAAACTCATTTTCTCGTGCACAACATAGTGTGGGTTAAAAAGTTTTCCCCGTCTGTCAGGGTTACTATTCATTAAACGTTTTTACAAAGTCTCAAAAATTCGAGTTATTACAACTTAATTCTTAGTTATAAACAACCTCAATTTGTTATCGTCTTAGCATTGAATAATAAACATACATTGTTGCTTAAGTGTGTGAATTAATTAGTTAAACGTCTCTGTGGGAACAAACTAGAAAAGATTTTATACTACTTGCGAACTCATATAATTGCGTTTAATATTAGCGCGTGTTTAGCGACTAACAGATATCTGGACAATTCTCAAACTCTGATAATTAAGTCTGCTGATATTTTTGAAGCATGGTATCTTATTATGTGTCAGCACTTGCTAGATACTGATTTTTGTGCTAAATATTTGATGCCATGATAACATGCAAATTGTGCAAAATGATCTTATGTGAAAATTGCATGTTAAACTACTGATTATGCTTATAAACTCTGTTATTAGTTAAACTTGTTTTGACTAATAGTTTATGTCAGTAGTTGATAAATCCTGATAATTGTGATTACCTACTGATAATGGTCAAACTTTGATTGACTATTTTTTTATGACAATAATGTTTAAATCAGCATTGTAATTACAAGGTTGAAGTTAGCCTCAAATAGGAAATTTTTCATGGTTACAGGTGTTTACCGTTGAGTAAGATTTGGAACATGTTTGTTTAATGCTTAACTTTATTCCCGGGGACTATGCATATAGTAACACATATTTATATAATTACTTTTTAAGTCAATCGTATATCGACACGTGTCCTATTAAACTGAACATGACTAAATTAGTGGAGAAAAGTGTTGTATAAAATCAATTTTTGATTTTAGATGATACTTTACTTATCCATGTTATCCTCTCTCCGCTACTTTACGCTTCTCAAAATCGTAAACTCTAAAACCCTAAATATTGTTTGTAATTATTTCTTAAAAAAAAATTAACCATGACTTCACATGCTGCTTCTAAACCATTTGACTACGGTGGTACAAAGTTTCTGACTAACAACTATTCAACTATCTTGTCTAACAACAATGTGAAAGTTGATTTTAATATTTTTTAGGATTTTTTAGATCTAGTGAGATTGGGTTCGCTCTCACAGCTCCACCCACAATCTCTGGTGACCAGGTGCATGCTATCAGGAGAACTGGCGTATTTGATGATGGGGGAGCTAATGGATCTCCAAGCCTTGTTTTTGAATTTGACAATACAACAAGGATAGTAACTCCTCAAACTGTACGGGATGCATTGCAGTTGCTGACTCATACCTCCTACTCAAGTTTGGTAGGTGATATTAGGGTGAGGAGATTCTTTACTGAGATTGGCTATGACAAGGATTTGAAGAACCTTGGTCAATTAAAAAGGAATGGACTAAAGAAGGAATGGAATTTCTACTTTGATTGCATCACAAAGGCTTTCAACAACAAATCTTCAAACTTTGATGCCTTGCCCATTATGACGCAATAGATAGGGTACTGTCTAATTCATGGTTCACATTATGATTATGGTAGAGTAGTTCTGTCTTTTATTGGTGATAGGATAAATGCTGATAGAAATATAGTATATTTTGCTAGATTCTGCCAGTTGATTTTTAATGCTTGTTTTCCTAATACCACTATCCCCTCTAATCCAATAGTGTTAGTGTTTAAGTTGACAAAAAGGGCTTTTTCTGACTTAATTTCACAAGATGAAAAGTGGTTGCATTTATCTCCTTTGAGGTTACCATTAGTTGCAAGAAACTTGCTTTTGGCAAGGCTTCCTGAGACTTATGGTTTGCTTAAAAGTCAAAGTTCTAAGCTGCAGGAAATCACCATTGGAAACCCTCATGTAGCTCACCTCAGCATAACAACTCAAACACTAAAACAATCTAAAGCAGAAGCCACCTCAAGTGTCTCTTAAAAGACACTTGTTGTAAAGAAGAAAGAAAGACTTGATCAAAAGAGCTACAAATCCTGCTGTAGCTAAGTCAAAAGTTGAGGCATCTCAAGTTCCTCATTATTCAAGGCCTTCATAAATTGTAAAGAGGAAACTTATACTTGCTGGATTAGAATCAGATTCAAATGAGGCAATGCTACCTTATCTTCCACATTTCCAAACTTTTCGTCTGATTTTTATCCAAAACTAGTTGTTCCATCAATTGAAAGAGACATAGTTGTTGATGCAAATTCCAGACCAAAGAGAAGAAGATTGGTCAAAGCCTATTATAATAAGAACTTGCTCAAGCTTAAATAGAAAATTGCTGAGGAGACACAGAGTGCATTAAATCTAAACTCTGACATCCATTCTACTGCTAATGCGCTTGTAGAAATGTCTGAAACTCCAGCTATGCAATATCACAAGAGAGCAAGGGAAGTCTCTCATGAGCAATTAGAAGCTAGTGTCAAGAGGTTGCAAGGGAAGGGACTTTTTCCTGGATCAAGCACACAAGAAGCTGTATCTCAAAGGGGTACATCAGCTATATCTTTTGATCCAATCCCACAAGAACTTGTACCTCAAAGTGGTGCAACAGATATTGCAGCATAAGAGCCTCTGATTGAAACTGCTCAGGAGTCTATTACTGTAATTGTGGAGAAGAGTACACAAGAACCTGGTTGTCAAAATCATCCAGCAACTCCTAATTCTCCATCTACACAAGAACCATTGCATCCAAGTTGTAATGCAAGCCTTACTCCTATTGTAGTGACTCTTATTATTGATGCTGAAGGCAGAGTTCATCCGTCTCAACTGTCTACTGATATTTTATTAGTACCACAACTGAATGTTCGCACAGAATCTGCATCTTCAGATTCATGAGGTATAAATACTATTATTACTTTATCAACATTTATTTTAAATACTGATTTAGTTCTTTCAATATATATTGTATGCTTTTTATGATATAAATCACGTTGACATGATTACATCTAGACCTTAGTTAAGGACTACCTCTAGTTGTATGATCACAAATCACCCTTCTTTAGCCACCTCTTATTTCTGTAGGATAATCTTTCTGAGCCTTTTTTTGTGAGATCTGTGAAAATATTGAGAGAGAAAACAGAATTTAAGAGAGATAGGATCCTTCCTGGCAAAAGGAGAGGTAGATGAGAGATAGGATTTAGTAATCCTTGTGAGGAAACTCTGACTATTAAAAGTTATGAGATGTGTGGTGTGAGAAGTAGTGAGACTACAATAAAAGAATAGAGAGATTAAGTTTTATTTGCTATATGTTTGTAGATGCTCAGAGTACTAAAGGAACAGATGCTGAGCAGCAGTCTGTTGAATCTAAGGAAAATTCTGATGTACGTACCAAAGGCTATTAATCCCCCTGCAAGTCTAAGTACTGATTCTTTCTTACACTCCATACATTCTACTATTCCACCACATGAGATAATCACTATTTTTGTTGAAAAAAAAGACCATTTACTCTACTTTTCCATCACCTTAAGAAATCCCAATTGTTGTTGAAGATGTAGTAGCACACCAGTCCTTCATAAAGATTCATCCATTTCAGAATCACCACATCATTCTATATGACCTGAGCTCCTGGAAGTTAATCTTGAAGCTCCAATTCATTTATCTACAATAATTGAAGATGTGGAGATAACTGTTAAAGGTGTGGAAGCTTCTGAAGCTACTTGATCATATACTGCACCAATTTCTCATTCTATTCTGCATGCTGAAGCTGGTGATAAAGTTCATCAATTAGTGCCAGATTCGGCTGCAATTGAAGAATCTAATGTTAGTAAAGAAACTCATGTATCTAATACTATTTTAGATCTTGAGGATGATCTTTTCTTTCCTGAAGATATGCCTATGCATGTGAGACAACAGAAAATAAATAGTTAGATGTTAAGAAGAAGCAGGATTATTATGATAATCTCTGGAATGCTCATTGGAAAGATAATACATATCCTATTTGCAGAACACAAGCAATTGAACATCTGGAAACAGCAGAACAGAAGATTACAAATCCTGATATGTTGAATCTTCTGAAAGAATCAACTTTAGTTGTCAGATCCTTACATACGGCTCATGAAGCAACTACTACTCAAATCAATCAGATCAAAGAATTATTGATTGCTTCAAAGCTACTTACTTATCAGGAAATTCAGAAACAAATTTCACCAATAGTTACCAGACAATCTACAATTGAAGCTAGTCAAGCTAGATTGGAAGCTAATCAAGTTCAAATGTCTGATCAACTTACAGAAGTATAGAATTCAATGGAGCTGATTTTTTCTCTACTGCTTGGTGATGATGCCAAAAAGAGGGAGAAAATTATTAAATCTAAATGCAAGCAGCTATCATTGACAAGTATTGATGATGAAAATCCTGATGGAGGTAATAAGGGGGAACAGAAGGAAGCCAAAAGGAGAAGAGGTGAAGAGCTAGTTGGAGTTAGTCGTTCATCAAAAGCAATCACTAGATTTCAGGCTAGAAGAGGAAGAGGAAGCAAGAGGAATGAAAGAAGAGTTGAAGATTTGAATGTGACTACTAAAATGCAACAATCTTCACAAGTCACAACTGTCGCTGATGAAGACCAAGGTATTCTGGAGAGAGAAGCTGGTGCTGAAGCAAGTCAATATCTTCAAACTATGAAAGTTAAGGGAAGAAAGATAACTCTGTTCTAAAAGGATCCAAAGATTCAATTATTTGAGTCTGAGGTGAGTAGAAGAATATTTGTAAAAGAAAATGCGGGAGTTGATCGTGAATAGCTAAGGCAAATGGAGGAAGACTTTAAAAATTCTATGAAGACGATAAATACTGATATTGCTGTTATTTCTCAAGTACTTTATGAAGATGATCCTTCTAACAGACCAACCAGAGGTATAGTTATAAGGGAAATCAGTCAGGTGGAAGATGAAAGATCTCTCAGATCATTAGTTATTGGAACTGCTAACAAGAAGATTAAAGAAAAAAAAGATAGAAGAAAAGTCAAGGATTTTAAAGCCTAAAACCAAAGCTGGAGTCAGTATCTAAGGAATCTAAATCTCAAACTCTGATAGATCCAATCTATACAGTAGTTCAAGCTCATGATACTGAAGAAAAATAAATTGAAGCCTAAATCATCCAAGCTTGTCAAAGAAGGAAGATTTTTGGAAGCATTCTGAGCTGAGAAAGTGGAGTTAACCTCTGACATTGCTCAAGTTAAAGAAGCAGTTCAGGATGAAGAGTTAAAGTCTGATATTCACTGAAGCAAGATTGAATATGCATACTTGATTCCTGCATTTAGATAGTTTTGACATCATCAATTGGAACTTGTCCATATTTCAATAATGAACAAGTTGGGGGAGATTGTTAGGAGCAATTGATGATATCAAATAGAAACTATCAGAATTTCACTTCAGAACTTATATATCAATGGATGTTGATGACATCAAATGATGAAATATCAACGGATGATGATTTCGATGGATGATGATGTCAATGGATAATGATATAAGTATTTGTCACATGAGTTGATCTTCGATGAGGAAAAGGAAACACAAACTCAAAGCGGTGAAGGACTTTATCTCAGAAGCAATTGTATAGGTTTCCTTGTTATTAATATAATAGGATTCCTTATACATTGGTAGTTGTGCTCTATATAAAGCATAGTTTAGGTTCATGCTATAAGCATTGCAATATTGTTATATTTTTCGCATAACCTAGGAGCTCTCAAGGATAATTGTTCATCCTTTCGAGAGTACGTTTGTAATAAGTTTTTATTAGAAAATATAAAAATTGTTGATTATGTTGAAACTTTGTCAAATAGATTGTATTAACTGTATTCACCCCCCCCCCTCTACAGTTGATTAAGGGCCTAACAATATTTTACTCAAACAGTCTTCTAAATGACTTCTCAAAAGTTTAGACACACTTTCTGTATCTTATGTTATGTTTAAGGAAGCAATAATCATTAATTAATTTGTTTTCACCAATAAAATATTCATTTATCTCTCGGTATATGTATTTTTTTATAATTTTTTATTAGTAGAATTTGAACTTAATATTATATATTTCTAACGATAAAAAGTAATAAGTATTGTTGGAGTTAACATACCGTCTAATAACCTAAATTACTAAGAGTTATATCTTTGGAGATTTCTACCTATTTTTTAAAAAGACAAATAAAAAAATTCATTATAAAAGTAAATGATTTTTATACCAGAGGGAATACCCATTTCATAGTTGGGTATCTTATATTATGCAAGATACGCATTTGTGAATGGGATATGTGATAATCACATTTTTTGCATAATTTTATACCTATTTGTTGCTTGCTTTTGTATTTTTAATAAATTGTTTTGTTGCAATCTCATTATTTTGTAGATATTTGGAAAAATGAGAAATGTGAAGATAGGAGAAAATGGCAATAATGGAAGAATTATAATGTCACCAAGCAACTTGAAGAAAAAGCCAAAAGAAAGAGTTGGTTGGATGACGAAGATTCACCCAACTCTATCTTAAATCTGTTCTGATAACGTGGTAGGGGAGAATTGAACCTTGGTGGTTCAACAAGACATAGTCCTCATTTACCACATGAGCTACACCATAACCCCTTCGTCTAGTTTTATCGTAGTTTAACCTAAATTTAGTAGTAAACTCTCTTTTTAATTTCTAGATTTAGTTTTCATTTTATTTGTATTTTCTCTCTTATAAACACTCTCTTCAATTAATGTCATTCAAGACTTTTAAGTTTTTTGCATTTTCTTCTCATCTACCTTTATGTTTTTATTTTTTGTTATCTTCGTTCGGTTATGATATATTTTAAAGTATCGCAAGTTTTATAGTTGTGTAAATGAAAGGAGGCCTTTAAAAAATTTAATTTTAGATCTGATTTGTTGGTAGTGTTGATGATATTCGGGGTCGGTCCTTTCGATTTACTGCATGCTCTATTGTTCATATATTTTACTTACAAATAGAATTTACATCTCCCGATTATAGCTCTCGAGTATTGTGTTTTCTACTGTTCGGAAAAAAATTAAAAAAATAAATAAAAAGATGGTCTCGACCCCAAACCAGTTTTGGGTCTGGGTTGTTCTTGCATTATTTTGAAGCCATCTGCTTCCCATTTTGTTCATGTAATTAACATTGTGGTAGTTACAAATTAATATGTTAATTGTGTAATGAATATTAGCGTAATGTTAGGGTGAATTAGTGTTGAATGAATAGTCTGCTAAGAGAGTTTGGTTTCTAGCTTTTCATGTCAATTTTGCTTGATAAATTTTAACCCATTTTGTTTGCTGGACCACGTTTAAGTTTTAGGCCCTTTTCAATTATATCTTCTCTTTTATTTAGATCGTAGCTTAAGTTGTGGTTATTTGTGATAGTACATATGGCTCCAGGTAGGCCTACTCCTAGGCTCCTAACTCCATATAGCTCCTGGTAGGCCTACTCCGAAGCTCCTAACTCCATATAGCTCCTGGTAGGCCTACTCCTAAGCTCCTAACTCCATACAGCTCCTGGGAGGCCTACTCCTAAGCTCCTAACTCCATACAGCTCCTGGGATGCCTACTCCTAAGCTCCTAACTCCATACAGCTCCTGGGAGGCCTACTCCTAGGCTCCTAACTCCACGCAGCTCCTGGAAGGAGTAGTCCCGCACACTACCACTCCTGACTAGCTCAGTCCCGCAAGTAGAACCTTGATAAACCCCAACACATGAGACGTTGGCCCAAGCACGTGACGGGGACAACTGTCACACATCAATCATGGGAATAATCAGGGCACGTGTCAGAGGATCCTCAGAACATTCCTCGACCAATCCCGCGCTGACACGTGTAAAGCATCCACTCCCGCCAGGTGTCCTCCGCTCCCAGAAACAATGGCTACGATTCAAAGGTACCAACCCCAAAACCCTACCCTTGGGCTATAAATAGCCCAAGAATGTGAGGTTTTGGGGTTAATCACTCTCTCACACTAATATACACACACAGCCACCTTGCATTCATATTCATCTTCATCTTCCCAAAAAGCTAGTTCTTACTCTCACGCCGGAGGCACCGCGGGACTCCAACTCCCCTTCCGGTGTTGTTTTGTAGGAACCCAACCACAACTACACCTCCACAGCGGAGAAGGACCCAGGGCGCCGTCGAAGGAGCAGCCCCGCCACCAGGAGTTATCATTTGGCGCTAGAAGGAGGGGCCGCTCCATGCTTGGGTCTCGATGCCCCTGGATTCGCCTTCATCAACAAACTCTTCAAAGAGTCCATTTATTCAAACTTGTAAGAACTCAAGCAACCAACCTTTTCCATAAGCATGAATGTTGTTTATTTCAGCCACGTTTGTGTGTGCTCGTTATTTTAGGCCACGTTTGTGTGAGCCCATTTTGTTGATTTAAGCCACGTTTGTGTGAGCTATCGTTAATTTTAATCGTTATTGCTCTAGTTTGAATACGGCATTTGCGTTGTACTTCATCGTTGAATAGTGACATAAAATTGTTTGAGCTGCTCCCAGGAAGCTATTTGTTAGTTTTTGTTGTTATTCTGGGTAGTTTTTACAAATTTCATAAAGCAACCATAGACCGATATTCTCTGTGGCATATTGTTGTATTTGTTATTGGTATTTTTAAGAAATGGCAAGGACAGGAAAGAATACCTCTGGAAGACCATCTGCTAGTGCTCAGGTCCAGGAGCCGGACCACTCCCAGGCCCTTGACCCGGGAGCCGAGAGAGAAACGTTCCAGGAGTAACCGCTACACACTCCCGTAGTGGAGAGAATTGTAAACACCAGGGATGCCAGGACCCTCATAGAGCTCAATCAGTACAAGTACACCAATGTCCCGGTAGCCGAAGAGCACATGGACAACCTTACAAGCGATGAACTAGCAGAAGCAATCAGACTGTACAGACAGGAGCAGACCCGGCTCCAAGAAGAGGCAGAACTAGAGGAGGAGCCGGAGGAGTCCGGGGACCCCCAGCAATCAAAGAGGTCTGTGTTCGACCGTATTGGAGCCAAGGGAAAGAAAAGAAAAAAAGATCAAAGGAAGAAAGAAACAAAAGCTGCTAAATAGAGAAAGTTGGAAGAAGTCCAGGAACAAATCAGGAAAGAAGAGGAAGCAAAGCTTGAGCTAAAGATCCAAAAGAGAATGCAATTAGAAGAAGAGAAGTTGTTGGCCAAGTGTAGGAGCAAAAGAACCCGGAGAGACCCTACTCCGGAGCTGATTTCTGATGATGAAGAAGAAGAGAAGCAGAAGGACCTAAAAGACATGATCTATGAATTGCAGAGGAAGATGGACAGAGACTCAGGAGCGGAGATTGGAGAAACACTCACTCCTTTCAGCCACTCTTTAGAAGCTATCCCCTGGCAGCGGGACTTGAAATATTACAACTTTGACTCCTTTGATGGTCTAGGAGACCCGGAGGAGCACCTGAACTACTTCGAGCAGATAGCGCAGATATACTACTACAACAACTTGACGAAATCAAGGTTCTTCGCTTCCACCATTAAGGGAGGGGCCCAGAGATGGTTCAGCAGAATCCCCTCCTGCAGCATCCACTCCTGGAAGGAATTTCGAGCCTCTTTCCTTCGGAGATTTCGGGCAAACAAAATGCACGAAATGCACATGTGTCACCTGGAGACAATCCCGCAGCATGACAACGAGTCCCTCTCTGCATACATGCGCCGGTTCCAGGAAGCAATCAATAAAGTTTCAAGTTTAGATGAGAGGGAAGCTTTAAGCATTTTCAGAAGAAACTTGGATCCAGAGCACAATGAGAGATATATTGTGGAGCTAATCAATAAGGAGCCGCAAAGTCTGGCAGCAGCTTATTCCATGGCTGCCAGATTCATTAAGGAAATAGATGTGCTCCAGGCAATGAGGATGACCCGAAAGGGGGTTACCATCAGGACAAGAAATTCAAGCAAAGCAACCAAAGCCAAGAAAGGCAAGCAAACCCGGTTTTCCAAAGACTTGGTCCTAAGCAGGAGTCGAACAGCGACCCAGGACCCGTGAAGCAAGCTCGAGAGCCGAAGCAGGAGCCGGACTGGACTCCTCTCAACATGACCCAGGAGGAAATCTTGAAAGAAGTCAAAGACAAACCTTTCTATTATCCTCCGAAGCCAATGCAAACTCCTTTGGAGAGCAGGCCCTACAATAGGCAATGTGATTATCACGAGACCCATGGCCACAAAACCGAGAATTGCTTATCACTCAAGTACTTCATTGAGGACCAAGTGAAGAAGGGGAATATGAACAAGTACTTAGTTCGGGACAACAGCAGAGGGGAAGCACAGAAGAAAGGAAAGAATGTAGTCAATGTGATCCTGGCCGGATCCTACTCCCCAGCCCGGAGCCCGGACTTCGGCGAAGAAGTGCTCTCAATCTAATCACTCCCAGAAATGGTGATATCCTTCAGCATCAAGGACTACGAAGGAGTCAACCCTCATCACAATGCAGCTTTTGTTGTCACTCTAGACATCTTTGACAATGAAGTAAGAAGAATGCTCATAGACAATGGCTCCTCAGTAAATATTATCTTCAAGCACACAGTGGATAGAATACAATTAGGAAGCGTCCGCTCAAATGAATGTCGAGAAGACCCACTCTATGGCTTCGGCCACAACTTAGTCCCGATCCAAGGAACTTTGTATCTGCCAGTCATTTTTGGATCTGCTCCTAACCAAGTGACTCATGTAATCAAATTTTATGTGATCAACGCTCCTTCTTCATACAACGGAATCATTGGCAGATCAGCTCTAACCATGATGCAAGCAATAACTTCAATCTCCCATCTCAAGATCAAATTCCCAATCCCGACAGGAGTCGGAGAAATTAAAGGAGATTATGGAGTTGCTGAAACATGCTACAACCAGGGGTTAGTTATGGCAGAAACCCATCAAGATAACAAGAGAAAGGCTACGGTCCTTCGCAAGCAACGAAGCATGAAGAAGCACCGACCCCGGACAAGGGAAGAAGCAAACAAAACAAGTCCAGAAGAACTGGCAAGCAACCAAGTTATGGTACTGGACAAGACAAGTCGAGTCCTAGACCAACCTTATTCTACCATGTAAGCAACCAAAGAACCTGAGCAAGCAAACATCTATCTGAAGAAGAACTCTGAAGCTCGAATTCATCAAATGGTTTCAAATAAAGAACAAGCAAAAATCGAGGCCGCGGTCAAAACAGAAGAAGTCGAAGTAGATGAAAACAATTCCACCAAAAAAGTGAAGGTTGGGTCAGGACTTGAGGAGTCCTTCAAGGAGAGATTAGTATCCCTGCTCCGGGAGTACAGAGATGTTTTTGCCTGGAGTCCAAGGGACATGCCAGGACTACATAAGTCCATAGCAATGCACAGCTTGGATGTCAACCCCAGCAGAAAACCGGTAAAACAAAAGAGAAGGAACTTTGCTCCGGAGAGGAAAAGAGCCATTGACGAAGAAGTAGAAAAGCTACTCAAAGCAGGAATCATCAAAGAAATCAATTATCCAGAGTGGCTAGCTAATGTGGTCATGGTTAAGAAGTCCAACGGCAAATGGAGAATGTGTGTGGATTACACTGACCTAAATGATGCATGCCCGAAGGACCCGTATCCACTTCCAAACATTGATCAACTGATAGATGCCACCTCAGGACATGTAATGCTAAGTTTCATGGATGCCTTCTCCGGATACAACCAGATAAAGATGAACCCAAAGGACATTCCTAAGACAGCATTCATAACTCACAGAGCAGTCTACGCTTATGTGATGCTACCTTTCGGGCTTACCAGCGCAGGATCCACTTACCAAAAAGCAATGAACAAGATATTCAAGTCCCAGATTGGGAGGAATTTGGAGTGCTATGTCGATGACATGATTTCCAAATCAACAACTATACCAGGGCATGTGGAAGATCTGAAGGAATGCTTTGAAAATCTAAGGAAGAACCATCTCAAGCTAAACCCGGAGAAATGCACCTTCGGAGTAGGAGCAGGCAAGTTCCTAGGATTCATGATCAGCAACAGATGCATGGAAGCCAATCCGAAGAAAATAAAAGCAATCCAGGAGATGAAAGCTCCCAGGACCCAAAAAGATGTTTAGAAGCTAGCAGGATCACTAGCACCACTCAGGAGATTTGTCTCAAAACTAGCAGAGAGGTGCCTACCTTTCTTTGATTAACTCAAAGGAGCAACCAACAAGAAAGAGGTAAACTGGAATTCGGAATGCCAGAAAGCATTCGAGGAAATCAAGTCCTACCGCTCTCAGCCACCAGTCCTAACTAAAGCTAAGCCAGGAGAGCCTCTCTACTTATACTTGTCAGCAGGAGCACAAGCCGTAGGAGCTGCCCTAATCAGGGAAGAGAATGGAACACAGAAACCAGTCTACTATGTAAGCCAGGTCTTAAAAGATGCAGAAATAAGATACCCAAGATTGGAGAAGTTTGCCTTCGCTTTGGTTACAACCTCAAGGAAACTCAGGCACTACTTCCAAAGGAGGGAAATCAGAGTAGTGACAAATCAACCACTAAGGAAAATAATCCACAAGCCAGATATCTCGGGAAGACTTGTCAATTGGGCTGTTGAATTGAGCCAATTCAACCTAAGCTTCATTCCCAGGACTACAATCAATGCTCAAGCTCTTGCAGATTTCATAATCGAATGCAACTTCCCAGAAGAAGACCAAGAACCAATGGACGTGGATCAGGAGCCAAAAAAGGAAATTAGTCCGGGAGCCTGGACCTTAAAGGTAGATGGTTCTTCAACAAGCGAGAGGTCAAGAGCCGGACTCATACTCAGGAGTCCGGAAGGATTCAAGATTCAGACAGCTATATCCTTCAGCTTCCCAGTAACAAACAATCAAGCAGAATATGAGGCGTTGATCGCAGGACTAAAGCTCTCCCGGACTCTAAGGGTCCAGGACTTAAAAATCTACAGCGACTCCCAGATAGTGGTCAAGCAAACAAATGGAGAATACATAGCAAAGGACCCTACTCTGGCGAAGTACCAAGCACTGGTTCAGAGCTACTTAGCTTCAATCCCAAGCCACCAAGTCCTTCAGATATGCCAAGAAGAAAATGAAGAAGCGGATATCCTATCGAAATTAGTCCGGAATTCATCGGATCTGGACTGCTCAGTCTACTTCGAAGAACTCCACAAACCATCAATTGAATCCGGAGAGATCTTGGAAATAGAAAGCACTCAAAACTGGATGACTCCCTTCATAAACTACTTGGACAAAGGAGAGCTATCAGAAGACAAAGGAAAAGCTCAAAGATTGAAAGCAAAAGCAGAAAAGTTCTTCCTCGAAGAAGGAGTACTCTACCGCAGGACCTTCTCATCTCCTATCCTGAAATGTATTGGCCCAGAAGAAGCAAAATACTGCTTGGCAGAAGTGCATGAAGGAATATGCGGAGACCACATGTCTGCAAAAGCCCTAGCTCATAAGATCATAAGACAAGGCTACTACTGGCCAATAATTCATCAGGATGCAATAGAATTCGTCAAGAAGTGCAAGGAGTGCCAGCTCTTCAGCAATGTATCCCGGATAAGCCCAGTCCTACCATCCTCAGTCCTGTCACCTATCCCCTTCGCTGTTTAGGGCATTGATATCATGGGACCCTTCCCTCGAGCAAAAGGAGACCTCAGGTACCTACTAGTCTCTATTGACTACATGACAAAATGGGTTGAAGTAAAAGCAATGAGGACGATCAATCAGCAAGACTGCATAAAGTTTATAGACAACATTTTGATGAGGTTCGGAATACCACGAGTCCTAGTATCAGACAATGGGCCCCAATTCATTGGATCAGAGTTCGAGTCCTACCTCCAAGAGCATGGGAGCAAGCACAAAAAATCATCAGTGACATATCCCCAAGGAAATGGCCAAGTAGAAGTAACCAACAAAATCCTGCTCCAAGGTATCGAGAAAAGACTCAAAGAAAGCAAAAGCAAGTGGCCAGAAGAACTACCAAGCGTACTTTGGTCCTACAGGACAAGCCCAAGGAGAAGCACAGGAGAAACTCCATTCAAACTAGCTTATGGAACAGAAGCAATGCTGCCTATTAAAGTGGGCTCTCCTTCCCACAGAGCAATAAACTTTGAAGAAGAAGCAAATGAAGAAGGACTCAAAACAAACATGGAACTAATTGATGAGGTCCGGGACCAAGCTGTGGAAAGAATGGAGAAATACAAGGAGAAAATAAGAGAGCACTTCAGTAAGAAGTCAAGAGTCAAAAACTTCCAAGTTGGAGACTTAGTCCTTCGAGACAATGAAGCATCAGATCCCACAAACACCGGAAAGTTAATGCCCAAATGGGAAGGACCATACAAGATCAAAGAAGTCCTCAGGCCAGGAACCTACAAGCTCCTGAACATGGATAGCTCAGAAGTCCCAAACACTTGGCATGGACTAAGGCTAAGGAAATTCTACAAGTAGTAAACAAAGCAACCAAAAACCTTGTAGCCAATATGGCAAGCAACCAATATGTTTCTCCTTCTATATTGTATGAATGATCAATGAAAAGCTTTTCCTTTAACTTGCATATTTTTCAAAAGCAACCACTAGTCCGGACTAGCTATTAGTCAGGACTAGAGCAACCAATTTTTACTTGGAATTAATTTTCTAAGTTAAAACAACCACTAGTCCGGACAAGCTATTAGTCAGGACTAGAGCAACCAATTTCTACTTAGAATTAATTTTGTAACTTAAAGCAACCACTAGTCGGGACAAGCTATTAGTCAGGACTAGAGCAACCAATTTCTACTTAGAATTAATTTTCTAACTTAAAGCAACCACTAGTCCGGACAAGCTATTAGTCAGGACTAGAGCAACCAATTTCTACTTAGAATTAATTTTCTAACTTAAAGCAACCACTAGTCCGGACAACCTATTAGTCAGGACTAGAGCAACCAAATTATAACTTGGAATTAATTTTCTAACTTAAAGCAACCACTAGTCCGGACAAGCTATTAGTCAGGACTAAAGCAACCAAATTTTTACTTAGAATTAATTTTCTAACTAAAAGCAGCCACTAGTCCGGACAAGCTATTAGTCAGGACTAGAGCAACCAATTTTTACTTAGAATTAATTTTCCAACTAAAAGCAACCTCTAGTCCGGACAAGCTATTAGTCAGGACCAGAGCAACCACTTTTACTTAGAATTAAATTTCTAACTAAAAGACCTCTACTATTCCGGACAAGAAGGTTAGGCAGGACTAGAGCAATAAATTTTACTTGGAAAAATATTCTAAGCCAAACACAAACTACAGAAACAGAGTAAAATAACAGCAAGGAAAGCAAATATTAGAAATTCACCGGACTCAAACGAGCCCGGAGAAAAGTACATATTACAAGAACCAAATTTATCAAGTCTTAAATCAGTAGCAATTTTACAAATCAAAGATAGATCAGGACTCCGGAGCATTAGGAGGCAGGAAACTGGGGCAAGGGCCGTCGAACGGCTCCGGTTCACCTAGTCCGAGCTCAATATCTTCTTTCGCCTTAATGAACTCAGTAACGAAGCTGTCCCAACTGGCCTCTGGATCAATCTTAATATGCCTTTCAGCAATCAACCAGCAACGAGCTATCTCCGGAGCACCAGCATTAGCAAGAGCCTTGTCATACTCCTCGGACCTCTTGAACTCTTCAACGACTTCAGCTTCAGGACGCACAGCAGACATCTGCCTCCGGAGCTCAGCCAATTCAGACTTCAAGTCAGAAACCTCCTTTTCAGCATTTTCAGCCCGGATGGTTACTTCATTCAGGTGCTTCTCCAATCCGGACAGAGAATTGTCCTTCACAATTATCTGGTCCCGGAGCTGACTAATCTCCGAGTCCTTATCAGCAATGGCACTCCGGGAGCTTTTAAGCTCATTTTAAGCCAGAGAAGCTGACCCGGCCATATACCCGCCAAGCTGCAAAAAATGGAGAAACTTAGAAAAACATTCTAAGGCAAATCAACACAAGAAACAAGAACAGAAAAAAGAAATACCTGACCCCAAAGCCGGGAACACTCCTTCATAGTTGCATCGAATCCGGACTGATTCATCCTCCTCCACTCAGTTTGAGTAGGAATCCCAACCATGAAACGAGCAACTTTTTCCTCCAGCCCCGGACTACCTTCATCTGAACCCTCTTCATCAACAGCTTTTCCTTTACCAGACCCGGACCCAGAGCCAGCCTCAAAATTTTCGGCCCGGGGAGGTTTTGACCCAAGAGTCCGGAGCCTCTTTCTCCTCCGTCCAGACTCAGCATCCGGAATCTCCCCAATAGGGCCGAGATCCTTCAGATTATCAAACTCATTGCCAATATCCACCTCAGCGTTCGGCTCCAGAGCAGACTTGTTTACATCAACTACAGGCTCTGGCCTCGGAACCACATTACTCTGGGATCCTTCCTCCACAGAGGCATTCGATCCGGACCCAGCACCAGCAGTTTTCTTTGGCAACTTGAAAGCTTTGCCAAGACCTTTCAATGCATCACTGTATGCTGAAGAGGACATATCCGGATTGTAATGAGGCAAACCTGCAAAGGAACAAAGCAAAAACACAAGTCAAAACCAGTACAAAATCAAGGCAAATAAAGACAGATAAGAAACATATAAGAAGTCCGGAAAAAAAGAAAAACTACTTACACCCTACTCTATGCATAGTCCTATACATCGTAAAGGTATCCCGGGTCATTTGAAAACCCAAGCATTCACAAAATGCAAAAATCATCCGGACCGCATCTCCCCGGAGAACATCCCTTCGGAACCTAGTCCGGACTCCTTCAGCAGCTATATACGGAAGATAAAACAAATCCAAGCCCCTCAGCATGATAAGCTCACCATTCCAATGCTTCAAAGAAGACTGCTGAATCACTGGCCTATAAGAACCCCCATAACCGCACTCAGCACCCCAAGAACCGAAGCTCATAAAGAGGAGTCTGACCGGACCGGACCAAATGAAATAAATGATGCCATAGTTTAAAGGTGGGCTGAACTTTAAACTTATTGCAGGTGGTAATAAACCAAGTCATCCATTTTATACCGTTGGGCGTAATCTGCATTGGAGAAACCTTAGATGCTCCAGCCATACCGGAACAAACCCATCAGTCAGCCTATGATAAATCCTTTCGTCCGGAGTCGGCCACCTCCACTCAATCCGGCGATCTAGCTGAAAAGCAGCCCGGACTGAAAAATCCTGCGCCGCATGGTCCAAGGCAGCGTATTCCTCCTTCAACTCATAGGGCTCCTTAGCCACTATGCTGCCCGCGAACTTCCTATCAAACTCTTCCTGATTTTAAGGCCCCGGAGCCGCATTCTGCTGCCTAGCGTATCCGGACCTAATGCTCCTATAATAAAAGCTATCCGCAATTGCCTCACTCTTCGTCACAAAATATCTGAGGTTCTAAACCCAGAGCCCCTCCGGACTACATGGTACCTTCCTGAAGGAGATCTTAGCAACCGAAAGCTTCGTTATGGCCTCAGAGTCCGAAGTAGAAGCTTTCTTACGCATTTCAATTCGCTCAGAATTACCAGAAGACTCAGAATCCGAACTAGATGGCCCCGAATAGCAAGTTATGTAGGCCTTGGCAAGAGCTTTAGTCCAGACCATAAACCTAAAACAAGCGACAAAGGTTAGTCTAAAAATCCTACAGTTTATTTATCTTGAAAGCTACATAGTCCGGACTACCCTAGATTCAATTTTATTACACGTCAAAAGCAAACAGTCCGGAGAACCAAAAACCCGAAACCTAAAAGCTACTCCGGACTCTAAACTAGCCTAATCCCCGAACTCAAATGACACAATAACACAAAAACAGCAACCAATTACAAACTCCGAACCTTAGCCTATTAGTCCGGACCGGGTATCCCCGCCCGAACCCTAACAAAAAACCCTAATTCCAGAAACACTATCAAAACATAATCAAACACCAAAATATAGACAAAAACACACATACATACAAATATACACAATAATCAAAACAAGAACTAAACACAACATCATACAAAAACTATAGCAGAAACACAAAACCCAATCGAACAGCAAACTAAAATAAAGAAAAGAAGAGGAAGAAACTTACAAATGAAGAAATTATGGAGAAATTGGGGAAGCCCGGACAACGGCGGTGCACCAGCAAGAAATCCCGACGGAAAAAATTCAGAGAAAAGAGAGAAAACTGAGAAGAGAAGATGAAGAAAAGTAAAAACTAAAGAAAGAGGGCAGCCCCTCCTTTTATAGAGGCAGTGAAAAATCCAACAGCCACGCCACATGGCACGATCCCAGCCACCCATCATAACCAGTAATTATTAAAGAGTAATTATTACGGCACGTCTCTCCATATCCTTACAGCTGTAATAATTCAAATAATTGGGGGGGAAAACCCCAAAACCGTTTCAACTTCCAAGTCCGGACTCCTTCTCACTCAGCGCACTCCGGACTGGGGGGCAAGAAAAGCTCATCTCCGGACAAGGACAACCACCTTAGTCCTGATTAGCCGATATCGGCCCAGTCCGGACTGGGGGGCAAGAAAATCTCAACTCCTGCTAAAGACAACCACCTTAGTCCTGATTCGCCGAACTCAGCGCAATCCGGACTGGGGGGCAAGAAAAGCTCAACTCCTGCTAAAGATAACCACCTTAGTCCCGATTCGCCCAACTCAGCGCAATCCGGACCAGGGGCCAAAAAAAGATCAACTCCGGACAAGGACAACCACCTTAGTCCTGATTAGCCGAACTCGGCCCAATCCGGACTGGGGAGCAAGAAAAGCTCAACCCCGGACAATGACAACCACCTTAGTCCTGATTCGCCGAACTCAGCGCAATCCGGATTGGGGGCAAGAAAAACTCAACTCCTGACAAGGACAACCACCTTAGTCCTGATTAGCCGAAATCGGCCCAATCCGGACTGGGGGCAAGAAAAGCTCAACTCCGGACAATGACAAACACCTTAGTCCTGATTCGCCGAACCCAGCACAATTCGGACTGGGGGGCAAGAAAAGCTCAAACCCTGACAAGGACAACCACCTTAGTCCTAATTCGCCGAACTCAGCGCAATCCGGACTGGGGGAAGGAAAAGCTCAAATCCTTCCAACAAAACAATAAAAAACTCATGTTCTAAAAACAAACCCAAAAACACTCCCCCATCCAGAAAATCTGCATAAGGGAGTGGGGGGCACATGATAGTACATATGGCTCCGGGTAGGCCTACTCCTAGGCTCCTAACTCCATATAGCTCCTGGTAGGCCTACTCCTAAGCTCCTAACTCCATATAGCTCCTGGTAGGCCTACTCCTAAGCTCCTAACTCCATACAGCTCCCGGGAGGCCTACTCCTAAGCTCCTAACTCCATACAGCTCCTGGGATGCCTACTCCTAAGCTACTAACTCCATACAGCTCCTGGGAGGCCTACTCCTAGGCTCCTAACTCCACGCAGATCCTGGAAGGAGTAGTCCCGCACACTACCACTCCTGACTAGCTCAGTCCCGCAAGCAGAACCTTGATAAACCCCAGCACGTGAGACGTTGGCCTAAGCACGTGAGGAGGACAACTGTCACACATCAATCATGGGAATAATCAGGGCACGTGTCAGAGGATCCTCAGAACATTCCTCGACCAATCCCGCGCTGACACGTGTAAAGCATCCACTCCCGCCAGGTGTCCTCCGCTCCCAGAACCAATGGCTACGATTCAAAGGTACCAACCCCAAAACCCTACCCTTGGGCTATAAATAGCCCAAGAAGGTGAGGTTTTGGGGTTAATCACTCTCTCACACTAATATACACACACAGCCACCTTGCATTCATATTCATCTTCATCTTCCCAAAAAGCTAGTTCTTACTCTCACGCCGGAGGCGCCGCGGGATTCCAACCCCCCTTCCGGTGTTATTTTGTAGGAACCCAACCACAGCTACACCTCCATAGCGGAGAAGGACCCAGGGCGTCGTCGAAGGAGCAACCCCACCACCAGGAGTTATCAATTTGCTAAATTAATGCTTTTATTGTGTTAATTAATATGATTAAATTAAATGCTTGTCAATCTTGCTTTGTAATGTCCATATATTTCTAATATATTAACCTAGGCCAGTCTCTTTTTATTTTTTCTTGTTTCTAGCCCATGACCCCACTGTAGTCCATTTACTTTCTGGCCCATTTTAGTTCACTAGCTCATGTTTTCTCTCCTAGCCCAATTCATATCTCATGTTTTTTCTTGCGTTATTAGTTTCATTAGTAATTAATATTAGTTATTAGGTAAGGTATTTTAACGTGTCATTAATTTTATATAGCAATTAGTAGCATTAATTAGAGTTGAATTAATTATCTGTTTAAATGCTAGTTCTCCTCACTAATTACGTAAGTAGACTTTGTGCTTGGATTTGCTTGCTTTTTAATTGTGGCCCATTTTCCTTGAAGCCTATTTTTGTGTATAAGCTATTAGCCCAAACAGTTATGTTATTGAAGAAATTGACAAGCAGTATATCTTTTTGTTCATATGATTCATTGCTTTTCTCTCTTATTTGTTAATTTAGATATATTAAAATCTTTTTCAAAAATCTTGTGTCTCATTCGCCTAAAAAATGTTAAGGAGTTTGTGAAATTAATTTAGTCCTTGTGATTCGAATCTAAAATATTAAAATGATGAAATATGCGCTTGTAATTTAATATATTTATTTTTGGCACATCAATATACATTTATGAATGAGATAATTTATTTGTGAGATACCCATATGTAGGGTTGTAAATGAATCGATATGCACATGAACAATGTGGCGTTCAGTCCGGAAAAAGTTCGGCTCGAGTTCGTGTTAGGTCCAAAAGGTACATACAGGGGTGAATATATGTTCTTCGTTTTAAAACTATTAATGCAATGGAAGTTGAAACTTTAAAATGAAATAAACAAATATAAGAGATTTCACGAAGTAATTCTTATATTAAGAAATTATACTGCAAAGGGTTGCTTACATCTTTGATTAATTATTCAAATTTATAAAAGAGAGAGCCAATACAATTATAAGCTATCAAAACAATGGCTTATATCTATCACTCTAAAAACCTATAGAGCTTATCAAACGATTAACAATACAATCAAAGAAGCTATAAATGATTAGTGTATCAAGTTGTTTAAGTTTTTAGTCGTCAATAAACAGTTGGGCATGTCCTCTCCTTGTCAAATCAAGCTTTTTTGTGTGCTGAGAATATTTTCCAAGAGTTTCGCACTATTCAATGTTGGAGAGATCTAATTTCCAATCTGCTTTTTTTGATTATATATACTAGTAGCTTGGAGAGAGAGGTAAAATATGTATGTGACTTATAATTAGCAAAGTAAATCCAATTACATCTTGCACATGTCTCTTGTACCATTTCTTGAGTTTGTGGTGCCTAGAGTGCAATTCTGGAACTCAGAACTTTTAATTCTATACAAGTTGGGCCTAGAGGAGACCAAGTGAGAGTTGCGTCTATAAGGTACCAAATGAGCCTCCTTGGCTTTTAGAGCCACTTGTGCCAACAAGGAGAGATTCAAGAGGTATTTGCTCCAAGGGTGATGTAGAAGTGAATTTGTCTTAGTTTTTTTTTCTAGTTGCGCCTACAAGGGACTATGATGATTCTAGTTGCGCTGACTAGGTCCTTGGATGTAATAACCCTAATTTTTGGAAATTTTTGAAACCCTGATGAATAATAACTTTTTGCTGATTGTGCTAATTAAGGAAAATTATCAGACCACACTATATAGGAGTATTGTTATGGTAATTCTGAGATCGTATTAGTATTTCATGAAGTAAATAAGTGTATGTAAAGGTCGTCAGAACACTACGCCATAGACAACCTATAGCAACAGCAAGAAAATGTTACAACAGGCCCAAAAAAATAATACCACGGCCAGAAAAAGCCCTAAGATAACATAAAAATTAAGTTGCTTTTTTCGAGTGACCTTTGGCCCTAAGGTAACATTACTTTTTCCCTGGTGTAACATTCACATTTGTGTCACAATAGCAGTCAAAGGTAACATCAATCTATGTTTATAGTATCACATTATGTATGTTACCTTTGCACTTAGAATTTCCAAAAAAAATGGGGGCCACTGGTGGGCCCAATTTTGGGCCCCTGGTGGGCCCCACGTGTGGGCCCCACAGTTGGGCCCCATTTTTTTTGCAAAGGTAACATACATATTGTGATACTATAGACGTACTTTGATGTTACCTTTGATGCATATTGTAACATTAATGGTTTGTAATATACCAATTTATTTGTAACATTTAAGTATCTAATGTAACATATTTTTCAAAAAAAATGACATGAATGGTTTGTAAATTCAACATGCCATAAAACCTATTTTTCATCCAAGTCAACAAAATAAATAATTCAAACCAAACTCCAAATCAGTTTTCACAAACCCCCACCAAATACTACAGTTTTCACACAATTCACCAACTCCACATACTCCAAAGAACGGGTACTTAGTCGAGGACGATAAATAAACATCTAAAAGATAGTACGATAACACTTGGTACTAGTACACAAAATAAGATATGTAAAAAGATACACATTTGAAATCTAAGGGTCAGAGCCTCCAGTAACTGGTGTGAGGTAGTTGTCATCATCGTTGGTTGTACAGAAATCTTGATGATTGATTGTGATGCCTGGATTTGCGTCGGCTATTTTTTTAAGTAACCAGTCCATGTTCTCCTGCACCTTCTTGTTGACTTGCATGTTGTTAGGGCGGAAAACACGCGCTAATAATACACGCAAGTATACGTGTTCGCAAGTAATATAGAATACTTTCTAGTTCGTTCCCACAGAGACTCAGACTAATTATGTTCAATTAACACTCACTCACCAATGTATGCTTACTTCTTAATGCCAAGACAATAGCACCTAGATTGATTACCTAATTATTAACTAGAATTAACTACGAGAATTAAGCACTTAATTGACACTTGAATTAACAATATTAAACACACATGAGATCATAACTTCATTACTACTTCCTTCAATAGTTATTGGCATGTAACGGTGATGATATTAATCGAACAACACGAAACTGATAAAAGACAACTTTCATTGTACCAATACCATTCTACCAAACATCCATAATTAAGATAGAAGTTGAATAGGCATCAATTATGTTGAGACCCTATAGTCTACAGAATTTGACAACATAACGATTTAAGCACAAGTTATTCCTTATGATTACACAGGGCAAGTAAAACAGTTAGAGTTACCCAATAATCATGCATACACATACATGAACCTATGCTAGCATGGCAAGTTCTAAACCTCAAGTTCCACTGTCGCTTCATAAGAGATTAACACCCTATCTTATATGTTCGCGACGCACATAAGACGAATAAGCACAACCAATACTAGATATCATACAATCATCACACACTAAGGTATTAAACAACTAACTAAAGAATTCCATAGTAAATCCGTTACGACCCCATGATCACAATTAGCCCATGATTGAACTCATCGTCACCATGGGTTCATATGAAAACATGATAATAACACACGAGAATAACTAAATAAACTAGTTATATTAAACCAGAGTACGTCACAAGAGTAAATAGGTTCAAAGTAAAGAAAACTTGCATCAACTGTTACAACGAATGAAAGAATCACAAGAAAATATGCTTCCTCTTCATTGCGATGTGCTAAAACTACTTATATAGGAGTCCCACAAAACCCAGCTATCTCAGAAGTCGGAAGCTCAACAGAATTAGGAGTCTAAAAATAATTATTTTTATTTACGTCCCTGAGCGGCCGCTCAGCAATCCTGAGCGGGCGCCCAGCTTCCTGAGCGGTCGCTCAGCAGAGCTGAGCAGGCGCTCAGACCCTTTCCGGAAAATACTCTATTTTTGCTCCCGTTCTGTTCTGCATTTTTCTCCTAACTTCCCACTTGCAATGCCAAACACATACTAAGGCTTATTCTTGATGAAATCTCCCCACAAATGCAAGTAATACCCTGAAATGCACAAACACTAGAAAAACACATCAAATACACAAAATACTTGATTTCAAGACATCAATTCAAGCCATTATAAGACGTTCTAAGTGGTATAAAATGCCACTTATCACACCCCCAAACTTAAATCGATGATTGTCCTCAAGCATCACACACTCAAAAACAAAATAAAAACATGCATGAATGCAATCTATATGAAATGTAGCGATCCCCCTTACTATGACCAAACCAACCAACTTACAACATCTCAACAAATGCAATTGGGAAAATAAAGATCAATCAAATCATGCAAACTAACATACAACCAGAAACGTGGTGTGTGCAAATGCTTAACAGATATGCTTCACAACTAGATCAATTATCATAACTCGACTATCCTCAAGGCAATCACATGATTATACGAAGAATAAATTTCTAGGCACAAAATGACTTATAACACTTCAAGGTTACTAGAGCTTATTACGGAATCATGCTTTTTATTCAACAACAACAAATGCTTATTTGATCGTGCAATGAGTGAGGTCAACAAAAGACTTATGGAATGACATCCATTTAGCGAGCGTTAGGTTAGCGAATCCCAGACTATAAAAGCCTTAGGTCACTAGGCACAAAGTCCCCTAAGAACTTAATAACTCGAATACCAAAGAGCCCACTCGTGATCAATTATGCATTAACTCTTTATTTTTAATTTTTCTTTTCTTTTTTTCTCTTTTTTTCTATATTTTTTTCTTTCTTTTTCTTTTTTTTTTCAAAATTTCTGAGCAAGTGCGTTTTGCTCCATCTTGCTCAACCCTAGACTACTCGCATAAAAATACAAGCCGGCTACTAGCCATTTGACGCCTAGCCACACTTAGCAATGAATTCCAATTTTTACTCCAATTTTTCTTTTCATGCCTTATATCACTAAGAACCTATTACAAATTCTAAGCATAATCAATAGATTAACCTCAAAAAGCATCAAACCATGACAACAATCTAGTCCTTAAGCATTCTCTAAGACTTAGTGAAATTACAAGTGTTTCTAGCATGCACGTCAACCTACAAGACTCAACATCACTCTAACGCTATCACTACACTCGCATCAACATCATAAATCAATTGGTAAAGCAACGCAAAAGGGATCATGGTAAATGCATGAGCTAAATGGCATGATAAATAAAGCTAAAAAAATATAAAAAAAACTATATGGAAAAAATATGCAGTTATATGAATTAAACTATCATGAATATGCAACTATATGACACACACACAAAATATTTCTTAACTACCACCCCCAAAATTAAAATCTTCACTGTCCCCGGTGAAGGTAGTAGAAAGGAACACAGGGTATACCTACTCGGAGAAATCATCATCATCACCCTCAGAGGGTGGAGTATCAGGAGGCGGATACGCAGAGTCCTCACAAAAAACGGGCCACTGGATGTCAGCTCCAAGGCCTCTAAAAGCAGTCCCAAGTGCAAGGGTGAGCTCTTGAGCAAACCTGCTATGCGTCTCATACATAGCATACATCCTCCTCGACAGCCTCCTATACTAGGCTTCAGCCATCCCAGCACCCTCCTGAGCTATAGAAGAGCCTGCCTCATCATGCCCCGGTCTCGCCATGGTAGCACCAGCTACTGGACGTCCTCTTGGAAGTCCATGATAACCCAGCCCATGCTCCTCGGGCTCTCCACCAGTCCACTCCTGCATCGTATTCAGAGTCCCAGAATCAATAGGAGAGGCCGGCAGCTGCAACTGCTCGTGAAAAGGCCACTGAACTCCCACTGCTCAGCAAAGCTTTGTAACAGTAGATGCATAAGGGATGTTCATGTGCTTCGCTCCCCTCAAGAACTTCAGAATTCCTTGGTAGATGAACTCACCAAGGTCCATATAGTACTCCTCATTCAAAATATCCCATAACAACTGTACTCGCTCAACTATAATCTCATGTGCATGTGAAGTAGGCAAAATATTAGCACAAATAAAGGCATTCCATGCACGGGCATACCTATTCATCGCAATTGCCGGAAAATGATGATACTCATTAGTCCCAGTCTTGAACTTCCAAACCGTGCCCGGCCTACAGAGATTAGCACAAATTAAATCCAAGTCAAAATCTTCAGCATTCTTCTCATTCCAATTATCCTCTGTGGGCTTCTGCTGTCGCTACCCAATCACACGGCGAATCGCCTCAGGATGATAATCCACCATTAGCCCACGCACAACAGAAAATCCATTCTTTTCAGCCTTTGCGTTCACATAGAACTCGCGAACCACGCTCATCATAACTGCCTCCGGCGACTCACAGAAAGAAATCCAACCCTTTTCAGCAATCATTGGCAACAACTCACCATCCCTCCCCGATGATAAGAATCCCCTCTCCTTCAAAATCGGCTTACCCAGAAGCCTAGTATACTCCTCCTCAGCAGCCCTATCAAACAAACGAGGCCTCGCAGCAATACCCCTCGAAGAATCAGCAGTAGGAATAATGTTGCTGTTATCAATAGTCCTGGATCTCTTGGGTGCCATTGAAACTGAGAAAAAAGTGCTTAAGAATTGTGTTTTTGAATATGGGAGAGAGTTTAAGGTTGAAAGTGTATGGGGGAGTATATGGAATAGTTGTATGTATATATATAGGGTAAAGATTAGGGTTAAAATTTGATTAGGAGTGGGGTTGAGGGTTAAAAACGTGGGTTTATGGGAAAAGGATTCGTGGGTAGTAGGTTTGTATTTTTGTATTTTCTGATTTTTTTGTGTTTTTTATTAGGCTAAAAAAAATTAAGGCAGTCGGGCCTTGAGCGGTCACTCAGCAAAGCTGAACGGGCGCCCAACTTGTTGAGCGGTCGCTCAGGAAAGCTGAGCGGGCGCCCAACTTGTTGAGCGGGCGCTCAGGGACCTTCTGGAAAAAAAAATTCTTGGCCTGATTTTTCAGATTTTTTTATGGTTTTGGATAGGTTACTAACTTCTAAGGGTTCCTATAGTCACAAATAATGGGTTGCCTCCCAAGAAGCGCTTCTTTTTCGTCATTAGCTTGACATAGGGTACTTCGCTCTCAAGTTGACAATAAAACGGCACTAACCACTTCCCGGTTTGTCGTTTCCCCATAGTAATTCTTCAAACGCTGACCATTAACCTTGAATGCTTGGCCCAGATCATTCTCAAAAATCTCCACCGCTCCATGTGGAAACACAGTTTTGACAATAAAAGGTCCAGACCACCTTTTATTCAACTTTCCCGGAAAAAGTCAGAGACGAGAGTTGAAAAGAGAACTTGCTACCTCGACACGAATGACTTAGGATATAGCTTCCTGTCGTGCCACCTTTTCACTTTTTCCTTGTACATTTTGTTGTTCTCGTACGTTTGGAGTCGAAATTCATCAAGTTCATTTAACTGAAGCATTCGCTTCTTTCCAGCTGCATCTAGATCAAGGTTCAACTTCTTCAACGCCCAATAGGCCTTATGCTCAAGCTCCTGACATGCCTTACCATAAACAAGTTGAAACGGGGACATCCTCAGTGGAGTCTTGTATGCTGTTCTGTAAGCCCAAACAGCTTCATCGAGATTTAAAGACCAATCCTTCCTTGACGGACAAACAAGTTTCTCTAGAATGCGCTTGATCTCTCTATTAGACACTTCCGCTTGACCATTCGTCTGCGGATGATAGGAAGTAGCAACACGATGATTCACATTGTAGCGCTGCATCATAGAAGTGAACTTACGGTTGCAGAAATGCGACCCCTCGTCACTTATGATTACTCATGGTGTTCCAAATCTTGTGAAAATCTGCTTATGAAGAAAATTCAACAGTACCTTTGCATCATTCATCGGTAGAGCCTTGACTTCTACCCATATTGAGATATAATCGACTGCCAACAAGATGTACCGATTATTGCAGGATGAGACAAATGGTCCCATGAAATCGATTCCCCAAACATCAAAGACCTCGACTTCAAGCATCACATTTAACGGCATCTCATCCTTCCTCGTAAGATTCCCCACTCTTTGGCAACGATCACACCTTAAAATGAACTGATAAGCATCCTTAAACAAAGTAGGCCAGAAAAAACCTGCTTGCAGAATACGAGCTGTCGTTTCTTACCACCATAATGTCCACCATAAACTGTGGAGTGGCAGTCTCGTAATATCCTCTCAGTCTCATAGAATGGGATACATCTCCTAATGATCTGGTCAGCTCCTTGTCTAAACAAATACGGTTCATCCCACATATACCACTTCATTTCATGCAGAAACTTCTTCTTTTGAGCTGTATTCATATTAGGAGGCATTATATTACTGATAAGATAGTTCACAATATCTGCGAACCATGGCTCTTCCTCCTGAACTGCGAACAACTGCTCATCCGGAAAAGATTCGTTGATCAATGTATTATCATGTGAAGTAGAATCAGGATTCTACAATCTAGAGAGATGGTCATCTACTTGATTCTCAGTACCTTTTCGATCCTTGATCTCTAACTCAAATTCCTGTAGCAAGAGCACCCAACGAATAAGTCTAGGCTTCGAATCCTTCTTGGAAACCAAATAGCGAATGACCGCATGATCAGTGAACACTGTCACCTTTGTCCCAAGCAAATAAGATCAAAATTTTTTGAAACCAAAGACTATAGCTAAGAGCTCCTTCTCAGTAGTGGTGTAGTTCATTTGAGCTCCATTTAAAGTCTTACTAGCATAGTAGACCACATGAAAGAGTTTATTCATGCGCTGCCCAAGAACTGCGCCCACCGCATAATCACTCGCATCACACATCATCTCAAAAGGCTATATCCAATCAGGTGCCGTAATAACTGGTGCAGTTATCAAACTCTTCTTGAGAGTCTCGAATGCCGTCAAGCATTCATCATCGAATTTGAAAGGCACATCCTTCTCGAGCAAGTTGCACAACGGCTTTGATATCTTCGAGAAGTCCTTGATGAAACGCCGATAAAAACCCGCATGACCAAGAAAACTACGGATTCCTTTCACAGAAATAGGTGGCGGAAGATTCTCAATGACGCCCACCTTGGCTTTATCCACCTTAAGACCTTTGTTAAAGACCTTATGCCCAAGAATAATGCCTTCACGCACCATAAAGTGACATTTTTCCCAATATAGCACCAAATTAGTTTCCACACACCTTTTGAGCACCGCACGAAGATTGTTCAAACATTCATCATACGAATGTCCAAAGACAAAGAAGTCATCCATGAATACCTCGACATTATTTCCAATCATATCAGACAATATAGCCATTATACATCTCTGGAAAGTGGCAGGTGCGCCACATAAGCCAAACGAAACTCTGCGAAAAGCAAACGGGCCAAATGGACAAGTGAAGGTAGTTTTTTCTTGATCCTCTGGTGCAATGCAAATCTGATTATACCCCGAGTAGCCATCCAGAAGACAATAATACTCATGACCGGCCAACCTGTCAAGTATCTGATCAATAAATGGAAGAGGGAAGTGATCCTTCCTTGTGGCCTTGTTCAACTTTCTGTAGTCCATGCATACCCTCCATCATGTGACTGTTCGAGTGGGGATGAGCTCGTTCTTCTCATTTGCTACCACAGTAATACCTCCTTTCTTAGGTACACATTGCACGGGGCTCACCCAAGAACTGTTAGAAATGGGATATATGTTTCCTGCATCCAGCCACTTCAGAATTTCTTTCTTCACCACTTCTTTCATGATAGGATTAACTCATCACTGTTGCTCAATAGTTGGCTTACTACCTTCCTCTAGTAGAATTTTATGCATACAGTACGAAGGGTTGATCCCCTTTATGTCTGCTATAGTCCATCCGATAGCCGATTTGAATTCTCTCAAGATCCTCAAGAGCTTGTCCTCCTCACTACCTGAAAGGTCAGCTGCAATAATAACAGGTAAAGTAGATGCATCACCTAAAAAGGCATACCTCAAATGTTCAGGCAATGGTTTAAGCTCCAAAGTAGGTGCTTCCTCAATAGATGGTTTGAGCTTTCCTTCAGCATTCTTAAGGTCAGTAGTACCAAGAGATTCAAATGGCATGTCTAGCTTTCGCCTCGAAGGAGAAGCATTTAGATATTGTAGTAGCTCATTGGCATCCTCATCATCACTGTCAAAGTCCCCCATTAAGGCTTTCTCTAATGCATCAGACATTAGCATATGATCAAGTTCTGAAGTTACCGCAGAATCAATCAAATCCACCTTTAAGCAATCCGTGTCTTCTGTAGGGAATTTCATCACTTTAAACACGTTGAATGTCACATCCTGATCTTGCACCCTCATAGTAAGTTCTCCTTTCTGCACATCTATCAAGGTACGGCCTGTAGCCAAGAAAGGTCTCCCCAAGATTATGGGAATCTTCATATCTTCCTCAAAATCCAGAATAACAAAGTCTGCAGGAAAGAAGAGCTTGTCCACCTTTATTAGCACATCATCCACTATGCCTCGTGGGTATGTAATAGAACGATCAGCCAATTGTAGAGACATGTAGGTGGGCTTTGGATCAGGCAAATTCAACTTTTTGAAGATAGACAACGACATCAGATTGATGCTTGCTCCCAGATCGCACAGGCATTTGTCGAAGGACAACTTGCCGATGGTGCAAGGAATGGTGAAGCTATCTGGATCTTTAAGCTTTGGAGGTAATTTTTATTGCAGCATAGCACTGCACTCTTCCGTTAGAGCAACGGTCTCAGGGTCATCCAGTTCCACCTTTCTTGAAAGAATACTCTTCATAAATTTCGCATAACTAGGCATTTGCTTCACATACTCAGCGAAAGGTATATTGATGTGAAGTTTCTTGAACACCTCCAGAAACTTACCGAACTGTTTATCCAGCTTTTGTTGTTACAATCTCTTAGGGTAAGGTGGTGGAGGATTGAGCTGTTTCTCCCATGTATTACCCTCAGGCAGAGTGTGTTCAACAATAGTCTTCCTTGGTTCCGCCGCTTTCTCCTTTTGCTTAACTTCTTCATCACCAACTTCAGCTTCTCCTTCTTTTGCTTTTTCAGCATCAACAACTTTTCCAGACCTTAAGGTAATAGCCTTGACTTACTCTTTAGCTTCCTTTATGCCTGGCACTTCAGTATCACTGGGAAGTGTGCCAGGTTGATGATTGAGCACTGTATTGGCAATTTGACCGATTTGATTTTCCAAGGTCTTGATAGAAATATCCTGACTTTTGCACAACAGCTTAAGTTCCTCAAAATCAGCACTAGAAGGTGGAGTAACACCTCCTTGTTGAGGATATGATTGCCTTTGAGCATAATGTTGTGGTTGCTGGACTCCAGGTGGATTAAACTGTTTACTTACGCCTTGTTGATATGGTTGCTGAATAGCATTCTGATTATTACTACAGCTGAAATTTGGATGATTTCTGTTGCTAGGATGATAAGTAGCTAGCACAGGCTGCTGCGGTCGCTGATAATTGTTCACATACTGAACAGATTCATTAACAAGAGAACACTGATCCTTAGCATGAGAACCTGCACAAAACTCACAGACCATAGCTATCTGATTGACTTCATAGGTGGCTAAAGAATCGACCTTCATAGACAGCGCTTGGAGCTGCGCTGCAATAGCTGTAGCTGCATCAACTTCCACAATACCTGCTACCTTCCCAGGCATCATCCTTTGAGTTGGGTTTTGATGCTCATTTGCAGCCATAGTTTAAATAAGATTATAAGCCTCAGTATAGCTTTTGGCCCACAAGGCGCCTCCAGCTGCTGCATCGAGCATGGGCCGAGATTGGGGGCCCCCAAACCATTATAGAAACCAGTGATCACACCCAAGCTTCACACATGGATTTTGTAGGCTGATGCGCAAACTGAGTAAGAGCACTCCTCATACCCGCAGTTTTTGCCATTGGATAGAACTTTACCAGGAACTTTTGCGCAAGATCTTACCAAGTAGTGATGGACCCAACTGGTTTAAAATGTAACCAGTCCTTAGCTTTATCCCTCAGAGAGGATGGAAAAAGCCTCAGCTTGATAGCCTCATCAGTCACACCATTATATTTGAAAGTACTATTGATCTCGACAAAATTCCTGATGTGCATGTTGGGATCTTCAGTAGCAGCATCTCCGAAAGAAACAGAATTCTACACCATCTGAATAGTGCCCGGCTTGATTTCAAAAGTGTTAGCCTCAATAGCCGGGTGAAGGATGCTTGACTGAATGTCATCAATTTTAGGCCGAGAAAAGTCCATAAGAGCTGGATCTGCCGGAACTATACGATCACCCATGATTACTGGTTCTTTCTGCTCACTTTCTGTATCAGAATCTTTAAAATCTATCTTCTCTGGAATATCAAGAACTTCGTCCGTCTCCTCAGCCGTATCTAAAGTCCTCTTGCGAGTACGAGAATGTGTTTGCATAAACGCTCGCTAAAGTACCTGAAACACAACCGGAAATAATAAGTAACACATCTGAATCAATGAGTCCTAATGACCACTGATGGTAAGTATATAAACTAAACAAATACGCCGAGTCCCCGACAGCGGCGCCAAAAACTTGTTAGGGCAGAAAACACGCGCTAATAATACACGCAAGTATACGTGTTCGCAAGTAATATAGAATACTTTCTAGTTCGTTCCCACAGAGACACTGACTAATTATTTTCAATTAACACTAACTCACCAATGTATGATTACTTCTCAATTTCAAGACAATAACACGTAGATTGATTACCTAATTATTAACTAGAATTAACTACGAGAATTAAGCACTTAATTGACACTTGAATTAACAATATTAAACACACATGAGATCATAACTTCATTACTACTTCCTTCAATAGTTATTGGCATGTAACGGTGATGATATTAATCGAACAACACGAAACTGATAAAAGCCAACTTTCATTGTACCAATACCATTCTACCAAACATCCATAATTAAGATAGAAGTTGAATAGGCATCAATTATGTTGAGACCCTATAGTCTACAGAATTTGACAACATAACGATTTAAGCACAAGTTATTCCTTATGATTACACAGGGCAAGTAAAACGGTTAGAGTTACCCAATAATCATGCATACACATACATGAACCTATGCTAGAATGGCAAGTTCTAAACCTCAAGTTCCACTGTCGCTTCATAAGAGATTAACACCCTATCTTATATGTTCGCGACGCACATAAGACGAATAAGCACAACCAATACTAGATATCATACAATCATCACACACTAAGGTATTAAACAACTAACTAAAGAATTCCATAGTAAATCCGTTACGACCCCATGATCACGATTAGCCCATGATTGAACTCATCGTCACCATGGGTTCATATGAAAACATGATAATAACACACGAGAATAACTAAATAAACTACTTATATTAAACCAGAGTACGTCACAAGAGTAAATAGGTTCAAAGTAAAGAAAACTAGCATCAACTGTTACAACGAATGAAAGAATCACAAGAAAATATGCTTTCTCTTCGTTGTGATGTGCTAAAACGGTCTTCTTCCTTATCTCCTTGCTCCTCGATTGATACTATGATTCAACACACGTGAAACATCTCTGAAAACTACTTATATAGGAGTCCCAAAAAACCCAGCTATCTCAGAAGTCGGAAGCTCAACAGAATTAGGAGTCTAAAAATAATTATTTTAATTTACGTCCCTGAGCGGCCGCTCAGCAATCCTGAGCGGGCGCCCAACTTCCTGAGCGGTCGCTCAGCGGAGCTGAGCGGGCGCTCAGACCCTTTCTGAAAAATACTCTATTTTTGCTCCCGTTTTTGTTGTATTCTACTCCTAACTTCCCACTTGCAATGTCAAACACATACTAAGGCTTATTCTTGATGAAATCTCCCCACAAATGCAAGTAATACCCTGAAATGCACAAACACTAGAAAAACGCATCAAATACACAAAATACTTGATTTCAAGACATCAATTCAAGCCATTATAAGACATTCTAAGTGGTATAAAATGCCACTTATCACATGTCCACTTTTTCTTGTACCTTCTTGGTCATCGATGCCTCGACTTCACTCACCAGAGTCTGCTTTATCTTTCCTTCCAACTCCTGTACATAAGTGTTTGTCGAACCAGCAGTACTAGGGTAACCTTTTGCAGCATCAAGACATCTTCCATAGAGCCAAGATGGCCCATGTTTTTTCCATCAGAAAGTAGTTCCTCGTTGGGATCTTCGCTCGCACTATTTTTTCTTTAATCTTTTTCTACATACCAGAAAAATAAACAAACACTCGGTCACACAATAATTTAAATATTTCACAAACTAATTTCAAAATAATCGAACAATTTAAACCAAATAAATTCACAATTAGTAATCATTAAATCAATATTGCATGTAGGTACATAAATAAATCTACTAAACACCAAATAAATCACAAAACACAACTAACCATCTTGCGACATTAACGGATATTCTGAAGCACTAAGATTAATAAAAAAGACTTATAATCTTGTTTTTTATTTCTTCAGTGTTGGTCTTATACTCACGACCATCAGTACACTTACGAATCTCAAAAAATACCTCTGCTTCCGGTGGTGGACAATGATTCTTTGTCTTTTTTTCTGACAAAAATGAACAAGTTAGCCAAAAGAAATATAGAAAATTAATTTTGAGATTTCTAGCAATATATGTAACCCCATATCCATATATCTACATAACAACTAGCTTATTGAGGTTAATTTGCATAATTGAGATTCTGGCCTATACAAATTTTATGTTTTTCATTCATCATAAGTATTAACATACCATATTGTTTCGAATTTGTGGGAAAGTCTTTGGACCAGTACTGTGTGTGTCTATATACTAACATCGACTTCTTGCATTTGTCGCTGCACTTTTCTACAAAAATGTGAAGTACCTTTATGTCACTTAGATCAAATATAAATATAGAATTAAATATGAAAGTGCAAGGGAAATTAGAAAACCTTAATGCTTTCATCATTTCAGTACTCCACCAACATCGTGAAACTCGTAAGAGGAATATCATTTGGCCTATTTTCCAGCCGTTCTTCATCAGTTTCAAATGTTTTATAATGCACCTTTTTAATTCGGCTCTTACGTGTTTTCCAAGATGACTGAATGGTTTTCAACACCCATGTTTCACATTCATCAGGTAGAATGTATCTTTGTTGCAAAAAGTCAAAAAAGGGAAAACACACAAGTACAGTTAATCAAAGATAATGTTGCAGAAAAATAAATCACGATAATTGAACAGTGTATGTGATACCTTAACATAATTCAACAGTGTATATTTCAAAGTTTTCGGAACATCAAGCCAAGAAACATAGGTAAATGATACGCATCGCTTTGCGAGTGTCCCCAAGAAGTTACTAAGTTCAGAAATTACTTTGTCATCATCTGAAATGGGATGGAACCTTTCATTCATCTGAAGGACAACTCGGTGGTCCATATTTCTGGTATGAACCCTATCCATCCTCGTCGTTCCTCTCAGCCTTTTAGGAACTTCAACTACATGTATTTATGAGTACAAATTAATTACAGCAAAATCAAACAAAGTAGGAATATTATAATAAATTTGATTATATTTATGGGTGTTTTTCTAATATAACCTATTTCAAAGATTGATCTATAAAGATGTCTTATTTTTAGTTTTTATTTTTTTAATGGGTGTCCTTATAATAAGCAACCCTTATTTTTAAGCTTATTTCTTAAGTAAGAAAAAGTTGTTTAATAGTGTTTAATTTCTTCTTATTTAAATATGTCTGATTAACTGGATATAGTTAAGGATCATAGCGGATGAATTATATATAGGATTTTTTACTGATATGTCCCATTTTAAAATTAATTTATAAATATATTCTATTTATAAATATATTTATAAATATATGACATATTCAAAATTTCTTGTATTTTTAAATTAACCATGGTTAACTTCACAATTTCATTAACTTAAATGACATATATAACCTTTATTGCCAATAATGGATGAATATTTATGTTGTTGTTAATTACTAATAGATAGAAGGAATAATCAATGTAAAGAATACACTAAATTGATGCACAAAGTGATCCGTCCATGAATGAACAATTTATCTAATCATAAATAAAGGAGAGAAAATATCTGCTTCCTCCTCTTCTTCAATGTCCGAAAAAATAATTTCTTCAACAATATTTTCTGTTACAGTCTTTGTAGTTGCAGTTGTACTTGGAGAAATCTTCGTTGTCGCTGCTTCCTTTTGGCGCTTTCGCATAGCCCAAAAAGCCTCCATTGAACCATTTGCTTCAATAGATGTCGGTAGCTGAATGAGAAGTTCTGTAGGTTCCACATACGATAATGACTGATTTTCCTTCTCAGTAGCATCCTCAATTCCTTGCTTATGTGATATAACAGTATGGACTCGTGAGCGTGTTGTTGGTCTACGTCCAATAAGCACCTTGGTTTTCTCAGTTTTCCCTCTCTGAAATATAAAATATTTTAGACACAACATTTATATATATATATGAATCAATCAATTTAATGCCATGTCATTTATGACGTACCTTTTCAGTTTCTGATCCACCATCCTTATTAGCAGCCTTCCTTTTAGTTCCCGATCCACCATCCTTACTAGCAGCCTCAAGATCCACAGCTGGATCATATTCCTCATCGCTCCCTTCTTGCACAAGCTTCTTTTTTTTTGGATTTATCTTTCAAGATTGAGTTTCTCACTTCAGAAGAGAGTGTAGGAAGATTGAGGGCAAAAAAGACTTCATTGTTCCTCTTTATGGTAACACCTCTCTGTTTTTCATACTCCGTTAGAGGAGGTGGAGGGGGTAGATTATGCAATTTCACATAAAGTCATGTTAATATAGGTATTACTGAATTACTGGATTAATATAGGTATTACTGAATTACTAATAGATGGAAGAAATAATCAATATAAAGAATACACTGAACTGATACACAAAGTGATACATACATTAATCAAATATTCAAGAATTCACAATAATGTGCATGTTGTTAAGTTTAAACTTGAGAAGATTTAATGATAAAGGGGCTCATTAATCTGGGACATACTATACAAATCCCCTTATATATTTTAAAACTAAACCTGGGAACCTACATGTACTTAAACAACAATAATCTAACAAGAAAAATATAGGCATTACTGAATTACTGCAATTTCAGATTAGCTAATTACTGGATTAGTTATATGCTGACCATCGGTTCATTTTCTCCCATACGCTCATCTTCATGAGTATCATGTAAACTCAACTTCCTCCCAACACTTGGAGGAGTTTCACAAACATCACCATCAGTAATTTCCTGCACTCTAGAAGGCCATGGTGACTTCCGAGTACCCTCTAGGGGGAAGGTTCTTTGATTTCCTCTTCACAGCCTTATCAACTTGGTTTTCCTTCTTGTTCATCTTATGTTGCTGTAGTTGATGAGTGGTTACAAACTTCCGCTTGACTTGCTTTTTAGCTATAAAGACATAAAAACAATTAATTCGAGTTTGAATAAAATCTAAATGTAGTAACACCTATATATTCTGATGCCCAATTGATGTACAATTAAGGTATATTTTTGAAATGAAATTACTATATTACCTGCTAAGATATCCTTTCTTGGACGTATTATTACAAAGGGCTGCATATGCTCCATTGGTTCGATACTGATATCAATGACACTGTCAAGATAAAAATCAACATTTTCATCATCTGTAGCTCCTGCAGTTAATGAACACAAGTCCACATCATTGGCCACCAACTGCCACCCCCTGCTTATCATCTTTTCTCGCATAAATCCCTCCAATTTTAGAATATTTAAGGTCATTCTTGACATAATCCATCAATACAGGGTAGGAAAACCTATCTACTTCGACATTCCTTATAACCAGTTCTTTACCACTGACATATCGTGTAGGCTGAAACTCACCCTGGTGGTACAACCTGAGATTTATGTATGCCATCCTACAAAAAAATTGAGAAAGTATAATTAAACACATGAAAGCATTAAAATAATCTGAGATATGGCACTTAAATAAACAACACTTAAAAATAAACACTTAAACATATAATAGTACATTACATTAAAAGAGCAGTATGCAAGTCAATAAATTTAATAATGCTTTAAATTAAGAAGCTATCACATAAATAAAGAGCAGTGCAGATTTAAAAATAATGGAACATTATATTAAGAACAAGTTAATTAATTAATAGAAAATACATTAAAACATGATAAATTAGGTAATTAAGAAGTCACTTCATTAACAGTTGATACATCAAAAACTGGGCCCTTAATAATTACATGTTTAAAATTACAAATTTAAGTAGTGTCTTCTTCTGTTCTAGCCTTGATGGGGACTTCTTGTGTTGGGACATCATCTCTGCATCAATTAATATCTGTGTCTATTTCTAGAGGAACAATAGTGTGTCAATCATGTAAAACTAGATCATCGGCTTCTTCATTTGCATTTTCAGCTTCGACATCGCACCAATCCCTTTGAAATTTCTTTATAACATTATACATCGTCTTTTTAGTAGGATCCTCTACGTAGAAGACTTGCTGCACCTGTGAAGCTAGAACATATGGATCAGACTTCTGACTTAATCTGTTAAAATTGACTCGAGTTAACCCATATAGATCTTTCTCTTCCTTATATCATCAACACTTGAACACTACTACAGAAAATTCTCCCCAATAATCAACTTCAAAAATCTCTTCAATTGCTCTGTAGTAATTGACATCACCGACCAGTGGATTTTAATCTTTTGAACTAGCGAAGCTAGTAGTCAAAGCAGTTAGAAATACCCCACTATTTTGGGTTGTACATTTAGCATCTCGGTATTTTGTATGGAATCGATATCCGCTAAGTACATATCCACTATACTTCTTCGCTGATTGATTAGGGCCCATTGCAAGCACTTCCAATTCCTTTAAAATATTATCTTTTTTTCCGACCTCCCCTTCATCTATTTCCAAAAATCTTCAGAATATTCTCTCTCACAATTGTATCTTTTTGACTTGGCTTGTCCTTCTATTAAGATTTGATGCTCCCTACAACAATTACCTAGTTAAAAATCAAGACAAAACATGTTCTAATTCTATAATAGTTAAACAAAATTAGTAGCTAAAATCTTACTCGATTAAATTCTTTATTCCCGTAGTTGAACCAGAATATAACGATGAATAGCCATCCATTCAACTTCATCTAAATTAACAGCCTTTCCATCTTTATTTCTGCGTGAACCAATAGGAAATTCTACTTTTTCTGGATAACTTTCAAATTTTGCAGCCTTGGTAATTTTTGATCCTCCATGGCCAACCAAGAATCTTAAACAAAATATCAAGCATTCTTCGGCCAGGTAATACTCGGTGATAGATACCTCTGGTTTACATCTATCCACACATAAGATTTCAATTTATTTAAATATCGCTCAATTGGCCACATGCTTCGGATATGTGTCGGTCCATCATATTCAATTTCTTGGCACAAGTGAATCAAAAGGTGGATCATCACATCAAAAAAAGCCTGAATGAATATAGTCTCAAATTGACAAATAATTTCTGTTTGCAGCCTCTTAAGATCACTTAAGTCGATGACTTTACTCCAAATACCTCTTAAGAAGGCCCCCAATTCGATAAAAGGGGCTGCAACCTCCAATTTCAAAGATTTCTTCACTGCAAATTGTAATAAGTAGTGTATGAAAAAGTGAGCATCATGACTCTTATAGCCAGATACCTTTCTCTGCTTCATGTGCACACACCGTCTGATATTAGAGGCACTTCCATATGGCAATTTAGCATTTTTAAGGACAGAGCAGAATAAATCTTTCTCTTTATTTGTCATGTTGAATATCGCATCCCTTATTTCAATGTGTTTACCGTCACTTGATAGAACATGATGGAGGTCCTTTCTGATGCCAAGTTCTTGTAAATCTAGACGAGCTTCGATATGGCCTTTCATTTTTCCAGCAATATTGAGCAATGTGCCAAGTAGTTTATCAGACGCATTCTTCTCGATGTGCATAACATCATGGTTATGTCGAGAAACATTGTGCTTCCAGTAAGGAAGATCAAAGAATATTGATTTTTTTTAAGGCGAATTCGACTGAATTTTATTTTTTTGGCGCTTTCTTTTCTTCTCTGGTTTCTTCCCCCCAAAATAATTTACAAAGCCTGCTAATAATTATTCAATGTTTGTTCCAGTTAGAATCTCTGGACAACCTCTCAATTCAATTTGAACATTAAACTTTCTTTGATCAAGCCTCCATGGGTGTTCAGGATCGAGAAATCTCCTATGGTCCATGTAACACATTTTATGACTATGTTTTAGGTACATAGATGATGTTTCATAGTTGCAAACTGGACAAGCTAGTCTGCCTTTTGTGCTCCATCCAGATAGCATTGCTAGCCCTAGAAAATCGCTGATTTTCCAAAGCAAAGAAGCGCGCAAGTTGAAAGTATGGTCAGTTAGAGCATCATAACTCTCAATGCCTACTTCCCATAGCTCATTCAGTTCAGCAATTAAAGGCTGCATGAAGAAATCTATATTATTCTTCGGAGACTCTGGACCAGATATGAGAGTCGATAGAATTAGATTCTCTTGCTTCATACAAAGCCAGGGGGAAGGTTGTAGTTAACCAAAATAATTGGCCAAGTACTATGACTTATGTTCATAGTACGAAAAGGATTGAAACCATCAGCGGATAGGCCCAATCTGATGTTTCTATTCTCGGATAAAAATTAAGGATATCGAGCATCTAATGCCTTCCAAGCCTCGGCATCAGTGGGATGCCAAAGTTTGCCGTCTTTTTTCGACCTTTTGCATGCCATAATATCAGTTCTGATAACTCTTTGCACATAAACATGTGTTGCAACCCTTTTTGAGTGGAAAGTAGCGCATCATATTTGTCGGGACCTTGTGAATTAACTTCTTCTGATTATTGTCCCCGACGCCTTTTTTTCCACTACGACCCACCTTGAAGCACCGCAAGTTTTATAATTTTCTTCTTTTTCATTTCCAGCCCAAAATAACATACAATTGTTAGGGAAGGCATGTATCATCTGATAATCGAGCCCTAAATCTTGAATAACATTCTTTGCCGCATTAAAAGATAAAGGAATGTTGGCTTCTAGAAAGGCATCTTTTATCAGCTCTAATATATCCCCGAACCCCGACTCCGAAATCCCATGAATGCACTTTAAAGAGTAAAGCCTAATGATAAAACTTAAGCTGGAAATTTTTTTGCATCCCGAATATAAGGGCTATTTTCCCTTTTCAAGATGACCATAAAAAATTTTGGCATCATCATTCGTCCTAGTATTATCATTAGTACCATGGAACATCTCGTCCAAATTATCTCCGACGGTAAAGGAATCTGCAAAACCCATATTTTCTGCATGTTCAATATCTATCCTATGATCTTTGCTTGAAACCTTAGAAATCCAATTCACATATAATGGATAAGGGCCGTGGAAAATAAGATGATCATAAATAAGATCTTGAGTATGCCACTTTCCATTTCTACAATTCTTGCAAGGGCAAAACATTTCATCGCCTACAGAAAATTTGGGAAATGCATTTTCTAAAAAATCCTTTATCCCCTTAATGTAAGGTGTACTGTATTTTGGAAGGGCTATCCGGTGAGTTAGATCATCGTCCATTACTATAAAAATCAGGACAATATTGTTATATTCCTAAAAGAAAACAACATTGTCGTGAAACAATACACCCATATTGGTTATACGAACTAATAACACAACGCAGCCGTGAAGCCCTAAGCAGACCGAGGTTATATTTTATGTTCTCCTATTCATTGATTGTACGTATTAATAATGACACACCCATGAAACCCTAAACCCATATTAGATATAAGTACTAATAACAATGCAACCGTGAAATCCTAAATCCATATTATAGATTCTACGTATTAATAACAACACAGCCGTGAAATCCTAAACCCATATTACATTATACGTACTAATAACAACGTAGCCCTGAAATCGTAAATCCATATTAGATTATATGTATTAATAACAACGCGGTCGTGAACCCTAAACCAATAGATATTAAGTACTAATAATCCATATTACAGAATTCAGAGAATATAAAAAAATTCAGGTAAGACCATACACATACATTGTAACATGTATAAATGTGTGTATACATTTATATACACACACAAATCTAACATACATTTTAACATTTATATTCAGATTTTATTAAATGAAGGCACATTGACACTGCTTAATTTATTACATATGCCGCTCAAGTCCCTTATTAGTCATTACATAAATTTATTGTAAAATGTTGGTGACAGTTTTGGCTAACATAAAATGCATATGGTATCGAATCCATGTTATATGACCATTAATATACATGTGCGTACACCCATTTTTGTATTATCCCACTCCTCCTACCTACCGGACTATATTTGAACTGTGTCATTCTTCAATTTCTTTCTCTTTTTCACATTCAAGTTTCACAAAAGCAACAACGATTTTTAGAAACAAATTTAATACAAAAATCACACTTACAGATCTACAGAAATAAAAAACCCCAATTCCAATTAAAATTACACAAAAACACGCATGTAACATACATGTATAAAATACACAAAAACACGCATGTAACAAATTAGAGAAGAAACTAACAGAAATAGAGGGAGAAATAGGAGGGGGGAGAGAGAGGTAGTACCTTAATGTAGAATCGCAAGCTAATTTGACCCCCAATTCCAGTTAGAAACCCTAGCTCAAATCCAATTACAAACCCTAGCTCCAATCTGTGACCCGCTTCTCCAAAATGTTACACGTTTCTCCAATTAGAAACCCTAGCTCGAATCCAATTAGCGACTGGGAGAGAGAGAATGAGAGAGAGAGAGAGATAAGAGATATGTTTAGAATGAGAGGGAGATAAGAATATGTCTGAAATTTTACCCGCTTCTCCAAATATTTTGAGCCCGCCTGATCGAAAGCCCAACATTAGCTAATTTCATATCTTTTTTTAATAAATTTTAAGTTTAAATAGTGTTTAAAATTTTTCTTAATAAAAAATTATCAGTTATTAATTAGTACAGTTTATAAAATTTTTAAAAAAATATTTATCAATCTTAGCTAATATTAATATTATTTCTTAATTATATTATAAAAATTGATTAATTTTCAAGTCAAATAATTATATATATTTAATTGTTTGTAACATGTTACTTTTTTATCGATTAACACCATATTGTAATATAAATTCCTACATGTTACTCGTATGTAACACTTTGAAGCTATAGTAACATGTTGTAAAGGCTATGGTAACATCAAAAATACTACATTGCGGTAGGCTAAAATGAGCATACCTAAGGTAATATAATTTTGTAACATGCATGATTAAACCATTGCGATAGTGGAATTCGAATTCGGATACTTTGATTTTTTTCCTGAAAATCCCCCAGATACCGAAAGAATTAAGTATAAGGTAACATGATTAAAAGAATTTCAATTCAAGGATTATAAGAGAGGATCATTAAAGTAATATAAAATATTAAGAAAGATTTAGGGAAGCCCAGGTCATAAGATCCCGGATATGATCGCTCAAACGATGAACGAGAATGAGAGTTAAGCGAACCGTAAAACAAATAAGCGACCAAGGGACAAGCTTGTACAAGAAACCAAGGGATGATGACATCATCAAACTATAAGAATGTAACAAGTGGCAAAAGAATGATGTAGGGAAGGTGATGCAAGCATAGTTAACAAGATATTTTGTAAGGATGAATTTGGACCAAGTGTTTTAATCAAGGGATTAACTAAGGTTAAGCCTAACCAAGCAAATCAAGATATTTTTCCAAGATTAATCTCCAACAAGTATTTCAAACACTTGATTAAGCTCAAGATTAATCTCAACCAAGTAAAGTAGTTCATTTCTTAAGGCAAGCAACCAAGAATTTCATCTTCTCCCCCTTTAAAGCTTGCTCTCTGCCAAAACAGAAACAAGAACTTAAAACAGCTCTATCTACTTCGATTCTCACTCAAATGTCGTTACTACATATTAAGTAACGACGTTTAAAGTGAGAATCGAAGTAGATAGAGCTGTTTAAAGACTAATCAGATCATGAAAGAATTATTTAAAGTGTATTAAACAGTTGGTAAAGTCCTTATTAAATAGCCGCCTTAAAATGTTTAACGGTTAATTTTATAAAAATGGTGGAACCGAGGGTACTCGAGCGACTAATGTAAATCGTGAAGCGTTGAAGCGAATATTAGGGTCTAAATGGATAAAGTCTAGTTTCTTAAGCGATCGTGGATTAATTATGGCTTATATATGGTTATAGGTTACCAGACTCACACGAGACCTATTTTCATCCCAGATCGCTCAGGCAAGTTTTCTATCGGGATACACTGTTATGATGTTATATATATGCATTATCTTAAGATAAGTGCATGATTGTTATTAGCAAATCCTGCGATGTATTGAAGCATATTGATATGATATATATATATATATATGCATGTCTGCTTTGGAAATATTGATATTTTATTGTCAATTCAATTGCTTGTAAACTGCATAATACCTATGCTAGAGATAAGCAGTAGTTGCGTATACCCTTAGTATAGGGGACCCAAAGTTGAACATTTTCCTAAAACCGGGAGGCGAGGTTCCCGGGTATATTTATATAGTTTTCTATAACTATTAATTGAATAAGGTATTTCGATGGTTTTGAATAATAATCAAAATTTATTTTCGATTATTCAAATAAAATCTTACTTTCGTATAAGTGTATCTTTTGATTCTTATTCGTTTCAAGTATGAATTTCAAAACTTCTACTTCATTTATTCTTATAAAAACTACTTTTTTGGGGAATTTTATTTAAATAATAATATTCAGATATTTTCTAATATATCGGGACTTATTTATTTTATTAAATCATCATTACTCCAAACGTTTCCAAAAAATGTTTTCGAGTCTTCAAAATGATTTTTAAAGTTAGAGCGAATCCCAAAACACATTTTCAAATTTGAGAGCTTCCTTTCGAAGATTGCTCGTGAAAAGACCAACTCAAACTAGCAAGAAATGCAGAAGTTAGGATTTTCTCCAGAGATTCAGCGTGCCCGCGCTGTAGTATTACAGAAGTGTAGCGCACCCGCGCCGGGTCGAATTCCAGGAATCCTGTTTCTACTCTGATTTTGATCCGATGGACTTCTAATCTGCATGGGCTGCTATATATACATAACTTATGATCGTTTATCATAACAAGACGTGCCAGAGCTTAAGGAGAAGGCATAAGAAGACCGTATAGCACAAATCAACAAAGGCGAAGATGATATAGTTTATTCTTGTAATTCTTTATTTTAAGTTGTAATCTTGGATGCTAGTTTTCTTATTTATTGAACCTATACTCTTGTTTCATGTACTTGGTTTATTGTTTATTCAGTATAAAGACTACGTTTATTATACCATGCTTTCATCGAAACCCACGTTGATGATGAGTCCGATTATAGGCTAATCATTATTATAGGATTCTAACGGATTTATTTATGGATTTCAATAGTTAATCTTGTTTCGATATCTTAGTGTGTGGTGATTGTATGATAACCTAGTATTGGTTGTGCTTATTCATCTTATGTACGTCGCGAACATATAAGATAGCGTGTTAATCTCTAATGAAGCGATAGTGAATTTAGAGGTTTAGAACTTGCCATGTTAGCATAGGTTCATGTATTTATTATGCATGATTCGTAGGTAATTTTAACCATCTTACTTGCCCTATGTAATTAAGATAGATAACTTGCGCATTAAACCTTTGTGTTGTCAAATTCTATAGACATATAGGGTCTCAACATACTTGGTGTCTATTCAGCTTCTATCTCTTTTGTGGATGTCTGGTAGTATGTTATTCATGCAACGAAAGTTGGCGTTTATCAGTTTCGTGTTATCTGGTTAGTGTCATCACCATTGCATGCTAAGGTTAAGAACAAGAAGGCTTTGAATGAAGTATTTAATGAATTTAGAATCCCATGTTTGTCTCATTTAATAATTCAACCCTTTATTCTCTTATTTATTTGCATGTTAGTTAGTAACTTAGTTATAAACAAAACCAACTTGTTATTCATCTTAGCATTGAATAATAGCCATATCATTGTTGCATAAGCGCATAAATCATTAAGTTAACCAAAAGAGTCTCTGTGGGAACGAACTAGAATTAATTTTATATTACTTGCGAACGCGTATACTTACGTGAATTATTAGTGTGTGTTCTAGCCCTAACAAGTTTTTGGTGCCGTTGCTGGGGACTCAGTGTTAATTTTTAGTTTATGTATTTGTCATCAGTGATCGTTAAAGTTCATTGACTCGGACATTGTTACTTACTCTTTTTCTTATATGCATATGCGTTCACATTCTCGTAAGAGAACTCTGGATCAAGCCGAGGAAGAAGTTGTGGTTCGACATGAAGTTTTTGAGGATGAAGAGAAAGTCGAGGATGAAGAGAATGTTGAGGAACCATCTCTAGTAATGATGGGAGATCAAGCAGAATATCCGAAGGCTTTGATGGACTATTCTCAGCCTGAGATCAATGATATTCAGTCCAGCATTATCAGGCCAGCCATCTCGGCTAACACCTTTGAGATCAATTCGAGCACGATTCAGATGATAAATAATTCAGTTCAGTTTGGGGGTTCTCCTATAGAAGATCCCAACATGCACATCAAGGATTTCATCGAGATCTGCGACACTTTCAAGTTTAATGGTGTGGCTGAAGATGCTATCAAGCTAAGACTTTTCCCATTCTCTTTCAGGGATAAGGCTAAGTGTTGGTTACTCTATCAGCAGGATCTATTACTACTTGGGAAGATCTTTCTCAAAAGTTTCTCACTAAATTCTTCCATATGGCGAAGACGGCTGCAATCAGGAATGCTATTACTCAGTTTGCGCAGCAATCTGGAGAATCTTTGTGTGAGGCTTGGGATCACTACAAGGAGATGCTTAGGAAGTGCCCACACCATGGCATGCCTTATTGGATGATCATAACCTGTTTCTATTATGGTTTAGGTGCACAGTCTAGACCTATGCTCGATACAGCGTCTGGTGGAGCCTTATGGGCCAAAAGCTATAATGAAGCTTATGAGTTGTTTGAGCTAATGGCAGCTAATGAATAACATAATCCAACGCAAAGAATATTGCAAGACAAGGTAGCTGGAATTCTGGAAGTGGACACAGCTACTGTTATAGCTGCTCAACTTCAAACTTTGATGATGAAAGTGGACTCTTTGGCTAATTATGGAGTTAATCATATTACTAGTGTTTGTGAGCTTTGTGCGGGGCACATGAAACTAAGCAGTGTGCTATTTCTAGCGAATCAACTCAGTTTGTAAGCAACTTTTAGAGGTCGCAGCAGCAAGCTCTAGCCACTTATCATCCCAACAACCGCAATCATCCTAACTTTAGCTGGAGCAACCATCAAAATACGGTGCAACAACCTTATCAGCCATACACAGCAAAGCAGTATAACCCTCATGGTTTTCAACAACCGCAATATGCACCAAGGCAACAACTTCAACTTCAGCAGTTACCTCAAGCTAATGAAAAATCTGAATTGGAGGAGTTGAGGCTCATGTGCAAGAGCCAAGTTGTTTCTATCAAGAACTTGGAGAATCAAATTGGGCAGATTGCTAATGCCTTGCTGAATTGTCAACCTGGCACACTTCCTAGTGACACTGAAGTGCCAGGCAAAAGGAAAGCTAAGGAGCAGGTTAAGGAAAATATATTGAGGTCTGGAAAGGTTGTAAATCTTGAAAAAGCTAAAGCTCTAGAATCTGAAGTTGTGGATGATGAAGAAGAGCTGAAGGAAGCAGAACTGGAATCAAGGAAGACAGCTGTTGTCAACACTCCTCCTGAGGGTAATACAGGGGAAAAACAGGTCTATCCTCCACCTCCTTTTCCTAAGAGGCTACAGAAGCAAAAGATGGATAAGCAATTTGCTAAGTTCTTGGAAGTTTTCAAGAAACTTCACATCAACATACCTTTCGCTGAAGCTCTTGAACAAATGCCTAGTTATGCGAAGTTCATGAAAGGTATTCTTTCTTGGAAAGTGAAGCTCGATGATTTAGAGACCGTTGCTCTAACGGAGGAATGCAGTGTTGTGCTGCGATAGAAGTTGTCTCTGAAGCTTAAAGATCATGGAAGCTTCGGTATTCCATACACCATTGGAAAAGTGTCATTCGACAAATGCTTATGTGACTTGGGAACTAGCATCAACTTGATGCCTTTATCTATCTTCTAGAAGTTGGGTCTACCTGGATCCAAAGCATACATATATGTCCTTGCAGTTGGCCAATCGTTCTATTATATATCCACGTAGCATTATAGAAGATGTATTGGTCAAGGTGGACAAACTCATCTTTCCTGCTGACTTTGTTATTCTTGATTTCGAGAAAGATAAGAAGATTCACATAATCATGGGAAGACCCTTCTTGGCTATTGGCCAAACCTTGATTGATGTGTAGAAGGGTGAGCTTACTATGCGAGTTCAGGATCGGGATGTTACCTTCAATGTCTTTAATGCCATGAAATTCCCTACTGATGAAGAGGAGTGCTTTAAGGTGGAGTTGGTCGAATCTGTGGTTACTTCAGAATTCGATCATGTGCTTAAATCAGATGCCTTAGAGAAAGCCTTATTGGGGGATTCCGATTGCGAAGATTATGAAAGTGACCAGCAGTTACAATATCTGAATACTTCCCCATGGAAGCGAAGATTGGAAATGCCATTTGAATCTCTTGGGTTAGAAGAGCTAACAAGTTCTCCAAAGCGACTCAAGCCATCAATTGAGGAAGCTCCTACTCTTGAGCTTAAGCCTTTACCTGAACATTTGAGGCATGCGTTCTTAGGTGATGCATCTACTTTTCCTATTATTATTGCATCTGACCTTTCAGGTAGTAATGAGGAAAAGCTCTTAAGAATTCTTAGAGATTTCAAATCGGCAATTAGATGGACTATAGCAGATATCAAGGGAATCGGCCCTTCTTATCGTATGGACAAAATTCTGCTAGAGGAAGGAAGCAAGCCTACTATTGAGCAATAGATTAGGCTAAATCCGATCATGAAAGAGGTTGTGAAGAAGGAAATTCTCAATTGGCTAGATGCAGGGATCATCTATCCTATTTCTGAAAGTTCTTGGGTGAGCCCAGTTCAGTGTGTACCAAAGAAAGAACGTATCACTGTGGTTGCAAATGAGAAGAATCAGCTCATTCTTACTTGAACAGTCACGGGGTGGAGAGTTTGCATGGATTACAGGAAGTTGAACAAAGCTACAAGGAAAGATCACTTCCCTCTTTCTTTCTTTGATCAGATGTTTGATAGATTGGCTGGGCATGAGTACTACTGTCTTCTGGATGGCTATTCGGGTAATAATCAGATTTGTATCGCTCCAGAAGATCAAGAGAAGACTACATTCACATGTCCTTTTGGTACTTTTACATTCAGGAGAGTTTCTTTTGGGCTATGTGGTGCATCAGCCACTTTTCAGAGATGTATGATGGTTATATTCTCTGATATGATTGGTAACAATATAGAAGTGTTCATGGATAATTTCTCGGTCTTTGGAACTTCTTATGATAAACGCTTGCACAATCTTGGGTTAGTACTGAAAAGGTGTGTTTAGACCAATCTGGTTCTCAATTGGGAGAAATGTCATTTAATGGTGCGCCAAAGCATCATTCTTGGTCAAAAGGTTTCTAGTAAGGGTCTTGAGGTGGACAAAGCCAAGGTGGGGGTTATTGAAAATCTTCCTCCACCAATTTCTGTTAAGGGAATTCATAATTTTCTTGGTCATGCGGGTTTCCATAGGCGTTTCATCAAGGACTTCTCTAAGATTTTGAAGCCGTTGTGTAATTTACTAGAAAAATATGTTCCTTTCAAGTTCTATAATGACTGTCTTGCTACTTTTGAGAGCTTAAAGAAGAGTTTGATTACGGAACTTGTCATAACTGAACATGATTGGTCTGAACCGTTTAAAATGATGTGCAATGCAAGTGACTATGCAGTTGGAGCAGTTCTTGGGCAAGGAAGAACAACATATTACATGTGGTCTACTATGCTACTAAGACCCTCAATGGTGCTCAAATGAACTACACTACTACTGAGAAAGAACTTTTGGCTATTGTCTATGGTTTTGAGAAATTTCGATCGTATTTACTTGGGACGAAGGTGACAGTTTTCACTGATCACGTTGCCATTCGCTATCTCGTCTCGAAGAAGGACTCGAAGCCTAGACTGATTCGATGGATTCTTTTACTTCAGGAGTTTGAATTAGAGATCAAGGATAGAAAAGGGACTGAAAATCAATTCACTGATCATCTCTCTCGTTTAGAGGATCTAAGTGCAACTTCACAAGATAACTCTTTAATTAATGACTTTTTTCCCGATGAGCAATTATTAGGAGTGCAAGCAGAAAAACCGTGGTTCACCAATATTGTGAACTACCTTGTGAGTAATCTTATGCCTCCAGATTTGACTTATGCTCAAAGGAAGAAGTTTCTGCATGAACTAAAGTGGTACATGTGGGATGAGCCGTTTTTTTCGGCACGAAGTTGACAAAATCATTAGGAGATGTATTCCTTACAGCGAAATGGGGTCTTGCGAGATTGCCATTCAACGGCTTATGGAGAACACTATGATGGAGAAAAGACAACAGCTCATATTCTTCAAGCAGGGTTCTTTTGGCCGACTTTGTTTAATGATGCTCATCAGTTCGTTTTGAAATGTGATCGATGCCAGCGTGTGGGTAATATGTCCAAGAGGGATGAGATGCCTCTTAATGCGCTTCTCGAGGTTAAGGTCTTCGATGTTTGGGGAATTGACTTCATGGGGCCATTTGTCTCATCTTGCAGTAATCAATATATCTTGTTAGCGGTTGATTATGTCTCGAAATGGGTGGAAGTCAAGGCTTTGCCGACAAATGATGCGAAGGTAGTGCTTAATTTTCTTCACAAGCAGATATTCACAAGATTTGGGACTCCAAGAGTCATAATCAGTGATGAGGGATCGCATTTCTGCAATCACAAGTTCATTACTATGATGCAAAGGTATAATGTGAATCATCGCATTACTACAGCCTACCAACCTCATACGAATGGTCAAGATGAGGTATCTAACAGAGAGATCAAGGGCATTTTAGAGAAATTTATGTATCCATCTAGGAAAGATTGGTCTTTGAAGCTTGATGAGGCTGTTTGGGCGTATCGAACAGCGTACAAGACTCCGCTAGGCATGTCATTGTATCAGTTGGTTTATGGGAAAGGTTGTCATTTTCCTGTGGAGCTAGAGCATAAAGCATATTGGGCTTTGAAGAAGTTGAATCTTGATTTGGATGCAGCTGGTAAGAAGAGGATATTTCAATTGAATGAACTCGATGAGTTTCGACTTCAAGTGTATGAGAACAACAAAATGTATAAGGAGAAAGTCAAGAGGTGGCACGATAGGGGTCTAGTGCTCTAATCATTTGTGCCGGGGCAACAACTTCTTTTGGTTAACTCCCGTCTCCGTCTTTTTTCCTGGAAAATTGAAGTCGAGGTGGTTAGGGCCGTTTGTTGTCAAAACTGTGTTTCCACATGAAGCGGTGGAGATTTTTGAGAATGATCCGGTACAAGCATTCAAGGAGAATGGACAGAGATTGAAGCATTACTATGATGACATGGCAAACCGTGAGGTGCTTAGTGCCATTTTGTTGGCTGTTTGATCTCGCAATTCTATGTCAAGCTAATGACATAAAGCAAGCGCTTCTTGGGAGGCAACCCAAGTTTGTTGTACATTAGTAGATAGAGGATAAAAAAAAGAAAGGTGAAAAACACAAAAAAATCAAAAAATTAGAAAAACTCAGTGCCAACTACAGAAGCACGGCGCGCCCAAGCTGAGAAACGGGGCGGCCGCGCTGAAACAGCATAAGCACGGCGCGCCCACGCTGGTATGCAGGGCAGCCGTGCTGAAGTTCCAAAAGCACGGTGCGCCCACACTGCCAGGCGGGGCGGCCGCGCTGAGTCACTGTATTCGAAAAAGAAGAAGAAGGACATAACAGAATTTCGGGTACTTCAATATAAAATCAATTTCTACTCGAATTTCCCTCCTCCACTTCCCATAATTTCTATTCCAAATCAATTCCTTACCCCCATTACTCCCATTAATCCCACTTCGTTCCCATAACTAATTCTCTCCCAATTTCCTATATACACACACACACACACTTATACACAAACTTCTCCATCACTTCTCAAATTCTCAAACACAATTATCTCTCAAACACTTATGTCTTATTCTCTCTTATTCAATCTCAATGGTACACAAGAGACAAAGAACTCAAGTTAGCAGCAGCACCACCGATTCTTCAAGCGTTGGGGGTGTGAGGCCAAGGTTTGCAACTCCCGAGATTGAGGCTGAGTATACGTGGCTGCTTTCAAAGCCCATAGCTAAGGATCGAGGTTTTCTTCCATCGGGGAAAGATGGTAAGTTGTTAGAGATGATCTTGGAGATGGGTTGGGTTGTTTTTTGTGAGCACCCACTGCTATGCCCATGGGTGTGGTTCGCAAGTTCTACGCGAATGCTAAGGCGAAGATGAATGGGTTTTTCTATAGTGAGGGGGTTAACTGTGGAGTATAGCGCTGAGGCGATTCGGAGGGTGATTGAGCAGCCCGAGAGGAGGCCCGATCAGGATAATTGGAATGAGAAGACTCCGGAGGAGTTTAACTTGAATTTGATCGTTGCTACGTTGTGTGTGCCCGAGACTCATTGGAAGTTCAAGAGGGGCACGAATGAGTATGCCACTTTCCCTGCCTCGTGCATGAAAAGGTTTGCACGTGCATGAAATTCTTTTATTTATTCAAACATCATGCCATCTTCTCATGAGCATGATGTTACTGTGGATCGTGCACGCTTGTTATGGGGTATTCTTGTGACGACTGAGAATTTTGCGACGTAATTTAGTGAATGAAGTATGTGTTATGTGATGTAATTATAATTATGTTACTAAATAATGATTATTTGTCTTATCTGTATACTAGAGTTTAGGAGCGTGGATAAAAAAAACGTTCCAATTTAAAGAGTCAGCTTAAAAGATAAGTTGTGGTGTCGGGCCGTCAGGTAGAACGGAACCCGCCCTAATATGGAGTTAAAGAATATAAAATGTGAATTATGTGTGATTGAATGAAATGAATGAGTAAATAAAGTATTTCGTCCTAAGTGACATGTTGATTGGTAAAGACGTTGAGACGCATAATCGAAACGCTGAGCGTCGGGCCGTCAGGCTGAACGTGACCCGGTACGCGTGAAAGAGGATAAAGATTAAAGAGGGATAGATTCTATGATCAGACCTGAGTCGTTATGTGACTGTATATGTGTGATTGCTTGACTGAGTGCATGACTATGTGTTCTGTGTCAATTTTGTAAATTTTAAAGGAATTACGTAATTTAAATAAAGGTTTAATTAACCTTCGCGCATTTTTATAAAATCATTCGAGTAAGATAAAAACATGGGATTTGTTTTGTTATCTTCGTAGTGGTCCTAGAGATTTTTTAAAAATGATGAGTGAATTTGATAGTTGATCTTTGCATTTTTAAATTGATTTTATGTGAAAAATGTATTTATTAAAGCAAGTTTGCAAAATTCATATAAAATCAACCGTTCGCTCAAATTCTTATTATGAGTAATGGATAAAAAGCTAATTTCGAGACCTACGTGTTAAAATTGTCATTTTCGATAATTCTCGACTTTCTGAGAGAGATATATTTTATATTTGAATTTTGTTGCATTTGAGTAAAAAGAGAAAGAATGTGTGAGCCAAGCAGGAATTAATAGATTACCATTTTGCCCTTGCTTTGGTGGAGTATAAAATCACCCCTCCCTCCCCCATTTTCTTTTTCTTTCCCGTGCACTCACTCTTTCCTCTCTTCTCTTTTCTTTCCTCTCTCTCTCGAACACTCTCTCTCACTCTCTTCCGGCTCTCTCATCTCTCACCTCTCTCACTTGCATGAAACCATCAAAACATACTCAAACACAAAGATATTGCTACCTTTAGTTGTTATTTTCGGTATACACTTCGATTCCTATTTTCATGTAAGTAATTATAAAAGTTTTGTTGGTTAATCACTATGGTAGTGTTCAAGAAAAACCATTTCTTGATGCATAACTATGAGAGTGAATTCAAGCATGTTTGGAAGTCATAAACTCGAGAAGAGACCCATTATGGGCTCTCTCAAGTTCGGCCACCACCGGCCATGATCCAAAGGAGAGCAGGTGGATTTTCCATGGTGTGATCATTTGATTTTAGCTTTGCATGTTATGATTTCTTGAAGATTTGAAAAAGGGTTTTGTTTCTTTGATGAAAATCGAGTGTGTGCTTGATAAAATGATTCCATTGATTGTCTTAGGAAGTAAATGAATGTGTGTAAATGATTGTTGCTTAGAAAATCAAAAATTAAGGTTTGCATGTGGATTTTTGCTTCAGCTTTTTGCTAATTAAGAAGAGGAATTTGATTTTTGTGAGATAATCTTGGTAAATACTAAGTTTATATGGCATAAAAGTGATTGCATGTTAGTTTTAAAGAAGATTAAGATATGCATGTCATTGATTTGTCCTTGAGATGTAAATTTGAGTTTTTGCCGAATGGGAATTGAGTTAAAAAGGGGTTAATTTGATGAATAAGTGGATGCATGTTGTGATTTAGGTGAAATTCGATTGTGTTAAGGAATTTAGTTGGTTTACTTGATGAAAATGAAGTGTTTGATATAATGAAGAGTTGAAATTGAATTGCATGCAAGCATGTATGTATGATTTGGTTTGAATTATTGTTGATAAAATGAGATGTTAGTTTAATTGTTGGATTATGCTATGATTAAGGATGCATGGTGTAATTTTGAGAAATTTGATTGTATATATATAATCATGGTTCGAATTTTTATGATTTAATGAAAGGGGAATGATTCTTTAATGGTTTTTGAATGAGTTATGTGGTTATATGATTTAAAGTACGTATTTGATTTATTTTTTGTGATAAGGCCGAATAGGCCATAGGGATTAAGAGTCAAAAACTTGATTTTGATGATCACAAGGATGATTGAAAGTGTATAAATGAATATCTATAAATTTGTTTGCTTAATTATAGTATGTGGTTCGAATTAAGGAACAAAGGAAAAAGGGAACTAAGTTGAATGATTTTAAAAGATATAAGTGATAGTTATGGACGTAAATGTTTGGTTGCGAATAAATCTTGTACTCGTACGAGTTATATTAGTGTGATTTGAGAAATAGCCAAGGTTAAGCGAGTACGCTTTGATTGTTAAGTATATAAGGGTATAAAAGCTACGAGAAAGGGATATGCTATATGCTATGTGCTATGTGCTTATATGTATAAGCTATATTCGTATACTCGAGTCAAAGATATAATCGAGTTATCGTATAGAGTGATCGTTACGGGAACGAGAGTTGAGAATCTGATTAAGATTTTGGTTCTATTGTAGATTCGGAGCGTGAGGGCATTCAGGCTAGGAAAGGAAAGGATTTACTAGGTGGAAGTAGTTCAACCTTCAGGAAAGCAAATTCAGGCAAGTAACTCTGATTACTTGTGTAAATGGTTATAAAGAGAATGTTGTTCATACCATGTAGAGTATTGAACTGTTAAAGTATGAAACCCTCATTTTATGAAACCCTGATATTGATTTGAAGTACCTTTGTTCTTGATAACCTGTTATTGATAAGCCTATTGATTTCACCCTTTGATAATCTGTCTTTTCTGTTCAAGTTACCTATTAAGCCATGAATTATATTGAACCTTTTAATTATCTTTGTTAACCCTGTTTAATGATATCCTGTTTCTCTTGATCACCCTATTGATCCCTAAATCAATGTTGATCCTTCTAATTTAGTGCTTTGTTATCCCTTATACAGAATTCTTATGAATTGTTCCTTGCGTATCTTTGAATCACTCCCTAAACTTTGTTTCCTTAAAATCTGAATTAAGAATGAGTTTCGACTTGAGAAAGTCCGAATGATTTCAAATGCTTGGTAATGATAAAACTGGATTTTTGAGAACCTACTTGTTTTTCCAACTTAAAGTTTTCTAAATGAATTCCTGATGGATTGGATTGGGACGTAAGAGGCTAGTGGGACTAGTCTAGTCATGGTAAGAGGCTAGCGGGGCTAGTCCAACTTAAGGCTGAAATTATGCTGAATGGTAACTTAAAGACCGGAATGGAGGTCGATACGGGCTGATCACCCGTATATAATGAAATGGAAAGATAAAGTGATCCAATCAAGGGTTCTAATTGATTATTTAAAAGGGAACTGAAACTTTTGTTCAGTAAATTGATTTTGAAAATGAAAATGGTTTATATTGCCTTGAAAAGAGTTGATTATGTTATTGTGGAGCTTAAAGCAAAAGAACTCTGATTCTTAAAATTGTTGATCATATGATTGATTCTATATCTTGAAAAGATCTATTTTCAAAAGATCTATTTTGATCCTACAATGATTTGTGATGAATGCCGGCTTTCGTCCTGCTTTGAGCCTTGTTCCTTGAAAGCCCCATACTATTCTTCAGAAACCTTTCCTTAACCCAAAAAGATGGAAATCTGCCACCTAGATTAAATAAAGTAGAATGCCCTAGTTTGTTAAAGCATATTGTGATTTGATATTGTAGAACTGCTATATAGTTACTTGCTGAGTTTTATACTCATTTGTTTTGTCTTAATCTAACCATGGCAGTTAAGCAAGAAGATGGTCAGGCTTAGGCGCACTGCTCGTAAGAGCGTACCTGGTGGTCCCTACCGTGTTGAGGGCTTCCGGTTTCCAGAGAAGGTAGTGGTAATCATGAGTGAGCTCGCGCCTAGAAAGAAGTGTATAAAGATACAATGGGTTATCTATCGGTTCCCAGCCGGAATCGATGTTGGTTATCTAATAATATTTTGGGTTTGTAAGTTATATTTTATGATTGATAGTTGTGATCTTGTCTCATACTTTATCCTGTTGATCCTGTTAGTAGTTAACCGGGGTTTATGCATATTTAATTATTAGATTAGAGGTGTGTGAGTCCTCATTTCCTAACCCCGAGATTGAGGGCGTCACAATTCTTCAGGGGGAATATGTGGATCTTGGGATGGTTATCCATCAGGGTATTTTGAGGTTTCTTCGTGGGAGTACTACGTGTTCTATACCCTATGCGTCGATTATGACGAAGCTGTGTGTGGCAGTTGAAGTTCATTGTCCCTCACACGAGCAGCTTCAGCTTTCGAGTGCTCCGATTGATAGTTCGACGTTGTTGAGTATGCAGGAGTGGTACGGTGGTAAGCCCGATACTAAGGAGCTTGGTTATTCTTATGCCCATCTTCCAGGTGGAAGGCCAGCCCCTCAGTCATATGCTGGTGGCACGGTTCAGGCAAGCAGAGCAGCTTGGATACCTGAGTTGGGTGAGGAGGTCGGTCCATCGGAGTATGTTGCCCAGTAATGATACAATTGTTTAAGGGGGTTGGATATAATTGTATAAATGTTTCGAACAAGTAATAAAAATATAATAGTTCTTTATATTTCTGATAAAAACTATTACAAACTCTCTCAAGAAATACTGATGTTCTTGAGAGCTGCTAGGTCGTACAATGCTCTAGTTAATTCACTATGTGATGACCTAAACTATGTTTATATAATACACAGTTACTGCTAATTAATTTAAGATATGCATCATCAAAAACTAACTGAAACTGATACATATCTTTAACTGAATTGATAAAGCCCTATGACTCAGATGTAAGAGATATATATTCCTCAAACTAAGGAACAAAATAAATCTTCTAAGCTGACTGCCTCCAGATACTGATGACATACAAATGGTGATAATGTGTCAAATACTGATGACACCCGAACACAGTCAGATTCTGAGCTTCTTTTGATCATTGAGAATTAGTACATAACAATCTCCCCCAATTTATGCTTAATGCAATGAAGCACAAATTCCATTCTCAATGATGCCAAAACCAATTATAAAATATACAAAGAGTAAAGCTTACTTCATTATCCTCAGATAACTGACAGTTGTTTCCAGAATGTTCTTCAACCTTTCTTCCTCCTTGTCTTGAAGGACTTTAATAAGCTTTTTTTTCAACTCTCTCTTCTTTTCAGTATCTTCTCCAAGCTGATAGGTGGCTGACCTTAGTTTATAAATTGTGCTTTTTTTATCTCAAGATCACCAATCAACATAAAGCTTAAACTCACATCTTCATGATGAGGACTGAAGGATAACTGAGGACTGTTGAGAAAAACTTTTAGAACTGCAGCTCCCTTTTCCATCTTCATTTCTTAACCAGTATAAGTTCTGTACATAGGAACATAATCACCATTATATTTATCATCCTTTTTCATGACTCTTTTTCTGATGACTTCAGGAATCATAGAAGACCAATTTATGGTGGCACCGTTCTCAACTCTAAGAAGATAGCGAATGTATTTCAGTTCTGTCACAATCTTCATCAAGAGTTGCTACAAAGTAAAGCTCTTTACTTTACCATCTCTCAAAAAGTACAGAATCTCTTCTCTGACATCATTATCATTTATCTTTCTATAAACAATCTTCAAAGCTTTAACTTTCTCAAAATGTGAAGGAGAAACTCTTTCACCAAGATTGTCAGTCAGAGTATTTGTATCCAGCAAATCAGATCTTAGAACCTCCATTCCAGAATGACCAATACCTCCTCTGGTTTGAGTTTTGATAAGCTTCAGTTTTTTATTATGTTCCACCCAAGAAGTTTTTTTGATGGACTTATCAACATCTTCCTGTTCTGAAATAGGATCCCTTAATCCTGCTTACACAAATTCAACATACTGAGAGGAGCATAACTTGTAGATAAATCATGAATCTTTCCTTTTTTTATTCCATAGCTCTCTCTTTGATTTTAAAATTCTTTGCACATAGTCTCTTCATGCTTGATCAGCTTTCCTTCAGTCAACTATTTCTTTTTCATTAACCTCTGAATTATGAGGAGTAACTACTGTAGTAAGAGTTGACTCATTCAATACTTTGATCACCTTTTCATCAGAGTCAAAATCAGCTTTCAGGTTCACAGCATCATGATCTGCTTTTACCTCAGGATTTGTGTCTGCTTCAAGAGTTACATCCTGATTTACTGTATCAGCTTGATCAATGCCAGTGGCTGATCTTTTCTTTCTTTGAACAATCAACTCTTCCGGCTTCTGAACTTCTTCTGTTCCTTCATTTCCTTGTACAGGAACATAACCTTCTCTGGATATAATATTCTGAAATCCAGAATTAATTGCAACCATTGGACTTGGTTTAGAAGTCATTCCTCTTTTTCCTCTTCCTCTAGCTCTTGTAGATCTTCCACCTCTTTGATTTTTGAGTTTTCACCCATCTCTATGGTCTGGAAGGAGTAGACTTCATTCTTCCACTTTCTCGTGCTACAGCTCATTTCAGTGTCGGGGATTTATTCTTTTCCTCTTCTTTTAGAAGTATTGGCTTCAGCTTCAATTTGAGCCATTAACTCCTTTAGTTGCATAATAGCTTCTTCAGTTGTTAGATCAGGAAATTTTTCAGTTATTAAACCAAGAGCACTCCTAGCATTCTTTTGCTCAAACCTCTTGTCTTTGTAGAACAAGATAATCTTTTCACCTGTTTCCTTGTGTCAATAAGGAAAGAATAACCCTTTAGCAACTGCTAAATTAGAGATTGTACAGGGACATCCTCGATAGTCTTGTGCTTAGCCTTATGAGCAACAGTAGACTTCCCTTGTCCTGAAGAACCAGTCTTCTTGGAATGTTGAGATTGTTGAGTAGTAGATGCAATTTGAATATCTGTAACCGGATTTTTATCACCATCATCATCAATATCTTTATCCTTTATCTAAATAGAATCTGGTGTACATTTTGTAGTAACTATCTTCTCCCCCTTTTTGGCATCAGTATTTGTAAGAAGAGAAAAAAGAGCATCCAGTTTGTCAGCTATAGAAGATACCTTATCTTCCAAATTAGAAATCTAGAGTCCATGCTTTGTTGAGATTGAACAACACCTTTAATGATCATTTTCACACTTGTGATTTCAGCCGAAGTAGGTGTGTTGATCACGAATGCATCAATTTTGTTCTTGACAGCAGCATGAGACTTCTTCATATCATCAAGGTCAGAGTGAATTCCTTTGACAGAAATAGTGGAGGCCTTGAGATGCAATTTCAGTTTAGGAGTTTGAATTTCATCTTAGGCCCTGTGAACATGTTGCAGACCAACAACAGATGAGATAAAAGTATTTGCATATCTGCACTTAAAATCCCATTCAGTCTGTCGAAAGTGCTCAGCATCAGCATTGTAATAAGAAGGATTTTCATTGAAATGTGAGGAAGAACCAACATTGGACTTCTTAGATGCATCAATTACAGTCTTAAGTTGAGCTATGTCAGGATCATCATTATCACTGTCATCATTAGAGTCAGACAGACCCTCAGAAAAATTTGCAGAACTAGGCAGAATTATTTTGCCTTTAGAAGAATCCTTTGCAATAGGTGCCTGTGTCTGATGAAATCCTGAAACATAAACAAGGTAACACCTAAATCTCTCTTTTCTTTTCAAGTGATCTCATCAATTCTCATACAATATATTAGTTTTGACAGTAATATTATTCTCACAGAAGAAACTTCATAAGTAAGAGAAAACAAAACTTATAAAATTCTTTTCTCAAAACTACCTCTCTTTTTTCTAGTACAGGAGACTGCCACTCAAAAATTTAATTTTCTCACATGGTATTTTCACACAGTCTCACAGAAAAGCTCAGTCACACATTTATCAAAGAAATAAGAGATGGCTGAGAAGAGTAGTATGCTTGTCATATAAATAGAGGTAACCTCAAAGAAGAGACTATTTATAATCATACAAACATGAGAACTATGTAAGAAAATTAGCAATTCCTGAAGGTGAGTTCTCAAGTGGAAATGATGATAGTGGAGGAACAAACAGCACATCAGGATGCTTTTGTAAACTAGCAAGCAGTAGAGGATCATAAATGGTAGCTGTTACAGTTAAAGGATGAACCTCAGTAGGATCTGATATAACATCAGGATTGGACTTGTCAGGAGGAGGTGAGAGACCAGCATCAGTACTTTGAACCGATGGTTCTTGTGGGGTCTGAGAAATTTGAGCTGCTTCAGTAAGTGTTGGTGAAAGTTCTTGTGTGCTATTCTCAAAAATAGGATCATTGATAACTACATCCACATTTGACAGTATCTCCTGATGAGCCTTCTTTTCCTTCAGTAGTTGGTCAGAGTCAACAAGAAGATCACTTTGAGCAATATCAACAATGATTTATGTAGCCTTTTTGTCTGCATCTTCTCTTTAAGAAGATGTTTCATGTGTGACTGGATGTTGTGTAGTTGCTAAATCCTTTTGAGACTTAGGTTCTTGTGGACTGACATCCATAGCAAGTGACTGGGTCTTTTTCTTCTTTCTGATGTACCCAACTACTTCTCCACTTTTTCTTTTTAACCTGCTCTTTTCAGCTGTCTTGGGAACAGCAGTTGCTTTGATCACTGGAAGCTTTTTGAGCAGAGCACTAGCATCAGTAGTTGGCTCCTTAGTTCCAGTAGTGTCAACAGAGTCATCAGGATGTTCAACAGTTGATTTCTTGATTTTCAACATAGACCCAATGGGCATCTGATCATCAGAGTTAGTATCATCGTGCATGATCAGTCTTCTTTTCCTGACTGGAAAATATTCTTCTTTCTCCTCATTCTAACTTAGTGAGGCATGTATAGCTCTCTGTCCAGATTTGACAGATCAAAAGACATCAGAGGAGGCTAATTTAGAAGCTGGATATGATTGCTGGTTGGAAGAAGAAATGTTTGGGTTAGAAACAAGATGGGTAGTTTCTTGTCTCACAGCATCAGGAACTGTTACAGAGGTGCCAGCATTAGGATTTGCAGGCACTTGTGTAGGAGTAGGTCTATTTCTCAACAGAAATTGCCTGACCTCCCTAGGCAGTAAAGGAAGTCCTAAAAATTTATTCTTTTCATCCCTTTTAATGTGATCAGAGATAGCATTTTCAGAGATTTGAAACACATTGAGTAATTCATCATCATCAAAGTTAGCATTAGGGCATAGAAAATTGAAAATCAGTTGAAGAAATCTAGTATACCCTATAACTCCTGATCCATCTGCTTTCCTAGAAATTATGAATTGTGGTATAGTATTACCATAGTCAAAATTACCAGAGTAAAGGAGAGAGTAACCAATTTTCAGAGAAGTGGATGGAAGAGCAACAAAATTTGTTGTTTTGTTCAAGAAACACATGTTGATGTGTTAGGTCCAAATATACATACAGAGGGGGGGTGAATGTATGTTTTTTGTTTTTCGTTAATTAATTGCAGCAAAAAACAAACCTTGAAAATGAAATAAACAAACACTAAGAGATTCACAGAATAATTCTTTTTATTAAGAAATTATACCGTAAAGGTTTGCTTACAACTTCGAATATAAATAATTTGAAGCATTAAATATAGAGAGAACCAAAATAATAGCAATCAATTTGGGGTTCTATCTATCACTCTAACCATTCAAAGCTTCTATCAAAAGATATTAAATACAATCAAGAGAGCTTTAAATAATGAGTGTTACAAGTTTGTAAGGCTTTAATTGTGTGAAATAAATTGGGCAGCACTTCTCTCCTTAATTTCAATAAATGAAATCAACCCTCTCTACAAGAAAAATTATGCAGAGTTTTAATGGTGTTTTGTTGAGAAGTATTTTTTTTTAAACCAATCTGTTGTAAAGTGGTTTTGTAGTGGTAGAATTGTTGGAGAGATAAAATGGGCTACGTGGCTGACTCCTGTCCATTTGTTTGAATTGCACAGCCTGTATTGCGATCAGAAAGTAAAGTTATACTTCAAATAATTTCTTTGGCGACAACTTGCAGTAGTACACCAAAATGCATTTGTTTTCTATGGCGACATGTACAAAGCAGCACACTCTCCTGTGCTTCACGCAGAAATTAAAGAAGATGTCGCCACACGTGAAGCCTACGCGCGAATGAGAGAAAATTCAGCCGCCTTTTCAATTTTCGTCTGTGGCGATGGGTGTGGGAATAGACTCCCGCCTTTGTCTTTACAGATTATATTTCGCCTATGGCGACTTGTGAACCATTGAAAGAATGAAGTACTACTTATTTTTTTTATACAGATTAATCACAACATGCGCCTTGACTGAGATGACGACACGCGCGCGGAAGAAACAGGAGGGGGATCCCCGCGTGCGAGTCACGTCACGCGCGCTTGAGGGTGGAGGAACAGATTTATGCACAGACAAATCTCTGCCAATTTTCTATTACTTGACAATTCATTTCAGCACTACATTTGTATTCTGTTTCAATTGTTTACCAATTTGCATGCGGCTGTGGGTCCCGTCATGTGGGAGCATGCTTACAACTAAGTAGGTTGTTAACAATTTCCTTTAACGACTCTATCAATGCATGCATTCCTTTATAAACCAAATCCTACCAATTTTTGAATAAACAAAAGAATGAACCTACAATTCTTCTGAATTATTGCAAAAATAATGCATGGTTTCTTTTTATTCTCCCGAACCCTCGCATGCATGAAAGTGCAACTGGCTGGCAGATTTTGTAGAAAATGAATAAATATTCGATTAAAAGGAAATAAATAAATAAATAATTAAGTTTCATTTATTCATTTAATTAATAATCAAATGGTTATTTATTTATTTTAAATCAATTATTGATGTAATTATTAAATAAATAAATGAGTTGATTTTTATTTATTTATTTAATGCAAAATCAGTCATTGATTAATTAAATAAATCCTATAACTTCTCAAGTTGTACTCCTCTGTATCTACAGGCCTTCTAATCTCCGGGATTTGTACCTCATAATATTTCCAGACTCCTCGAGTACAAAATCTACTTAACAGTGTTCCTTAAAAATAATACTTCATTTCCCTTTCACGGATCACTGAAGTCTATTGCACTGGTCTGGTTCACAGACGACTAGTTCCGCTCTCAGGCCTTCGTATTATACTTGTATAAACCACTGTTAAGTCTGCTACCAAATATAACCAACTTCACTAGGAATCCTTGAGGTCTTCACACTGATTCTGACAACTGCTTCGAATGACTCCAACCTTATACCTCTGATGCCTGAACATATTAATGAACTCCATACGGATCACTATTAACGTCTACTTCACTGCAGCTAACAAAACCTTTTGTGCATATACACAATCACCAATATGTACTGATCCTAGTGGAACATAGATTATTTCAAAGTCCTTATTCTATGTTGAGTTATCCAAACCAGTATTGTTGAGTTATACATATAGCTTCAATCTTCCTCAACAATCTCCCCCTATTTGACTGTTACACCTGACGGTCAAATAACAATGGAGAAGCAACATTTTGGAGGATAACTCAACTAACCTTATCCAAAAATCTTCAATCAGCTTTCAACTTTCAATCCAGGACATGGAAATAATACTATCTTATATTTACCGCATCTTCTAAACACATTCAGCTTCAGCAAAGAACAGATTCTTCTCTCCCTTATGTAAAGTTGCAGATAGATACGTCTTCCAAATACTGTATTCAATAATCTTTAGATCTTCCCATAAAGCACATAGAAAATATTTTGGAACTTATAACCAAAATTCAATAATCTCTCCCTCTAAGATGAAGAATCCCTTCCTTAGTATAATAAAGTTAGAAATCCCTCTTCTTAGTTACAGAAAGACTATCAGTCCATAAGATCTATATAATCTCTCCCCCTTAGTTGAGTAATCCTTCAAAATATATTCAAAGTGAAACCATAGGATCAACCAACCTGGTGAAGAGACTATTTGGTAACCATTCCTCATAGTGCAAGTGTGTGATTTCTGTTTAGTGATCTCACATTGTTTTTCACTCCACTCTACACTCAAGTGTTTGTCACTCAGTCTCACAGTGTGTCACTCACTCAAAGCTCCAAACATCCAAGTGTACCTGCGAGAAAATCCTTTTCATAGAAAAGTTGCCTTCCACCTTCAAGGATGGAAACTCTTAGTCAAGAGATTCAGAAATGTTCCTTCTGAGAGGGGAAATTAGGATTCTTTAAAGTGGCAGAATTCCTGATATCCCTCAACTTCAATGAAGAAGTATACCTTATAAACTCGTCAGTTGATATCTAAGTCCTTATTTACAAGTTGCTATTTTGACTAAGTCAAAATTATATCCAGATTTGAATTCTGGGAAGATAACCAGTGATCAATGATATGCCATTAGGATTAAAGATTTCTTCTGAAGTTTGTGAAGACTTAACAAAGTAACCAACCAAGATCATATGTTCTTATTCAAAATCAGAGATAAAGATTAGAACATGATCCAGGATTTCAACCTATTGCCATTGACCTTGATATGGTTTGATAATGATTGTTGCGTCAATACCTTCCTTGTGTGTGTGAATCTCACATATGCATTGGAGACATTTTAATCAAGGAGTTGTGACTCTTATACAAATGCGCTGGCTGACAGGCGAATTTTCAAAAGATAACATTCTGTTGGGAGAATGCACCTAGTAACTGTTTATATGCCTTTTTCAGCTCTATATCCATTTGAGAGAATATAGATGGGCTTATAAATGTCTCAGGTTATACATACTTCACTTCTTTGTGAGAGACAGAGCTGTAGGGTTGACCTTTCCTTCCTTATGTGGTGCTTCTTGGCACTATCTCCCTCATCCTCAACACAACTACAAAACCAAATGGTAATTTTGTCTGATCACTGAGTTGATATCTCAAGAAAATTAAGTGAATCAGAGCAAAATCTGGGGGATGTATCAGGGTAAGGTAATGGAATATTGTTTGAGAGGTGTTTGGTTCTAATGACTTGGGATAGAACCTATGAGGTGTGATAGGCTCTTAGTCTCGGAGTTGGTTTCTCATCCAAAGAAGTTGAGAACAGCAGCTACCAGCAGCAATGTATTCAGCTTCAGCAGTAGATGTTGAAACTGAATGCTGCTTCTTACTAAACCAAGAAACCAATCTTCTCCCAAGAAACTGAAAGCTTCCTGAAGTACTCTTCCAATCAATCTTACAACCAGCGTAGTCAGAATCTGTGTAGCCGATGAGATCAAAGCCCGTATCTTTAGGATACTAGATACCTAGATTAGGTGTACCCTTCAGATATCTGAAAAATCTTTAAACGGCTATCATATGAGATTCCTTCGGATCAGATGGAACCGTGCAAACAAATATGTAGCAAACATAATATCTGGATGACTCGCAGTCAGGTAGAGTAATGATCCAATCATGCCTCGATAATAAGTGATGTCCACCATCTTACCAGACTTATCTTGATCAAGTTTTGTGGTAGTTTCCATCAGAGTCTTTGAATGTGTTGATTCTTCCAACTGATATTTCTTCAGAAGATCTCTGATATACTTCATTTGATAAATGAAGATACCATCTGATTTCTGACTCACTTGTAATCTAAGGAAGTAGCTCAACTCACCCATCATACTCATCTCATACCTACTCTGCATAAGCTTAGCAAACCTTGCACAAAGTGCATCATTCGTAGACCCAAATATAATGTCGTCAACATAAACTTGCACAAATATAGTATCATCTTTATGATTCTTATGAAATAGAGTCTTATCTATAACACCTCTAGTGAAACCATTTTCAAGAAGAAATTCTGAGAGAGTGTCATACCATGTTCTCGGCGCTTGCTTTAGACCAAAAAGAGCCTTGAAGAGAAAATAGACAAAATCTTCAAACTCAGGATCTATGAAACCAGGGGGTTGCTCTAGATAAACCTCTTCTTCAAGCTCACCATTCAGGAAAGCACTTTTCACATCCATCTGATATACCTTGAAGTTTGAATGTGCTGCAAATGCTAAAAACATCCTGATGGCTTCAAGTCTAGCAACTAGTGCAAAGGTCTCATCATAGTCAATCCCTTCTTCTTGAGAGTATTTCTTAGCAACCAGTCTCGCCTTGTTCCATGTTACAATTCAATCTTCATCAAGCTTGTTTCTGAAAACCCATTTAGTACCAATCACTGATTTGTCTTTAGGTCTGGGTACAAGCTTCCACACTTTCTGTCGTTCGAACTGATTGAGTTCCTCTTGCATAGCAATGACCCAATCAGGATCTCCAAGAGCCTCATCTACTTTCTTTGGCTCCATTTGAGATAGAAACCCAGAATAGAAACATTCATTTGTTGTAGCTCTTTTAGTCTTGACTCCACTGTCAGGATTACAAAGTATCAAGTTATGAGGAAGATTTTTACTCCATACTCTATGTCTTGGTAGACTATCCCTTGATGGCTCAGTATTTCCAGAATTGTGTTGTGTCTGACTACCGGATCCTTGTTCTTCTTCTTGTTCTGCTCTCCCTAAGTTGTTGCCAGCTTGATCTACAGAATCTGAAGTTTGAGGACTAGTCCCTGAGATAGTGTGACTTGCCTCATGACCATTACCTTCAGAATCTGCATCAGAATTATGATCATCAGGATCATTTCCATTGTCATTGTTGTCTGGAACAACTTTAGGTTCATCTTCTCCATCAGAAAGATCTTCAACATCAAGATTATCACTGTTATCTTCCTTCTGAATACTTGGGAGCTTGGCGTCATCAAATGTTACATTAAGGCTTTCCACAACCTTTTGATCACTAATCACATACACCCTGTAAGCCTTTGACTCCAGAGAATAGCCCAGAAAGATACCTTCTTCGGCTTTAGCATCAAACTTTCCAAGATGCTCATCATCCTTAAGCACAAAGCACTTTCCTTCAAACACGTGAAAGTATTTCACTGATGGTTTCTTGTTGGACATTAACTCGTAAGGGGTCTTCTCATATGTCTTGTTGATCAGGGTTCTGTTTTTAGTATAGCATACAGTGTTAACTGCTTCAGCCCAGAAGTAAGTAGGAAGATTCGCTTCATTAAGCATAGTCCTTGCAGCTTCAACCAATGTTCAATTCTTCCTCTCAACCACTCCATTTTGTTGTGGAGTCCTTGGTGCTGAAAACTGTCTTGAGATGCCCTTCTCGACACAGAAATCATTCAGCTTTGCATTTTTGAATTCTGTTCCATTATCTGATCTGATTGTTCGTACAGGCACTCCAGCTTCTAACTCAATCTTGTTGATGTGATCAATAATTATATCAGGTGTTTCATCCTTTGAATGTAAGAATAACACCCACGTGTATCTGGAATAGTCATCAACAATCACTAAGCCATATTTCTTTCTTAACATGGACATGACGTTGACAGGACCTAACAAATCCATGTGAAGGAGTTGTAGTGGTTCTGTGATGTCAGTCATTGTCTTCTTCTTGTGTGATGCCCTCTTTGACTTTCCCTTCTCACATGCTTCACAAAGTCCATCAGGACTGAATTCCATCTCGGGAAATCCTCTCACCAATTCCCTCTTAACCAAAGAATTCATGGTCTTGAAGTTCAAGTAGGAGAGCTTCTTATGCCATAACCAACTTTCATTTAGAGAGGCTTTACTGTAAAAACACATTACTTGACCATCTGCAGAATTCCAGTCAGCTACGAACAAATCAGCCTTTCTAACTCCATTGAGAGTCAGCTTCTCATTCTTCTGATTAGAGATCAAACACTTCTCTTTCTTGAACAGCACTTCACATCCTTTATCACAGAATTGACTGATACTGAGAAGATTGTGTATAAGACCTTCAACCAGAGAGATTTCTTCAATGATGACATTTCCAATTTCCAAATAGCCATATCTCGTAGTATAACCTTTGCTGTCATCTCCAAAAGTAACCACTAGGCCAGCTTTCTCAACCACCTTTGATAGCAGGGCTCTATCTCCAGTCATATGCCTTGAACATCCACTGTCCAGAATCCACATGACCTTCTTCTGCTTTATGCCCTGAAAACAAAAGTGATTAAGTTTTCTTTGGTACCTAAACTACGTTAGGTCCAGAAGACTTAGAAGTATTTGAATATATAACATTTCTTTTCACAGAGTTGACAGGCTTAACAGTTTTTGCTCAACAATAGCTTTCTTAAATAGAGGCTTCTTAGCTTTCTTAAGAACATGAGGTATACTAGGGGGATTAACAACTTTCTCTACATGCTCATTTTCAACTACTCGTTTCTTAGAAGTTTTTCTAAGTTCGTCGTAGTCTAAGCCTATCCCAACCTTTCCACCTACTACTTGATCAGCTATGAGCTTCTTAGCAAGATTTGCAGAATCAGTAAAAGCATGCAATTTAGTTTCTAATTCTGCATTCTTGTTCCTAAGCTCTTCCTCTGTCTCAAGGTGCTTAGTAATCTTAAGCTCTAAATATTTATTGGTTTGCTTAAGATTCTCAACACTGACCCTATCTAGAACTAACTTATCATTTTCATCTTTAACTTTCTTTAGTTCTACTTTAAGGTCTTCGACATCAAGCAGAGTACATCTTAGTGTAGTACTAACATTTCTATACACTTCTTTTACGGCATCATGTTGCTCAATGCATTCCTTTGTATTGCTTCGTGCCTTAAGATAGTGATGAGCAACAGCATTTCCATACACTAGGACAGTCTGCCTGAAGGAGACACAGTGTTCATTCTCACACAAGTTATCTGGAGGTAAAGCACGAATAGTTAGAAATGTTACCTGAGATGAAGATTCTGCCATCAATGCAAGATTTTCATATTGCTCTTCATCATCAGTGTCATCCCAGCTCTTCCCCTCAGTTATGTAAGATTTCACTGGATACTTTCTTGAGCTACCCGAGTCCTTCTTCTGATAAGCTTTGCCTTTGTCCTTTGACTGTTGAGGCTTCCTACATTCAGTGGCAAAGTGCCCAACCTCATCACAATTATAACATCTAAACTTGCTTCTATAAACCATCCCTGTCTTGTAACCTGATCCAGAAGATGAACTTGACCTCTGACTATGGTTGCTGCTTCCAGAACCCCTAAAGCCTTGCTTCCTTCTAAACCTGATATTACTGAACATCCCAGCTAAGTTGGCCATAGTAGGATCTTCCATACTTTGCAGCTCCTCAGTGGTGTAGTAATCACTTGGACTCCCAGAGAGGTTTTCATCATCCATCTCAGCTTCAAAGAGCGTTTCAGCTTTAGACTTAGGCTTTTCAGCAGTAATGTCAAGCTCTTTGATTCCACTAGCTACAAGAGCAGTTGTCTTGAGTAGTTCAGTATTCTTGCTATCAACTGTTCCTCCACCATAGATAATTTTCCTTTGTTCCTGCTCCATTTCATGAGTTTTCAGCTTACCATACAACTTCTTAAGTGTCATGGTTTCGAAGTCAACACGCTCACGAACAGATGAAGCCTTGTCCTCTAGATGGTGAGGTAAGACAAGCATAAACTTCATGTTGACTTCTCTCTGAGGATAAGTCTTGCCATGAATACATAATTCATTTAACAGCTTGTTCAGTCTTTCAAAGACTTGAGTAATACTTTCTCCAGGCAAGGACTTAAAGGCTTCATATTGTGAAGTCAAGATATCCAATCGATTTTTCCTGACATCTTCAATTCCTTCTATAAGCAGTTCTATGGTTTCCCACATGTGCTTTGCACTCTCACGGACCATAATTTGGTGACTGATATCATCATCCATCGAATCCACCAAAATAAGCCACAGGCCTTCATCCAGAGCTATCAGTTCATTGTCACGTGCACTCCATTCAGCTTTAGGACATGACATTCTCATATTAGGTCATATCATCATCCATCGAATCCACCAAAATAAGCCGCAGGCCTTCATCCAGAGCTATCAGTTCTTTGTCACGTGCACTCCATTCAGCTTCAGGACATGACATTCTCATATTAGGCAACTCTGGATGATCCTTCATTGGCACATGTCTTCCTTCTCTCAATACTCTCATATACTCTAGATTCGATGCCCGAATATACAATAGTGTAATATCTCATATTTTCAAATCTTATTATTATAATTATCTAGAATTGTTTATGTGATTTTATGTGAATTTTGGTGAATTATCTGATAAGTGGAATTGATGTTTGGGTGTTTATATGTGATATTATTTGAGTATTTGAATTATTATATGTCCAGAATAAAATATAGATAATTGTGATATTTTTCTGGTAATTTTTGGACTGTTATATGATTTTATATTGATTTATGAATTATTAATTATTTTCTGAATAATTACCAAAATTATTTTATAAAGCCGGGAATCGTCCGACTTCAACCGTTTTTATGTTTTTACAACCCGAAACTCTTCCGAAAACTCCTTCCTAACCTAATCTGGTAATTCCGGACATTTTCCATGTTTTGACTTTTTCGATCCGGATTACGGTTTAACCCGTGCGCGGCTCGGCGCAATATTTTCGATACGATAGTTAGTTCGGTAATCAATAAAACCCGTATTTTCGAGAGACGGGATATTTTTATATTATTCTCGTATATAATATTTTATAAAAAGCTCGGTTTTGATAATTATCCAATTTTGGTATTAAATCGGATCGTTATTGCAGTTACTTAGCGGCTAAGCAACTAATTTAATGATCCAAAATGATCCAAAATGATCCAAAACGATCCAGAACGATCCAATATTCCATAAATATAAATAGCCTATTTTTTTTTTTCGTTTATTCCGTTTATTCATTTGCAACCAGTTAAAACACCGTAAATACAGAGAAAAACCCGAGAAAACCGATACGTTCCCGAGAATCAAACACACGAACGAAGGCGTTATCGAACTCCGATTCGGGCGTGCAGCATATCAAAACGAAGCTCTCGGAATCCTCTTTCTGAATCAATCATCAGTTTCTTTCCAGAAATCACAGTAATTTTCTTATTTAATTATTTATATTCGAATTATTTGATAATTAAATTATGAATTTTTGTTCTTGATGTTGTTGATGTGATTTGATGATTCCATGTTGTAGAGCATGTTTTTCTGGTCAATTTGATATATTATACGTCAAAAACTGAGTTCAATATCATATAGAAATTGAGTTTTAATTTTCTGAAAATTCTCTGAAAAATTGTTCTTGGTGTTCTTGAAGAGTTCTGATAATCAAAGTCAGTTTTATAGGTGTTATTGAACACCAAATCACAAGTATGAATAACCAAAATGAATCACAGACCATTCTCTATCATTTTATATCATCAAATCGTACCAAAAGTTGTTAAACTGTAAAATCGATTTTTAGGGTATATGGTCGAATTTAGGCGTTTCATTTGTGTTGATTTTTGATTGTATTTGATGCTTGAACAAGCTTTATCATGGACTGGGGAATCGATTCGTGTATAAACTTTATGTGTTTGTATATAGGATGATAGTAGTCGAGTTTCAAGTTTTTGTTATTTTATTTTAGGATTTTCTGGATTAATCATGCTTTGGGTGTTGGATATGATTGCATAATGAGATTGTACTGTTTCTCAGCTTCGATTTGGTATCAGTTTCGTCAAATTTGGTTAAGTATTGCGTGAATTCGATTGATGGCCGGAGTTGTAGGGGGACTCGCCGGTTTCGGGTGTTCGTCGGAGAAGACGACGGAATCTGGGTTTTCCAGATTCCGGCGACAACTCCGTTGAACCCGGCGGCAGTTCTTCAGGTCCGGGTTTTAACCCGTTTTATTTTCATTTTGACCCGCCTTTAATCTGTTTTCCCCCAAACCCCCAACCTGAAAATGTTTCTGCAGTTTTCTTTTTATTTTAATTCAAAAATCTTATTTTTGATTTCTAAAAATTATTTTAATTCTGAAAATTTATTTTTAATTTAAAAATAAATCCAAATTATTTAGTTAATTAATTTTAGTTGATAATTAATTATTTAATTAGTCAATTAATTTAAATATTAATTGATTAATTAATTTAATTAGTTATTAATTAATTTTAATTGATTATTTAATTAGATTTAATTATTAAAAATTGATTTAAAAATTCTGAAAATAGTTTCGAGCTTTAAGATATTATTTTAAATTATTTTCCAGGCTCGATAAATCTTATAAAATTATTTTAGGGTGTTTGAGCCCTATTATTTAATTATTAAATGATTCGGAGATCGTTTTAATTTCCGAAAAATGTTTAAAAATTCATAATAAATCAACCGTTCGTCCGTTTAATATGAAACGAACGCGTACAGACTCATAAAAATATTCCGCTTTCATTAAAAATACTTTCGAGACCCAAATCCTTTTTGTTTCGAAAGGTCGTTTGTTTTACAAGTTATTCTGAGTCGATTATTGATCGATAAATCATATTTTTGACCCGATTTCAGTTTTAAACATATCGAGTCGACCCTTCTGACGAACCGAGTTATATGTGATGTGAATTATGTGATACGTGGATTATGTGATTACGTGCTATGTGAATTATGTGCGTACGTGGGTCAATGGTCTTGTGTTTGACTGTCTTCTTTATATGCGGGTTATCGTATGGGTAGACGATAGGGTATTGACGCGTAATTCGTCGAGTGGTTATCGATGAGACAATTAAAGCTATATCTTTTAATTATAGATGCGGATCTCTCGAGTTGAGCGGGACAAGACGTTGGATAAAGAATGAGATGGAATGGTAATTGGGTATCTGGCTTCTAGCAATCGCAGGAGCAGCATATCAGTCAAGTGTTGAAAAGAAGGACAGTGATGTTTTAAGGCAGAATTTCAGAATAGATGCGTGTTTGCGAGTGTGACTAACTGCTAAAAACTCAAAGGCAAGTACACTAACCTCACTTATCATTCAAGTGACGTTTATTTTGATTCATATTATGCAAGTACCCCTGACTTCACTTATCATTCAAGTGATGTTTATTTCGAATCATTTTATGCAAGTATTGTTTTTCCTATTCTCTGTTCGGAATAGATAAATATTTTACATATCGCTGAATTAAATAATTCTGTTTATGCAAATACTCATCAGCTATTCTATATTCAGAATAGTCAAGTGATTTTACTTATCCAATTTCTGGATTTATAAATGTTTTGGATTTTTAGAAAAGTGATTTGGTTGTGAATATTCCTACCCAAGAATTGGGGGAATAAAATTATTTCGGGTATCGAATATTATGACCCCTTTTTCAATAAAATGTTTTGAGATTTGATGGTTACTGGTAGCGTAAGAGGCCGAGGCACCGGTCCAGCGTGAGCTATTATACAGAAGTGCAATACGGAAGTGTAATATCTTACAAGGCTTGTTATGCCTTTTCTTGGCGCCCTATAGGTACCGTATGGCTGCGGAATACGGGTAGTACCTATATTTACGGTATGGCTGCGGGATACCGGTGTTGTTTCGTGACTGATCATCAGGAACAGCATAGTGCATAATTGGTTCCAATCTAAATAGATATCTAAAATTCCTTATTGTTTTGATATTCATAGAATAAATGATTTATCAACTGTTTCTGTTTTGGAATAATGGTAAAATGCAGTTTTGATTCAGATTCTGATTTATGCTGATACTTACGTTGTTGTTAATATTAAAGGTGGTATTAATATAGATGATTGATGTTGACTTCAGTATGGAATGTTGTGAGCATCAAAGTTCGTATTGATATCTAATTTGATATGACAACAAAATAAGTATTAATATCAAGAGTTGAGTTTTGAGTAAATTTTATGATTCAATCCATAATCATTGTTTCATGTTATTGTGGTTTACGATATTTCCGTAAACACTGTTTTACGAGTTTTATTCTCGTTATGATTCAAAGTATTGCTGAAGCCTTTCGCTTGAAAATATCAAAAAGGGTTTATAATTCAGCAATTATGATTTTAAATGTTCTGCGCTGATGCAGATGTCGGTTTTATATCAAAACGACCCTATATATGTTATAATTAACTTGCTGAGCATTTCTTTCGCTCATACTTGCCTGTTTTTAAATTTAACCTCCAGTGAGGATTAGCTAGCGCTGTTTAGCTGCGTAATTCGAGGAAGCAAAGAAGAAGCTTTTGGAAGGTGGTTGATCCAGGGTTTACGGGCTAGTGTAAGTTTTATTGTGTAAAGTTGTTTATATTATATTATATTATAGTTTTATATTTTATTTGGGCCTAGTATACTTCATTTCGAAGTTATACTAGTGGGTTTAGTTTTGAGTTGGAATTTATTGAAAAGAGATTTAAAAGAAAGTGAGAAAAATTATTTGTGGAATTTTGATTTCTTGTTTCTAGAACTGTAACCTTTAAAAGATCTTGGATTATTTGGGGTCATAGATGATAATTATCTTCCGCTGGCATTTATTTATTGATTTAACAGGTTAATTTGGATTGAGGTTTTATAGTGACGACCAAATCCTCTGACCCCGGATTTGGGGGCGTGACAGGTTGGTATCAGAGCTGAGGTTATAGTAAACTAGAAACGAGAGTGTGTAGGAGTGTGTATAGCTATGTGAGGACGTTTGAGCTCATATCGAGTTCCTGTTGGACTATTGGATATAGTACCAACGAGTAAGTTAAGATAGGCGCATTCGTTTGAGATGGTTGTGCTGAGCTGGATGGAACTCCAGGAAGCTGTAAACTTTTATTGTGGAATCTTTCGAGGCTACTACGATTTGACGACGATGAAGATTATCGATATCCTTGGAACATGAAGAAGCGTCTAGAATCAGATGGCGAGTCAACAGAAGAGTTCAAATAGAAGATAAATATTAAGACCTTGGTAATACCTTCTCTTTCTATAATTTCTTTTGGCCTCTCTCAAAAGAAGTAATTGTTAGAGGATATATTCCCTAACACTCATTTTCAATTATATCTGTGTTTCAAATGTGCCAGAGGCTGTCATGAAGCCTATTTTTCAGGTTTTGATAGCTCTGCCAAGTTATGATAATTTAATTCCACTTTTCTTATTTGGTGGATAGTTTCTTGGTGATGTGACACCAGTTGCTTATTTGGTGTCAGAATTTTGTTCTCTGGATTTTATTCCTTCAGAAATATCAGCTTTGAAATCTTTTCAGTTTATTCATTTGATTTTGAATTCCTTTGATATTCTTTTATTCTGACTGAGATGAACAACCTTAACTATAAGGGACACAAGGTATACCTGTCTGTGTGATAGGAGTTGGATGGGACGCCATCACTTGTGTGTGTTGTGAATACATGAAGGTTAACAACCTTTAGTAGTGTCTTAATTTGGACACGCAATACCAAGTTCGTTTGATCATATTGATCTCTCAGTTATTCTTTTATTTCAACAATACTTTTTCTCAAATTCAGATTTTGGTTCCGTTATGGTATCAAATTCATTTCTTTTTGAAACTCCGTGATTTTATCATTCCAAATATTCGAAGGTATACCAATCAAGTTAAGTTGAGTATCCTGGTAAAGTCAAAGTAAGGCGGTGAAATGGAAAGTTGGTTAGAAAACCCTTAGTGTTCTCTTCTGCTGATTCCGAGGACGGAATCCTTATAAGGGGGGTAGATTGTAATATCTCATATTTTCAAATCTTATTATTATAATTATCTAGAATTGTTTATGTGATTTTATGTGAATTTTGGTGAATTATCTGATAAGTGGAATTGATGTTTGGGTGTTTATATGTGATATTATTTGAGTATTTGAATTATTATATGTCCAGAATAAAATATAGATAATTGTGATATTTTTCTGGTAATTTTTGGACTGTTATATGATTTTATATTGATTTATGAATTATTAATTATTTTCTGAATAATTACCAAAATTATTTTATAAAGCCGGGAATCGTCCGACTTCAACCGTTTTTACGTTTTTACAACCCGAAACTCTTCCGAAAACTCCTTCCTAACCTAATCTGGTAATTCCGGACATTTTCCATGTTTTGACTTTTTCGATCCGGATTACGGTTTAACCCGTGCGCGGCCCGGCGCAATATTTTCGATACGATAGTTAGTTCGGTAATCAATAAAACCCGTATTTTCGAGAGACGGGATATTTTTATATTATTCTCGTATATAATATTTTATAAAAAGCTCGGTTTTGATAATTATCCAATTTTGGTATTAAATCGGATCGTTATTGCAGTTACTTAGCGGCTAAGCAACTAATTTAATGATCCAAAATGATCCAAAACGATCCAGAACGATCCAATATTCCATAAATATAAATAGCCTATTTTTTTTTTATTTCGTTTATTCCGTTTATTCATTTGCAACCAGTTAAAACACCGTAAATACAGAGAAAAACCCGAGAAAACCGATACGTTCCCGAGAATCAAACACACGAACGAAGGCGTTATCGAACTCCGATTCGGGCGTGCAGCATATCAAAACGAAGCTCTCGGAATCCTCTTTCTGAATCAATCATCAGTTTCTTTCCAGAAATCACAGTAATTTTCTTATTTAATTATTTATATTCGAATTATTTGATAATTAAATTATGAATTTTTGTTCTTGATGTTGTTGATGTGATTTGATGATTCCATGTTGTAGAGCATGTTTTTCTGGTCAATTTGATATATTATACGTCAAAAACTGAGTTCAATATCATATAGAAATTGAGTTTTAATTTTCTGAAAATTCTCTGAAAAATTGTTCTTGGTGTTCTTGAAGAGTTCTGATAATCAAAGTCAGTTTTATAGGTGTTATTGAACACCAAATCACAAGTATGAATAACCAAAATGAATCACAGACCATTCTCTATCATTTTATATCATCAAATCGTACCAAAAGTTGTTAAACTGTAAAATCGATTTTTAGGGTATATGGTCGAATTTAGGCGTTTCATTTGTGTTGATTTTTGATTGTATTTGATGCTTGAACAAGCTTTATCATGGACTGGGGAATCGATTCGTGTATAAACTTTATGTGTTTGTATACAGGATGATAGTAGTCGAGTTTCAAGTTTTTGTTATTTTATTTTAGGATTTTCTGGATTAATCATGCTTTGGGTGTTGGATATGATTGCATAATGAGATTGTACTGTTTCTCAGCTTCGATTTGGTATCAGTTTCGTCAAATTTGGTTAAGTATTGCGTGAATTCGATTGATGGCCGGAGTTGTAGGGGACTCGCCAGTTTCGGTTGTTCGTCGGAGAAGACGACGGAATCTGGGTTTTCCAGATTCCGGCGACAACTCCGTTGAACCCGGCGGCAGTTCTTCAGGTCCGGGTTTTAACCCGTTTTATTTTCATTTTGACCCGCCTTTAATCTGTTTTCCCCCAAACCCCCAACCTGAAAAATGTTTCTGCAGTTTTCTTTTTATTTTAATTCAAAAATCTTATTTTTGATTTCTAAAAATTATTTTAATTCTGAAAATTTATTTTTAATTTAAAAATAAATCCAAATTATTTAGTTAATTAATTTTAGTTGATAATTAATTATTTAATTAGTCAATTAATTTAAATATTAATTGATTAATTAATTTAATTAGTTATTAATTAATTTTAATTGATTATTTAATTAGATTTAATTATTAAAAATTGATTTAAAAATTCTGAAAAATAGTTTCGAGCTTTAAGATATTATTTTAAATTATTTTCCAGGCTCGATAAATCTTATAAAATTATTTTAGGGTGTTTGAGCCCTATTATTTAATTATTAAATGATTTGGAGATCGTTTTAATTTCCGAAAAATGTTTAAAAATTCATAATAAATCAACCGTTCGTCCGTTTAATATGAAACGAACGCGTACAGACTCAGAAAAATATTCCGCTTTCATTAAAAATACTTTCGAGACCCAAATCCTTTTTGTTTCGAAAGGTCGTTTGTTTTACAAGTTATTCTGAGTCGATTATTGATCGATAAATCATATTTTTGACCCGATTTCAGTTTTAAACATATCGAGTCGACCCTTCTGACGAACCGAGTTATATGTGATGTGAATTATGTGATACGTGGATTATGTGATTACGTGCTATGTGAATTATGTGCGTACGTGGGTCAATGGTCTTGTGTTTGACTGTCTTCTTTATATGCGGGTTATCGTATGGGTAGACGATAGGGTATTGACGCGTAATTCGTCGAGTGGTTATCGATGAGACAATTAAAGCTATATCTTTTAATTATAGATGCGGATCTCTCGAGTTGAGCGGGACAAGACGTTGGATAAAGAATGAGATGGAATGGTAATTGGGTATCTGGCTTCTAGCAATCGCAGGAGCAGCATATCAGTCAAGTGTTGAAAAGAAGGACAGTGATGTTTTAAGGCAGAATTTCAGAATAGATGCGTGTTTGCGAGTGTGACTAACTGCTAAAAACTCAAAGGCAAGTACACTAACCTCACTTATCATTCAAGTGACGTTTATTTCGATTCATATTATGCAAGTACCCCTGACTTCACTTATCATTCAAGTGATGTTTATTTCGAATCATTTTATGCAAGTATTGTTTTCCCTATTCTCTGTTCGGAATAGATAAATATTTTACATATCGCTGAATTAAATAATTCTGTTTATGCAAATACTCATCAGCTATTTTATATTCAGAATAGTCAAGTGATTTTACTTATCCAATTTCTGGATTTATAAATGTTTTGGATTTTTAGAAAAGTGATTTGGTTGTGAATATTCCTACCCAAGAATTGGGGGAATAAAATTATTTCGGGTATCGAATATTATGACCCCTTTTTCAATAAATGTTTTGAGATTTGATGGTTACTGGTAGCGTAAGAGGCCGAGGCACCGGTCCAGCGTGAGCTATTATACAGAAGTGCAATACGGAAGTGTAATATCTTACAAGGCTTGTTATGCCTTTTCTTGGCGCCCTATAGGTACCGTATGGCTGCGGAATACGGGTAGTACCTATATTTACGGTATGGCTGCGGGATACCGGTGTTGTTTCGTGACTGATCATCAGGAACAGCATAGTGCATAATTGGTTCCAATCTAAATAGATATCTAAAATTCCTTATTGTTTTGATATTCATAGAATAAATGATTTATCAACTGTTTCTGTTTTGGAATAATGGTAAAATGCAGTTTTGATTCAGATTCTGATTTATGCTGATACTTACGTTGTTGTTAATATTAAAGGTGGTATTAATATAGATGATTGATGTTGACTTCAGTATGGAATGTTGTGAGCATCAAAGTTCGTATTGATATCTAATTTGATATGACAACAAAATAAGTATTAATATCAAGAGTTGAGTTTTGAGTAAATTTTATGATTCAATCCATAATCATTGTTTCATGTTATTGTGGTTTACGATATTTCCGTAAACACTGTTTTACGAGTTTTATTCTCGTTATGATTCAAAGTATTGCTGAAGCCTTTCGCTTAAAAATATCAAAAAGGGTTTATAATTCAGCAATTATGATTTTAAATGTTCTGCGCTGATGCAGATGTCGGTTTTATATCAAAACGACCCTATATATGTTATAATTAACTTGCTGAGCATTTCTTTCGCTCATACTTGCCTATTTTTAAATTTAACCTCCAGTGAGGATTAGCTAGCGCTGTTTAGCTGCGTAATTCGAGGAAGCAAAGAAGAAGGTTTTGGAAGGTGGTTGATCCAGGGTTTACGGGCTAGTGTAAGTTTTATTGTGTAAAGTTGTTTATATTATATTATATTATAGTTTTGTATTTTATTTGGGCCTAGTATACTTCATTTCGAAGTTATACTAGTGGGTTTAGTTTTGAGTTGGAATTTATTGAAAAGAGATTTAAAAGAAAGTGAGAAAAATTATTTGTGGAATTTTGATTTCTTGTTTCTAGAACTGTAACCTTTAAAAGATCTTGGATTATTTGGGGTCATAGATGATAATTATCTTCCGCTGGCATTTATTTATTGATTTAACAGGTTAATTTGGATTGAGGTTTTATAGTGACGACCAAATCCTCTGACCCCGGATTTGGGGGCGTGACAATAGCATTTTCTTTTTCCATAGATTATATCTCGATTTATCAAACTGAGGAACCTTGATACTACTAACTTTCTGAGAACTCATCTTTTCAGATCTGAAAAAAATTTGCAATAAACCATCTCAAAATACGATAACCCAGTCAGTCAACAATACCAAACCAGTCAAGTCAAAATCAACAAACCCAAATCAGATCTACACACCGAAAGCACTCCCAGACTCTGTACAACCAAAATCAACAACAAAACTTGCTAATCTAACGGATCTGATCTGTATATCGATCAACAAGCTCTGATACCAATTGTTAGGTCTAAATATATATACAGAGGGGGGGGGTGAATGTATGTTTTTCATTTTTCGTTAATTAATTGCAGCGGAAAACAAACCTCGAAAATGAAATAAACAAACACTAAGAGATTCACAGAATAATTCTTTTTATTAAGAAATTAAACCGTAAAGGTTTGCTTACAATTCGAATATAAATAATTTGAAGCAACAAATATAGAGAGAACCAAAATAATAGCAATCAATTTGGGATTCTATCTATCACTCTAAACATTCAAAGCTTCTATGAAAAGATATTAAATACAATCAAGAGAGATTTAAATAATGAGTGTTACAAGTTTGTAAGGCTTTAATGGTGTGAAATAAATTGGGCAGCACTTCTCTCCTTACTTTCAATAAATGTAATCAACCATCTCTACAAGAAAAATTCTGCAGAGCTTTAATGGTGTTTTGCTGAGAAGTATTTTTTTAAACCAATCTGCTGTAAATTGTTTTTGTAGTGGTAGAGTTGTTGGAGAGATAAAAATGGCTACGTGGCTGACTCCTGTCCATTTATTTGAATTACACATCCTGTATTGCGATCAGAAAGTAGAGCTGTACTTCAAATAATTTATGTGGTGACAACTTGCAGTAGTACACCATGGAGACATGTATAAAGCAGCACACTCTCATGTGCTTCACGCGAAAATTAAAGAAGATGTCTCCACACGTGAAGCCTACGCGCGAATGAGAGAAAATTCAGCCGCCTTTGCAATTTTCGTCTATGGTGATGGGTGTGGGAATAGACTCCCGCCTTTGTCTTTACAGATTATATTTCGCCTATGGCGACTTGTGAACCAGTGAAAGAATGAAGTACTACTTATTTTGTTTATACAGATTAATCACAACAGGCGACTTGACTGAGATGACGATACACGCGTGGATGAAATAGGAGGGGGATCCCCGCGTGCGAGTCACGCGCGCGTGAGTGTGGAGGAACAGATTTATGCACGGACAAATCTCTGCCAATTTGCTATTACTTGACAATTCATTTCAGCACTGCATTTGTATTCTGTTTCAATTGTTTACCAATTTTCATGCGGCTGTGGGTCCCGCCATATGGGAGCATGCTTACAACCAAGTAGGCTGCTAACCAGATTCCTTTAATGACTCTATCAATGGATGCATTCCTTTGTAAACCAAATCCTTCCAATTTTTGAATAAATAAAATATTGAACCTACAATTCTTCTGAATTATTGCAAAAACAATGCCTGGTTTCTTTTTATTTTCCCGAACCCTCGCATGCATGCAAGTGCAACTGGCTGGCAGATTTTATAGAAAATGAATAAATATTCGATTAAAAGGAAATAAATAAATGAATAATTAAGTTTCATTTATTCATTTAATTAATAATCACATGGTTATTTATTTATTTTAAATCAATTATTGATGTAATTATTAAATAAATAAATGAGTTGATTTTCATTTATTTATTTAATGCACAATCAGTCATTGATTAATTAAATAAATCATGTAACTTCTCGGGCTGTACTCCTCTGTATCTGCAGGCCTTCTAATCTCCGGGATTTGTACCTCAAAATATTTCCAGACTCCTCGAGTACAAAATTCAATTAACAGTGTTCCTTAAAAATAATACTCCATTTCCCTTTCACGGATCACTGACGTCTAGTGTACTGGTCTGGTTCACAGATGACTAGTTCCGTTCTCAGGCCTTCGTATTATACTCGTATAAACCACTGTTAAGTCTTCTACCAAATATAACCAACTTCACTAGGAATCCTTGAGGTCTTCACACTGATTCTGACAACTGCTTCGAATGACTCCAACCTTATTCCTCCGATGCCTAAATATATTAATGAACTCCATACGGATCATTGTTAACGTCTTCTTCACTACAACTAACAAAACTTTTTGTGCATATACCCAAACACCAATATGTACTGATCCTAGTGGAACATAGTTTATTTCAAAGTCTTTGTTCTATGTTGAGTTATCCAAATCAGTATTGTTGAGTTATACATAGAGCTTCAATCTTGCTCAATATGATGCAATCAAAGAAGAAATTCCATTCTCTTTTTAGTTTTGTCCTTTCCAGTTTACCAATGGTTGTTATTTCACCTTTATAGCATAGAGTTCTTAGCATATCAAACAGCTGCTCAGTTGCATAGGTATCAGGAGCACCATCACAGGCAGGCAATCTCAAAGCTTGAATCAGTACATCAACATCAACCTCATACCTGTGTCCCTTATATTCTAAAGAAAAGGCAGTGTTTGTTTTATTAACCAAAACTGTATTCCATACCTGCATTACAGCCTTGTAGGACACCTTGGTAGGATTCGTAAGAGCATACCCAATTGGACATTGGAGTAAGAAATCCTGAATTTTATGAAAAGATTATGGAAACTGCTGATAAGTAAGCAGAGCCAAAAAATTATTAATGCCAAATGTGTTTCCATGAATGATTATAGTTTAACTGAAGAGTGGTGAAACTTCGGACGATGTCATGATGTGTGTAGGTTTTGAGAGAGAATAAGAGTGAGATGTGAATTGTAAATCTATGTGTATGATGAATTGTGTCACTGAGGTTCTTGTAATTATATAATTTTGCAACTCTGGATTGTATATAACACATTCATATGAAGAAGGAAATTGAGTGAATTAGACTTCGGACAGGTAACAATTACTGAGAAATAGAATTTAACAGTGGAGTAAAGTGCGGAAGTTGTTATTCCCGGTGGACTAACAATGAGATTTACAGAAGGGGGGTTGAATGTAAATCTCAAAACTTTTTCAAGTTTTGAGTAGTTTCTAAGGCTAAGTGTTTTAGTGAGCAAATGTGTGTAAATGGCTTGAAGCTAATACAGACAGATATATATACAAACACAAATGTAGAGAACACAAAGAACTTAAAAACTTTTCTGGTGGATTTGTTGTTCTACCAGAGATGTGTTATTTCAGAAAATCTGTGATTCAAATAATTAAATCACAGCTGCTTCCTAGTACAAACTAGATGATTTTCTCTCTGGATTTTTCTAAACAGCTCTGGAAAATTCACATCTAATTACTAGCTGCTACTTGGTTTATATATCACCAAGTTAGTGAAGACAAAACTGTAAAATACAATTAAAAAGGCTCTTCACATGTTTCTTCTTCATTTCTCTATCCAATGTAATTTAGGCTTAGCTGTTAATCTTTGAATACTTCCTTGTTTGCACCAGAATGGAAATGCTGCATTTTCTTGATTCCTCCTAGAGGCTTCCACATTCCAGTTTGTCTCTGTCAACCCATGTGCCTCTGTCAGCTTATGAATTGTCACTATCAACTGCTAATAAACTAAGCATCCGTTGAAGCTTTCATCCGTTGATGCCTTATCCGTTGAGGCTTTATCCGTTGAAGATTTATCCGTTGATGCATTAGCAGTTGAAGTCTTTATCCGTTGAAGCACTTGTCCGTTGATGGATATTATCCGTTGAAGCTTTAGAGACATCCGTTGAAGCTTTGTTTCTTATCCGTTGAAGGTCTTCAATATCAGTTGATACTTCTTCACTTATACAAAATTACAAGGCATGAAAAATTTACAATTAGCCCTCCTATTTGTATATCCACTAGTAGTCAACATGACTGATAATTTCCTACAACATCTAAGAATTACAACTTGAATCCAGAGAATGAAATGTGCTATAATACTAAACTTATTGCTAAGTAAAGCTACTCTTTCAACAGATAGCCAAGATGGTCTTATCCGTTGAGGCTACAAATACTAGATTTCTACTTAAGTGTTTTGTTTAACTTATCATCAAACTAATACACATATTCCTAACAATCTCCCCCTATTTATGTCTACTAGAACCGTAGGCATAAATTTGGGTTTAGCTTGATGATAACAAAACACTTGACAAATATATTAACTGTAATAAAGCAGAAATTCAAAAGTGCTGCAAAAATGTGTATGCTGAGATAGAATTGAAGAATTACATTGTTTCCAAGGGTGCTCCTTTAGCCTGAGCAGATTAATTTCTTTTCCTTTGATCCCTTGTTTTCTTTCCTAGCCTCCTGTCATTCTCCTCTATTTGAAGTTGAAGTTGTCTGTAAAACTCAGCTTCATCTTCTTCATTGATGTCCAACTTAGATTGTATATCCTTGAGAGTTTCATTACTGGCAATCTTGAGCTGATCTTCAAGTCTGAAAAATCTTCTGACTCCTTTGTTGTCTCTGAACTCCATCAACCAATGAGGTGATTTGTGAACTGTAATTCCTCTTTCTTGAATGAGTAATGTTCTAGGCAAGGCATTGGGCTCCCACCAAGTTTTCCTTATATTGGCAATCTTGTTGAGAATCTCAGTCTTGGCAGTCCTGGTAAAGCCAGAATCCCTTTGTATGGCTGAGTAGACTCTAACCAAGGTAGAGTAGCCTGTTGGATTTTAATCGCAGCGGGGCATGGTAAAATACTTTTACACATACAAAATCCAAATAAAAGCATATAAATCATGAATAAAAATTCGAGGGATCGAATCTAACCTTTAAAATAATTCGGAGATAACGATCAGAGATCCTTAGCAGTTGCTCCTCAAGTGTGAAGCACTCCACCGGTATCCACCAAGAAAACGATGTTAAGGAGGAGGAAGGAGGTGGAGAGAATTGGGTTTTCCAAACTTTTTGGGTTTGGGGGTTCGAATAAAAATAGGGTCTATAATAGTATATTTATAGGCAAAATTTTCAGCTGAAATTTTCCCATAAATATTATTATTATTATCCCATTTATTATTCTCATTAATAATTAAAACACCTTTTAATTATTAATCCTTTTTCTAAACACTTTAGAAATAATTCTCTCTCTTGATTTAATTTCCAAAAATTAAATCCTTAATTAATAATATTAAGAACTTTTCTTAATTAATTTATAATCAATTAAATCTCATTTAATCAATTATTAAATTTGCCAATTAATTATTTATTTCATAAATAAATAATTATTAGCCATTATTAATTAATTTCTCCACCATTAAAGCATTCTCTTTTTATGGTGTGACCCTGTAGGTTCAATATTAAGCCGGTAGTAGAAATAAATAATAATAAAACTATTTTATCATTATTTATATAAATTCTCTAATTTATTAAATATGATTAATTAATTAATCACATTTACTCTACATCGTGAGGGATACTTCTCAGCATATCGCGACTATCCGGATAATATGAATTCACTGCTTAGAATACCAAGAACCTATTCAGTGAATAGTTACCATACAATAAACTCCTTCTACCCTATAATGTCCCGATTAAATACAAGGCATGAATCTCGTGTCAAGCCTATCTAATTTAATCACTTGCTTACCATTTACTATGCGTAGTTCTATGCAAATTAGAAACTCCTTTCTAATTTCATTCACTCTGGCCAGAGATTCCTGAACTAGCATAAGTGGATCAGCCTTGAACATTCGCTTCCTTCACTGGAAGGGGTAGATCCTATATTGATCATACACTATCTTCGTGTACAAATTCCTATACCCAGTAGAGCCCTAATAATTGTCCCTGGAGACTAAGAACTAAACCAAAGCATAGTTCAGTGTACACAAGATGACTATGATGACCTCAAGTCTAAGGATACTTGTACAACTATCACTATGTGAACAACTGCTGACACGTGAGTGAACTCCATCAGTTGTTCAGCTGTGCGAGTCATGTTCAGTGAACTTATTCTATAATAAGCACCTACATACTAGCTATAGTGTCACCACACAAATGTCTATGAGAACAGACATCCTTCATAATGAAGCAAACATAGTATGTACCGATCTTTGCGGATTATTAATTACCAGTTAGTAATCCTATGACCAGGAACTATTTAAATTTAGAGTTATCATCTTTTTAGGTCTCACTATTATGATCTCATCATAATCCATAAAAAGCTTTACTCTAAACTATGGTATATCTTATTTAAACACTTAAATAGATAAATCCCGTAATAAAAACAAAACAAGTCTTTTATTAATATCAATGAAATCAAAACAGATTATTGAAAAGTTATTCCTAAATCCTCATACATGATTGGACTTAGGACATATTCCTTTCAATCTCCCACTTGTACTAAAGCCAATCACTCTGGTATCTAATACCCATCTTGTCTTTATGACGATCAAAGTGACTTTCATAAAGTAGCTTTGTGAGTGGGTATGCTATGTTGTTATGTGTGTCAACTCTATTTCAATACAATACAAGAAATGTTACCGCGCTCCCACTAACCCTTTTGTAGACGCATGGTTCATCTATGTTTTTGATAAAATCAAACTCTTTGATTGTCTCATCAAAACGAATGTTCCATCTTTCGAAAGGCCTGCTTTAAACCACATATGGTTCACAACAGCTTACACACTAGGTTTTCATTTCTCTTGGAAAGAAAACCATCTGGCTAATTGCCAGATCTCATAGTCGTAGTAAGCAGCAATCGCAAGCAAAATCCGAACTGATTTTAACAGGGCTATAGGTAAAATGTTTCATCAAAGTCAATTCATTGCCTTTGTTTGAATCCTTTTACCACAAGCCTGGCCTTATAGGTCTCCACCTGGCCATCTGCTATAATCTATCTTTTGTATACCGTATACATAGATTCCATTCTGGATTTCATGGCACTATGCCATTTCTCTGAGTCAACACTACTCATAGCCTCATTATAGGTTACAGGGTCGTCATCGTCAATGATCGACAACTCATTGTCATTCTCAATGACAAGGCCATATTACCTCTCAGGTTGGCGAGACACTCTCCCTGACCTATGAATGGGCTGTTCCACAAAAGGTTGTTCAGTTAGAACAGGTGTTTCCACTTGATCCGTAGTAGTTTGTGCTTCTTGAACTTCATCAAGTTCAATTTTTCTCCCACTGTTTCCTTCAAGGATAAACTCCTTTTCCAAGAAGGTAGCATGTCTGGAGACAAACACCCGATGATCGGTGTAAAAGTAATACCCTAAAGTCTCTTTAGGATATCCCACAAAACTATATTTTACGGATCGATATTCCAGCTTATCTGGGTCAACTTTCTTGACATAAGCTGGACATCCCCAAATCTTAACGTGTTTAAGACTCGGTTTCCTTTCTTTCCATATCTCATACGGAGTTTGAGGAACAGATTTGGAAGGCACCTTATTCAGTAAATATGCTAAGGTTTCCAATGCATAACCCCATAGGAATACTCGAAGATTTACATAGCTCATCATGGACCGAACTATGTCTAACAAAGTTCGATTTCTCCTTTCAGATACCAATCTGGAGGAGTCCACTGGGAGACTATACCATTTACTTTGAGATAATCTAGAAACACTCCATTAAAGTATTCACCACCTCGATCTAATCGAAGAATTACAATACTATGTTTGGTTTGTTTCTCCACTTCATACTTATATTCTTTGAACTTTTCAAAGGCCTCAGACTTGTGTTTCATCAAACACATATCCGAATCCAGATCTATCATCTATGAAAGTAATGAAGTATAAAAATCCACCCATGGCTTGCTTAGACATTGGTCCACATACATCTGTGTGTACCATTCCTAGCAAATTTGCAGTCCTCTCTCCATGTCTACTAAATGGAGACTGCAGTGCCACAATAAAGTGAGATTTTCATCATCCCTTTTCTTTTATTAGTTGTTCAATCTGAAGTAAATTATGTCACATATATACAGACCATTATTTAAAGTACCACGTCCATAAAGAATATTATCTCTAAGAATAGAACATTCATTATTCTCAATAATAAATGAAAAATCCAGCCAAGTCTAACATGGGAATAATATTCCTCACAATCGAGGGAACAAAATAACAATTATTTAAAAACAATAGTCTTGCCCGTAGGCATATGTAAATGAAATGATTCTACATCTTCAGCAGCAACTTTTGCTCCATTTCCCATCAGTAGAATCACCTCCTCTTCCTCAAGAGTCCCACTTTTCTTTGGTCCCTGTAACAAATTACAGATATGAGAACCACAGGCTGTATCTAATACCCAAGTAGAAATTTGATTTAATGACATATTCACTTCTATCATGAACATACCTGAATCAGAAGCGATAGTCTCACTACCCTTCTTCTTCTTCAATTCTGCAAGGTAAACCTTGCAGTTCCTCTTCCAGTGCCCCACCTTGTTACAGTGAAAGCAAACAACTTTGCTCTTGGGGTCTTCAGCTTTTGGTGGAACTGGTATTTTTTCACCTACTTTCTTCTTCTTGGAAGAGTTCCTCTTCCCTTTCTTAGGATTGGAACCTTCACCAATTAGAAGAACAGAACTCTTCTTAGGGGGAAAATTCGATTCCGCAGTCTTCAACATGTTGTGGAGTTCAGGCAGGCTGACATCCAACTTATTCATGTGAAAGTTCACAACAAACTGCGAGAACGAACTCGGAAGCAATTGCAAGACCAAGTCTTGGCTCAGCTCCCCATCCATGACAAAACCAAGTTGTCCAAGACGTTCAATCAAATTGATCATCTTAAGTACATGGTCATTCACAGATGATCCCTCAGACATCCTACAACCGAACAGCTCCTTCGATATCTCATATCGAGCTGTCCTCTCTGCCACATCATACAACTCTTGTAGATGCATGAGGATAGTGTGAGCATCCATATACTCATGTTGCTTCTGTAGCTCAATGTTCATGGAATCTAGCATGATGCATTGAGCAACATTTGTATCATCTATCCACTTACGATACATAACATGTTCATCATTATGTGCATCACTAGCAGGTTCAGTAGGCTTAGATGAGTCAATCACGTATTCCAGCTTCTCAATCCTGAGAACAATTCTCAAGTTTCGAAGCCAGTCAGCATAATTAGGACCAGTCAATTTGTGAGCAACTAGTATGCTCCTGAGTGATAGTGCAGAAGACATAACGTACAAAGTAAATCTGTAAATGATAAACACATAACAACACTAAGCAAATATTCGATTTCATTTTAAAACACTATATGAATCGGGTCTTTATTCATAAGTGGCTCCCACTAGTTTAACTAATTTATTCAACCCCCTACGTGAAAAATAAGCATTCATAATGCTAATGGAAATAGGGATCCTACATTCCATTACACAACCCCGGCTGTGGCATGAAACGCCATGTAATGTTCAATAGGCAGACAACTCTTGTCAATTACATCTAATGTTATTCCCTAATCAAACTTTAGCCTCTTGAATAATTGAGTCACGGCTGTGGCACGACAAACTCAATATTCTAAGTCAAGTCTAACCCAACATTCCGTACAATTGAATCAGTCCCCAAAGGCCCACGGCTGTGGCACGTAACGACCTTTAGATTCTTATTCAATGTACACATCTCAATGTAATAGACAAGTATTTCTTATTTCGAAATCAAAGCCCTCGGCTGTGGCACGAAACGACAATGATTTAAAAATAAGAACTACTTTCTATCATGTTGGAAGGCTATGACCGACACAAGCCCGTTGTATCATTGGCCAATTACTACTTGATATTATTTAATTTTAGAGGGATTATATTACGTTACAATCATAATCATATTATAAAGAAATTCTTCCTTTTAAATTAAATATTTCAAATCAATAATCAATAATCAGATGATTCCCAGATCGGGTGGAGCATTGTCAAGAGGCGTCACTTAATAACCCTTTCTTACAGATAGAAATCTGTTGTTGACAGAATCATCCTTTCTCTCATATCGAAAATTCATATTCAATTACGTGTTTCATAAACACAAGAATCTCATGATTGTATTCATAATATTATCATTAAGGTTATGAAACAATTTCACTATACTAGGTTGTCTAACAAACGCCTTATGTTCATTTAAGTTCACCTAAATCTATCATCGCATGATAAACTAAGCATATATCACATATATAAACATGAATAAACATCAAGGTAGGCATGTTACATCATCTAGCATATTAGTCTAAGCATTATGCATCTCTATGTATCAAATGAAGTATTTAAAAGCAGTTAAAACAGTTAAAAACAGCTTTAAAACACTTTCGGAAATACAAATAATTCAAAACTTTTATATAAACTAAAATTGATCACTCCATTAGATCCGTCTCGGAAAAATGAATCCAACGGTATATTGCACGCCTAAAACGGAGTTACGAAACTCCCAGAAAATCAATTTTAATGTAAATAGTCGGGCTGTAACGCATTACAGGAACGCGTTACAAGCCCTGTAATGCATTCCGGTGATGTGTTACAACCCTTTTAAGCCATTAAAAGGTGTAACGCATTCCATGAATGCGCCACAGGTGTGTAACGCATTCCCGGAATATGCGACACCCCTTTTTTTTCCGCCGCCTGACAGTTTTCTCGATCGTCGTGCCTGTCCTTTTACTGTACCTTTTCCGTGCATTCAACTCACAACAGCATATGTACAGCAGCAGATGTAAAAAATATATATACTTACTTACAATTCATATATATATATATCTTTATTTAATTACGAATTTTAATTACAAGAACTTCAAAAATTCATATTAAAAAATCTATACATCATAAAATTATGAAAAAAATACCCAGACGATCTACAACACTTGTAGAACCCAGATCATCATTCAAAATTATTCTAAGAAACGATTTCTCATCAGACAAAATTAATTCATGATATAACTTATAAAAATCATAATTAATTCATACAAGCACATAAAATTCTGAAATTTTTACCACATATCTATATGCATACAACCTATGCTCTGATACCATTGTTGGATTTTAATCGCAGCGGGGCATGGTAAAACACTTTTACACATACAAAATCCAAATAAAAGCATATAAATCATGAATAAAAATTTGAGGGATCGAATCTAACCTTTAAAATAATTTGGAGACAACGATCAGAGATCCTTAGCAGTTGCTCCTCAAGTGCGAAGCACTCCACCGGTATCCACCATGTTATGGATAAAATACTAAGGTTATTATTCGCTGTATTTATTACTAAGATTCGGGAGCTCAAGGCCTTTAATGGCTGCTCAAGTGTTTCGTAGCTTAATTCTGCCTTTACGAGATGCCTACGTATCTCTGTGAATTAGAGAATCAAGCCAAAAAACGTAGTTCTGATCTGTGGGGTGAGGCCCCTTATATAGATGTTGGGAGTCCTTGAATTGGACTTGATATAGGAGACTTGGTGGGCAAGTCTCATAATTAGAATGGACTTTGGAGTCCTAGATAGTAGGAAACTGATTTCTTATCCTTTTAGGTCCCCTTGAGGCTAATCTATAAGGATTTATATCCTTATCGGGATTCTTCTCAATAGCTGATTTTTCCCTTATTAATTAATTATGAAATTAATTAATAATCAGGGCTTTTGGGCCTTCTTTATTCCATCAGGCCTGATCAGTATGTTAACCTTTCTGGTCTGAATGTCATACATCTTCTTATTGGGCCTAGCAGTCCACACCTTGTACAATTAATACAGTATTTAATTATATTATCATAATTTATTTATCCCTATCATTTGCCCCCCAACTTTTGGGAAACATTGATTAGGTTTTGCAGAAGTTAAGTCTATTCATTCCCTTACAGGGTTTCGTTTTTGCGTAAATGTGGAGCGACCTACACATTTACAATGAATTTTCCTTTTATTCAGGAATTATCTTAATTTTCAGGAATTTTTCCCTTATTTCCGGGATTTTTCCCTTAATTTTTTGGATTTTTCCCTTAATTTCTGGATTTTTCCCTAATTTTCCGGGATTTATCCTTTATTTTCTGGTATTTTTCCCTAATTTTCTTAATTTCTGGGTTTTTCCCTAATTTTCTGGGATTTTTCCCTAATTTTCTGGATTTTTCCCCAATTTTCTGGGATTTATCCTTAATTTCTTGATTTTTCAGATTTCCAGCCCTTTTTCGACCAGGATCCTAGTCGAAATTTCAACCTGGATCCTAGTCGAAATAGGGCTCAGCCTTGCCATCCTGGTCGAAGGAATTCGACTAGGATCCACGACCTGGAATTCGACCAGGATCAGAGTCGAACTTTCGACCTGGATCTAGGTCGAAAACTCCCCCACTTTTTTAACTCCTGGTCTTGAGCCTAATCGACTAGGATTTCGACCAAGATTCTAGTCGATATTTCGACCTGAATCCTATTCGAAAATTCTTTGATTCTCTTGCTTCCTGGTCGAAAGATTTCGACTAAGATCCACGACCTGGAATTTGACCAGGATCCTAGTCGAAATTCGACCTGGGTTTTTAATCCCCATTTTTGAAAGATGTTTGGTTTATTCGACCTCATTCCTGGTCGAAGTTTCGACCTCAATTCAGTCCCGTTATTCCAGCTATTTTCGGGTGTCTGCTCGAAAGATCTCGGGCAGGATTCACGACCTGGAATTCGACCTGGATTCTGGTCTTTTTTACCCGTTATTTTCGGGTGTCTGCTCCAAAGATTTCGGGCAGGATTCACGACCTGGATTCGACCTGGATTCTGGTCTTTTTTACCCGTTATTTTCGGGTGTTTGCTCCAAAGATTTCGGGCAGGATTCACGACCTGGATTTCGACCTGGTTTCTGGTCTTCCACTAGCCTTCTTCACTTAGCTTTAATTTAGGGTATTGTATTTTCCAAATCCTAATTGGATTTGGGTCTGGCCTTTTTTACTGGGCCTTATTAAATTTTACTGAGCCTCTATTATTGGGCTTTTCCAAATCTTACTGGGCCTTTTCAAATCTTATTGGGCCTCTTTTATTGGGCTTTTTCAAATTTTAGTGGGCCTCTTTTATTGGGCTTTACCAAATATTACTGGGCCTCTTTTATTGATCTGGGCTTAATACACCATGTTTAGAATGCTCTAGAATTCCTAGGAATATTCTGGAATATTCCTTTTTCTGGGCTTTTTCCTATGGGCCTTTGTCCTTAATGGGCTTTCGTCCCTTCAACTTCCTTTTCCTCTTATATAAAGGAATGAGGAAAGGCTAGTACTCCTCACCTTCTCATTTCTAAGTTTTCTTCTTTCTCCTCCTGCTAAGATTCTCAGAGCAATAACAGCAAGTCGGAGCTCAAAGCCTTTTTCAGGAGTGCTTCTTCAGGTAAAATTCCTCCCTTTGCTTTTCGTGTCTATTTTTCCATTGTGTGCCGTTTTAAGATAGCCTGTTTACGTGCCCCTTTCTTTTTTCAGATGGCTGACAAAAAAATGACTCGCTTGGCCAAGATGAACGTGGCTAGAAAGTCCAACGAATTTCCTATTCGATCGAGGTATACTTCCTTAATCGACATGATCAACACTCGAGGGGACGAGTACCCGTCTGATGCGCATCTGGACGCGCACGATCATATTAGTGCTTTACGAGATCCCAATGAGCTGGAAAAGTTGAGCAGCTGCTTCAAAATCAAGGAGCCTTTTAAGCTGGTTCTTGCGGGTCCGGCCGACAGGGCCTGCCAGTGGAAAAAGGACGCACTATGCGTCTATAGGGATACTCTAAGTGTAATAACCCCAATTTTTGGGAAATTTTGAAACCCTTATGAATAGTGTTTTTGCTGAATGAGAAAACTTTTCATGCCACACTATGTAGGGGTTCTGATATGGATATTCTGAGATTTTATTAGTACTTTATATAGGATATAAGTGTATGTAAAGATCGTCAGAATCCAAATCCGAACACTTTGATTTTTCCCGGAAATCTAATAGATACGGAAAGAATTGAGTATAAGGTAACAGGATAAAAGGATTCAAATTAAAGGATTATAATAGAAGATCATAAAAAGGAATATAATGTATTGAGAAAGGTTAAGGGAACCTAAGTAATAAGATCCCGGGTATGATCCCTCAAACGATAAACGAGAACGAAAGTTAAGCGAACCGTATAACAGATCAGCGGTCATTAGGCAAACAATTAGGAAGTTAATCAAAGGGATTAGAGAGGATGATGTCACCCAACCAATGAGAAGGGGACAAGGAGGGGAGGATGACATCATGAGGATGACACAAGCATGACATGGGAAGGAAGGAGGTGTGGTTGAATGAGAACCACACAAATTCAAGGGCAACAAGGTAATTAACTAAATCAAACACAAAAATCAACCAACCAAGCAAACATTTCATTTTTTTCACCAAACAAAACACAAACCCCCCATTTTCTTCTTCATGCTCTCGGCCCTTTTCTTAAAAAATGAAGGTCCAAGCTCCTCCACTTACTATTTAGCAAGGTAATTATCTAAGCTTCCCCATGGATAGTTACATACTTCCTATAAGTTTAAGCTTCTAATTCCAAGCCAATCTTTTTCTATAAATCATGGAAGAAGATGGTGAATAGTGTTTTTCAAGAACTAAAATTTGTGTTCTTGAAGTTTTGTTTAGATTAAGCTTGGATAAGGACTTTAAGGGTGATTCCAAGCCATTCTCTTGATTCTCCACTCTCCAAGGAAGGTATAACTTCTCAAACCCTTATTATTAAGTTTTGTTGGTTTGGATTTCATAATGTTAGATGATGGGTTAGTGTAATGAGTGTGTACTCATGATAGAGCTTTGTTTAGTAAGTGGTTTTGTTGATTTTGGAGTTAGGAGTGATGCTTGTTAGATTTGAAGTTCTTGGTCACATTTTTTTTGACTTGGTTTAGATGAATAAATTGGTAATATTGAGTTGATTTGGGGCTGTTGTAATGTATTTTAGATGGAGGTTTGATTGGGTTGTGAATTGGAGTTGAAATTGTGGTTGTTTGAATTGGTTTAAATTTGGGAAATCACGTAAACATAGCCGTCGTAACGTCCGATTTTCTTTAGACTCTTTTTCTGCATAACATTAGGACCCGAGAACCCCCTGCTAGATTATGACCATTGCCATGTTTAGATAGCTCATGTTACGAGCTTCGTTTTGATATGTAGTTCGTTCGATTCCAATGCACGGTTTAGGAGAAACGACCGTTTTAAGTAATGGTGTTTCGCGAACGAACCTTTTCCCCTCGCCTTACTTTGAAACCTTGGTTAAGGACCTTAAATGACTAACTGGGGTAAGAAACATTTATGGTAAGTGTGTTAGGCAGTTGGTAAGACACTCGCGAAGGAATCGCCTTAAAACTCTTAAAAGTTAAATTATTAAAAATGGAGGAGCCGAGGGTACTCGAGTGACTTAAGAAAATCAGTAAGCGCAAAATAAGCGTTAGAGTCTAAGTTAGTTAAAGTATAGATTTACAAGTGACTTTGGTTTAATTCCAACTTACTTGTTGTTTATAGGTTACCAGACTCGTCCCGAGCCATTCGTAACCCCCAGTCGCTCAGGCAAGTTTTCTACCCGTTATAACTGTTGTTGTGATGTATTGGTGTATATGCATGATCTTGCGTTAAATGCATATTTGTTATAGCAAATTCTTGCGATATATTGTAGCATGTTATATGGTACATATGCATGCCTGTTTCGTATTCTTGCCATATATATCTGATTGGTTCAGTTGATAATACCTATGCTAGAGGATAGCGGTAATTTGCATATACCCTTAGTATAGGGACCCAAAGGTGGAAATATTTTCTAAAACCGGGAGTCGAGGATCACGAGTAGATTTTGTATATATGGATATAAATATATATATATATATATACTTATATATATATATATGGTCATAGTTTTCAAAACTATTAATCGAATAAGGTTTATTCGATAACTTTAACTTTATTTTATTATTGAATATTATTTTGAATATTCATTCGAAGGCTTATGACTCCTTTATATTAAATGAATATTATTTTGAATATTCATTCGAGGGCTTATGACTCAGTTTATATTATTATTGAATATTACTTGGATATTCATTTGAGGATGTATGACTCCCTTATTTTATGAATATTATTTATAGTATTCATTCGAGGTATTATGACTCCGCTTATTACTTAATAATATTTTTTATTGTATTAAAGAATAAGGTGTCGATAATCAAACTTATTTTTGATTATTCAAATAAAGATATTACTTTCGTATAAGTATATCTTTGATTATTTGCTATTCATTCAAGTATAAGTTTTAATACTTCTACTTCAATTATTTTTATAAAGATTATTCTTTATGGGAATATTGTTTAAATAATAATAATTAGACATTTTCTAAATATTCTGGGGACTGATTTACTTCATTAAATCAGCTTTACTCCAAACACTCTTTAAAGTGTTTTCGAGTCTTCAAAATGATTTTTAAAAGTTAGAGCGGATCCCAAAACTCATTTTTATATTTAAGATCTTCCTTTTTTAAGGGGATTTAAATACTCGCTCAAAACCTGAGGGATCCGGCTCTGTGGTGAATTTTATATTCGCAACACGGTTGCAGTTTTGGGTAAATGAATTGATTACTTACCCAACGTTCGGGAAGTAAGTCCATCTATTGAGTCGGCATAAGCAACATGGGCTCAGTGGGCGTCCATGATAGTGTAAGTGGCTCAGTGGGAGTCCATCAAATGCATAAGTGGCTGAGTGGCAGTCCAGCATAAGGTCCTATTGAGACCAGGGTGATGGCCAGTGGGGAATTCGTCCATCTACTAGTAGAAAAGGTTACTTGGGTATCTTTGCCTGATCAGCAAGATATCTGGTTTATGCCAAAATTCTTTTCCTTTCCAAACTTATTGGATATTGCAATTCTGTTCATACTTTACATGACAGAGGGTTTCAGGAAATGTATAAAGGAAGATGTATATGTGGATATATATATATATCAGAACTTAATGAAGTATGTCATAACTTCATTTCCTTTAATAATATTTTAAAGATTTAATCTATTCAAATCTTGTCTTGTAGTCTCATCTATGTGATGAACTGTTGAAAGCTCATTATACTTTGAACAATGGTAGTTCAAGTAGCTTTATAAATGATATAAGTGTAGTGAAGTATTTGGTAACTTCATCTTTTAAACTTATATCTAATTAATAATTGTCTTATGAATGACAAAGAATTTCAGAAAAACGTTGAGACAAGGTTAGATATATGAGATCACCTTGCAACGATATTTTTTTATACAGTTATACATTGGGACTTTGTGTATATTATGCATGGAAGAGGACTTCCAATATTTTGAAAAGTATATATGTATATATACTGAATATTTTGCGACTTCATCGCATTAAGATATCAAACTTGGTTCATTTCTTTTGACCAAGACTTTCATGAGTATTATGAGTAGGCTCATATATTGTTAATCATTATATATATTATTTTGGTGGGCTTGCTGCTCACCCTTGCTTTCTTCTTTCATCACACAATATCAGATAGATAAGATGAACAGGACCAAGCTCCCAATTCGCAAGCGGATAGGAAACGTTCCGCAGCTTTCTGGAAGCGTTGAGGCCGTTGTAGCTGAGGTAGAATTACCAATAGGCTAAGTTTTCAACTAATAATGTACCATACTTATGTATATTATGAATTGTAATAATGGCAAAGAAATGTAAATTATCCAGAAAACCTTTTAAGGTGTATTGACATATAATTGTGGAATAAAACGACTTGTGTTCTTTTTTGAGTATTCATCTCTGAGACTATAACTTGTGGTGTGTGTGTGTATATTGTGGGGTCACAGTAAAGAGGAGTTGATTGTTTAATAAGATTGGGTGTTGTTAAGGGAAGTGGAACTCGTGACAACCCGGATCCCCGACCCCGGATTTGGGGGTGTTACAGAAACGGTATCAGAGCTAAGCGTTATAAACCTCAGAGATGATGGGACATTAAGTTAATAAGTTCACTAAGATAATAAGAACTCTTGCCAAGTTCATAGTCGGGCTACCTAACGTAGTACTGATAGTTAAAACCCTTATGGGAACCCTTATAAATATCGTGATAGGAGCGTAGTTCGTTCTCGTATGGGGCAGCGGGACACCGAACCTTGAGGTTCAAGAGCATCAGCATGAGGATGTTTTATTACAAGTTGGAGATCAAATTGTGAATCCAATGGAGTACCCTAATGAGGGACCGGATGAGGTTTAGATAGAGAATGTTGCGGTTGAGGATGTTATTCCGGAAAGGATTGTGACTGAGGAGGATCTCATGGAGGATCCTGATGAGAATGAAGAGAGGACCGCTGAGGAACAGATGACCGTAGTCAGGGCGACTACCAGAGCAAGAATGGCCGCGAGGGTGGCACTAGAGGATGAAGAGTTACCAAGGGCACAAAGGTTAATGAGGGCAGAAGGAGTGAGGCCTTCCACGACCCCAATTATACCAGTATCAGACCCTCTTCCAGAGGCTCTTATAGACATCCATGAGGTTCCACCAATTCCTGTTCCCTCCCCGGTACAGAGCCCAGCACATACTGAGGAAATGCCACCTTTATCCCCTGCACCATTGTCACCTGATACCGTGCTTGGTTATCCATTTGGATCTCCTGGGTCTGCACCACCTGCACCCCATGGACTGCTAGATGCTACCACTCAGGCTTCTCTTATCGCTGATTATCATATGACTTTGGGTGGCCTGACAGAAGCCCGAAATGTTAGGAGTGATCTGTTGGATCGACTTACTGTACCAAGAATTGAGGGTGAGATACTTCCGGCAGGATTAGCGTATAGCTTGGAAAGGATTGAGGCTACCACCCGTGTTACAGCTAGAGGCCATCTTGAGGGTCAGGTTGATCCAGCTCTACTTGCGACTATCTTAGACCTCATCACCTCTGTGATGGAGCAGGTTAGGGATGTCGTGCGTGCTCGCATCTCTTAATCCATGGTAGTGTGCAGAGCCAGAGCAATCAAACAAGGGTTTCATGTAGCACCGCTTTTGGAGGATTAGCCTAAGTTATGAATGATTAGTTTTAATGACGAGATGACTATCTATGGTAGTACTTTTGGGATAGGAGCGATAAGTTCATGTGATGTAATCCTCTTTAATATGTTCAGTTGTTGTACCCTCGAACAAATGGTTATGTATATATTCGTTAATTTCAGTTCAGATCAGTTTGTTGTGATAAAATCACATTGTTAATTGCTCTATTAACACTTAAGAGAGTGTCATGAAGTTTATCGAACTTGAGAATTCATAATTTGCAATCGTGCAAGGACTAAACGAGGGGAAGACCTAAGCAAAGTAAGTAAGACAAATATCCGGAGATTCTCAAAATTTTCCAAGTAATATGCACCCACAAGGAATAAGATTAGGGGCAAACCTTGAAAGTGATAATCAGGGAGGTTGCAATTAAGATATAAAGAATCCGGAATATAATACAGTGGAAAATGAAGATTTTAAATTAAAAGATGACCCCAATTATGGGAAGTAGGAAGAAATATTTAGACTAAGACAGCAGAAGTCGAGCGAGATAAGGAGACCCGGGACGGTACTCCTATACGGAAATTCATGAACCTGTCTAAACAGAACTTATATTTTATTCCCAACCACCACCTTGAGGAAACAATGTGGTGTGAAATTCTTTCAGGACCTCTAAGTCGCTAAGCTCTCAGAGTTCCAAGGAACAAGCTGACCCAGTCGAGGCAAGAGCCTGGCTAAAGGAAATATAGGAATCATTTGAGATTCTAAATGATTGACGAATCACAAAAGACTATTTTTATCACTTACCCTCCTAAAAGAGAGGCCACCTGCTGGTGAAAGACCAAGAAAGGCACGGAGCCAGAGGTTAGAATAAACTGATTTAAGTTCAGTCAATTGTTTTCGGGAAAGTAATTCCCAAGGTTATGGAGATAGTGTAAAAGCTTTAGAGTCAGAACAAAGGCAGACGAGTATGATAAATTATGAATCTAAGTTGTAAAAGTTGTCAAGATTCGTTCTGAGGACACGAATCCAGAATGACGGGATGTTTGAAATCAATGCTTATATTGTGATTGGTTTGTGAAATAATGATAAGAGAAAGGAAAATAAAAAGAAACTGAAGTGGAAAGGAATATAAAGGCAATAGAGTTTGAGGAATGATAAGGGAGTTGGGTATGAGGAAACCCTAAAGACTCATAGCAATAGAAATAGAAAAGTATGTAATCGTCAGGATGATGATGATCCACCATGAGTTAAAATTGATGGTTGAAGGCATAAGAGATACATATATTGTACCCCCTTTAAGTTGGGAGGATTCGAGGAAACCTTGAAATAGTTCGAAGGATAAATAATGAGACGCGGATAGACTGAGGAGACAAGGAAGTAAGAAATTAGGAAAAATTGGATGAAGGAAGTGACCTTCAAGAATGTGAAGTGTAAGACCGGTGGCTCGATACCCAGAAAGGGAGATGTCAGGTATGAAAGATATCCCAACATTGAGGTGACTGTTGAGATAAACAACAAAAGTAAATAAGGAATTATTAAGAAGAAGTTCACGTTGAACATGACCAATATCTTCCAGAACATCCATATTATCATTACCAAATCAGGAAAGAAAAGCGGATGACCATTGTTATCATTTGGAGGCCATATGGATTGACCTCAATTTGAATAAGGATGTTATTATGAAGTTAGGTATAGACTATCGAGGTGGGAATGATGAATAAGATAATCTATCAAGGATATATGACTTGATTTATCCATGGAAGGATGCAGGTACCTTTTAAAGGTGGAATTAAGGATAGAACATTGGTAACTTAAAATGAATCCTAGGGGACTGCATAAAGGTTAGCATGTCACCCTTAATAGGGACAGTATGAGTTTTGACAGTATGGTCATAGTTTTCAAAACTATTAATCGAATAAGGTTTATTCGATAACTTTAACTTTATTTTATTATTGAATATTATTTTGAATATTCATTCGAAGGCTTATGACTCCTTTATATTAAATGAATATTATTTTGAATATTCATTCGAGGGCTTATGACTCAGTTTATATTATTATTGAATATTACTTGGATATTCATTTGAGGATGTATGACTCCCTTATTTTATGAATATTATTTATAGTATTCATTCGAGGTATTATGACTCCGCTTATTACTTAATAATATTCTTTATTGTATTAAAGAATAAGGTGTCGATAATCAAACTTATTTTTGATTATTCAAATAAAGATATTACTTTCGTATAAGTATATCTTTGATTATTTGCTATTCATTCAAGTATAAGTTTTAATACTTCTACTTCAATTATTTTTATAAAGATTATTCGATAATGGGAATATTGTTTAAATAATAATAATCAGACATTTTCTAAATATTCTGGGGACTGATTTACTTCATTAAATCAGCTTTACTCCAAACACTCTTTAAAGTGTTTTCGAGTCTTCAAAATGATTTTTAAAAGTTAGAGCGGATCCCAAAACTCATTTTTATATTTAAGATCTTCCTTTTTTAAGGGGATTTAAATACTCGCTCAAAACCTGAGGGATCCGGCTCTGTGGTGTATTTTATATTCGCAACACGGTTGCAGTTTTGGGTAAATGAATTGATTACCAACCCAACGTTCGGGAAGTAAGTCCATCTATTGAGTCGGCATAAGCAACATGGGCTCAGTGGGCGTCCATGATAGTGTAAGTGGCTCAGTGGGAGTCCATCAAATGCATAAGTGGCTGAGTGGCAGTCCAGCATAAGGTCCTATTGAGACCAGGGTGATGACCAGTGGGGAATTCGTCCATCTACTAGTAGAAAAGGTTACTTGGGTATCTTTGCCTGATCAGCAAGATATCTGGTTTATGCCAAAATTCTTTTCCTTTCCAAACTTATTGGATATTGCAATTCTGTTCATACTTTACATGACAGAGGTTTTCAGGAAATGTATAAAGGAAGATGTATATGTGGATATATATATATATCAGAACTTAATGAAGTATGTCATAACTTCATTTCCTTTAATAATATTTTAAAGATTTAATCTATTCAAATCTTGTCTTGTAGTCTCATCTATGTGATGAACTGTTGAAAGCTCATTATACTTTGAACAATGGTAGTTCAAGTAGCTTTATAAATGATATAAGTGTAGTGAAGTATTTGGTAACTTCATCTTTTAAACTTATATCTAATTAATAATTGTCTTATGAATGACAAAGATTTTCATAAAAATGTTGAGACAAGGTTAGATATATGAGATCACCTTGCAACGATATTTTTTTATACAGTTATACATTGGGACTTTGTGTATATTATGCATAGAAGAGGACTTCCAATATTTTGAAAAGTATATATGTATATATACTGAATATTTTGCGACTTCATCGCATTAAGATATTAAACTTGATTCATTTCTTTTGACCAAAACTTTCATGAGTATTATGAGTAGGCTCATATATTGTTAATCATTATACATATTATTTTGGTGGGCTTGCTGCTCACCCTTGCTTTCTTCTTTCATCACACAACATCAGATAGATAAGATGAATAAGACCAAGCTCCCAATTCGCAAGCGGATAGGAAACGTTCCGCAGCTTTCTGGAAGCGTTGAGGCCGCTGTAGCTGAGGTAGAATTACCAATAGGCTAAGTTTTCAACTAATAATGTACCAGACTTATGTATATTATGAATTGTAATAATGGCAAAGAAATGTAAATTATCCAGAAAACCTTTTAAGGTGTATTGACATATAATTGTGGAATAAAATGACTTGTGTTATTTTTTGAGTATTCATCTCTGAGACTATAACTTGTGGTGTGTGTGTGTATATTGTGGGGTCACAGTAAAGAGGAGTTGATTGTTTAATAAGATTGGGTGTTGTTAAGGGAAGTGGAACTCGTGACAACCCGGATCCCCGACCCCGGATTTGGGGGTGTTACACTAAGGGCAGGTATCAGACTCCCTTTTCATCCGTTCATTCCCTTGTTACTGGCTGATGTGGGCATCAGCCCTTGCCAACTCCCCCCCCCCAACTCTTGGAGGCTTATTCTGTGCTACCTGTCATAATGTGCCAAGCACAAGGTCCCTACTTCTGTTGCTGTTTTCAGGAAAATTTTCAAGTACAAAAATAGCCCTGATAAAAGTCCGGGTTGGGTTTCTCTAAACCAGCGCCCCACTATTCCCCACATTGTGAATGGGAAGTCCATCCCTGACAACAACTTGGGGTGGAAGAAAGGTTTTTTGTTCGTTGTTTGGGAGGGTGGAGATTGGGGCACCCTGTTTCGATCGTCCTTCGGGCTAGCCGTCGATGGGAGCCCAAATGACATAACTTTGTCTGAGGAGGAGGCTAGAGCTTTCAACCTCCTTACACAAGATAATGGGACTTCCCATTCTTGGGATCTTATCCGGGAGTCCGTTCTTGTAGAACGCGGCCTCTCTCCCGTCCCTAAGAAAAGTAAGTTTCCTCCCTTATATCTCGCTCTCTTTTTTTTATTTCATTTTCTATTCCGCTGAGTTTTCAACTTTTCTTGTTGCAGTGGCTGAGAAAATTGAGGAGGCTACCAAGCCTAAAGACCTGGAGACAACCAGGATGAAGAGGGCCGGAAAGATCTTTAAAGACCCACGCCTTGGTGACCGATTCCCTGAGTTCCGCCTTCAAGCAATGGAACCGGGCGAGGAAGGCCCCAGCCAGGTTTTGCGCACCAAGCAGAGGCCAGGGGCCTATTTTCAACCTGCTTGGGGGATCCGAGGCAAGGATTCAATATTGGGCAGCACGGCCATGTCCAAGGAATGGTCTAAGCACTCCATCTCCCCGGTGGAATATCAAGACTTTGTCCTTCAACAGGACTTAGAGGGGAATGAGCTTTTCGGAGCCCAGGCTTTAGCGATGGTATGTCCTTTTCCTATTGCCCTTTATACTTGCCTTTTCATATTTCTTTTCTCATACTTTTGCTGCTTCCTTTGCAGGCTAACGCCCATTTTCAAGGGGCGATTCACCAAGCTAAGGTTTGGAAGGTTGGCCTGGAGGATGCTAACAAGAAGTTGGAGGAGGCCAACCAGAGAATAGAGGCCCTTGAAGCTCAACTGGCCTCTTCCACTTCTGACCTAGAAACGGCTCGGGCTGAAAATGTTATCTTGAAGGCACAGAAGGATAAAGCCTTTGACGGCTGGATGGACACCCAGAAGTTCAAGGACTTGATGGTGGAGCACGATGCCCTCCTGCACCCAGTTAGCTATAGAGAAGGCTGGGATGCTGCTGTGGAGGCCATACAAGATAAATTTCCAGAAGTCCTCGAGCAGTCCTCCTTTCCTTTCCCTGTGCGAGTTCCAGAGCTTGGGGGTGTTACTGAGAAGCTTGCTGATATGATCAAGGACGGAGAGGAGGAAGATTCTTCCGAAGAGGAGTTTGAGCCTGTCACTAAGAAGGCCAGGGTGGAAGAGCCTCCAAGAGCAGTGCCTCAACAGCCAGCATCTCCCGCAGAGGGAACCTCTACAGGGACTTCAGAGGGGACGACCGAGACGTCCGAAGGAACGACTGAAACATCCGAGGAGACTTCGGATAGTGGTTCCGAGGAATCTCAGCCTTCCAAGGCCTAAGTTTTTTTTGTATATCTTCTTTTTGAACTTTATTCATATCAGAACTTGTTACCCTTCGGGGTTATATTTCATATGTTGCTTTTCTTGCCTCTTTCTATTTTATCTTTACAATCTTAATATGCATTTGAACTTTAAACATCCTTAGATTGAAATAATTTCAAACTCTTTAATATGAAGTCTGGTTTTCCAAAACCTTACACAGCATGGGTTCGACCCTAATCAACAATAACTAGACAATGTAAATTCTACTGGAATATAAAATCCTACGCAAGCAAAGCTTCAAGGTGCTTTTAAACCTACTTGTCACAATGACAAGTGAGAATCGTACTTCTCCTATCTTCCACGTAGTAAACCTTCAGGTTTTGTGCGTGCCAGGTTCTCGGGACTTCAAAACCATCCATAGTCTCCAGCTTGTAGGTTCCTCTACCCTGAACGCTCTTGACTCTATACGGCCCTTCCCAATTTGGGGCTAGTTTTCCTTTCGGTCCTACACCAGAAGCTTCCACTTTCCTTAATACCAAATCTCCTTGCTTGAAGAATCTCTCTTTAACCCTAAGGTTGTAATAAAACGAAGCTCTTTTTTGGTATTCCGCTATCTTTGCATGTGCCTCATCTCGCACTTCATCAATTAGATCCAGGGCTAACCTCTGCCCTTCCTCATTTTCTTCAGCATTGAAAGCCTGAATCCTTGGAGAGGAATGCGATATCTCCACGGGAACCACTGCTTCTGCCCCATATGCCAACATGAAAGGAGTTGCTCCTGTCGTGACTCTACAGGTAGTCCTATAGGCCCATAATATGGGAAGTATTTCATCCACCCAATTATTTCTTGACTTCTTGATCCTTTTCTTTAGTCCATCCAGGATTATCCGATTCGCTACCTCCGCTTGCCCATTGGCTTGCGGGTGAGCCACAGAGGTGAACCGTAACTCAATTTCATTTTCTTCACAATACTTCTTGAATTCCTCATTGTTGAATTGTGTTCCATTGTCAGTGACGAGGATACGGGGAATTCCATATCGGCACATAATGTTTTCCCACAGGAATTATGCAACCTGCTTAGTTGTGATCTTGGCCAAGGGTTTGGCTTCGATCCACTTGGTGAAATAATCAATGGCTACAATCAGAAACTTCCTTTATACTGTGGCCATGGGAAAATGCCCCAAAATATCCATTCCCCACATAGCAAAAGGAATGGGCAAGTTGATAGAGGTCAGCATCTCGGGGGGTTGTCTAACAACAGGTGCATGCTTCTGACAGCGGTCACATTTCTTCACGTATTCTTTGGCATCAGCCATCATTTCTGGCCAATAAAAACCTAAACGAGTTATCTTATGAGCCAAGGCCCTGCCCCCCAAGTGTTGTCCACAAATACCTTCATGCACTTCTTCAAGAGCCAAGCGTGCCTCATCGGGCCTGAGACACCTCAAGTAGGGAACCACGAAGGATCTTTTGTAAAGAATCCCATCTATCAAAGAGTACCTTAGTGCCCGAACAATTAACTTCCGTGCTTCAGTTGCATCGCTTGACAACCAACCGGTTTGAATATGAGCCTTAATGGGATCAATCCAGGATGTCCCCAGGCCTATAGGAGCCACAATCTTAACATCTATGCTTCGTGTTTTCAAAACACGGAAGTACACACTTCTTGAACTTTCTTCTATCTCAGATGAAGCAAACTTTGATAGCGCATCTGCTTTAGCATTTTCTTCCCTTGGAATGTGTTCAACATGGCATTCATTAAATTGGGTCATCACAGCCCTTACTAGGCGAACATACTTAGCCATCGTATCATCCCTTGCCTCAAATTCTCCCTTTACCTGGGATATGATTAGCTTCGAGTCTCCACGGACCTTTAAGTTTTTGACTCTAAGTGTCCCAGCTAGACCAAGGCCAGCTATCAGGGCTTCATACTCTGCCTCATTGTTTGTGGTTGGGAAGTCTAGCTTCATAGCACACTCAATTAAGAACCCATCAGGACTTTGCAAAACCAACCCTGCTCCACTGGAATTTGTTTTTGATGCTCCATCAAAATAGAGAACCCAATATTCTTTCTCCTTATCATCCTTCTCTCTGTCCCCCTTATCGACTCCCTTGTCTTGAGGTATGGTATCTTCCTGCCCCCCGACTTTTGGTTGGGTATGGTACATTCCACCACGAAGTCCGCTAGTGCCTGGGCTTTTATGGCCGTACGTGGCTTATACTTGATATCGAACTCTCCCAACTCTATTGCCCACTTAATCAATCTCCCACTTGCCTTGGGACTGTGAATGATATTTCTCAGTGGCTGATTCGTTAGCACCTCAATCTGATGAGCCTGAAAGTAAGGGCGCAGTTTTCTTGAAGCCATTACCAAGGCTAGAGCAAATTTCTCAATAGTTGAATAATTCAACTCAGCACCATGCAGAATTTTGCTGACATAATACACGGGTTTCTGGACTTTTAGCTCCTCCTTAACCAACACCGCGCTCAAGGCGCTCTCTGAAACAGCCAAGTACAAGAATAAAACTTCACTCAGAACTGGCTTGGCCAATAACGGGGCCTGGGCCATATACTTCTTTAACTCTTCAAATGCCTTTTGGTTTTCCTCACTCCATACAAAGTCTTTGATGCTCTTTAGCGACTTGAAGAATGACAAACACTTGTCCCCCGACTTGGAGATGAATCGTCCTAGCGCAGTAACCCTTCCTGTAAGCTTCTGAACATCCTTAACAGTTTTTGGTGGTTCCATGTCCAGGATCGCCTTTATTTTATCCGGGTTAGCCTCAATTCCCCTCTTTGAGACCATCAGTCCCAAGAATTTTCCAGATCCTACTCCGAAAGCACACTTCGTAGGATTCAACATCATCTTGTGGTACCTCAGGACCTCAAAAGCTTCCCTTAAATGGGCTATATGATCAGTCTTTACTAGACTCTTGACTAACATGTCATCAACATAGACTTCCATAGTCTTACCAATAAGATCCTTAAAAATTCTATTTACCAACCTTTGATAGGTGGCTCCTGTATTCTTGAGACCAAACGCCATAACAAGATAACAATAAACACCAAAGTCAGTGATAAATGATACCTTTGGAATGTCATCCTTATGCATTTTGATCTGGTTGTATCCGCTAAATCTATCCATGAAACTCAGCATCTCATGTCCAGCAGTGGCATCAATCAAAGTATCTATTCTAGGCAGCGGAAAATAGTCTTTGGGGCATGCATCATTCAGATCAGTGAAGTCTATACACATCCTCCACTTTCCATTAGCCTTCTTCACCATTACAGGGTTTGCTAACCACTCCGGAAATTGAATCTCCTCAATGAAACCAGCCTCTAAGAGCTTTTCTACTTCCTGTTTTATAGCCTCTTGTCTTTCCGGGGCAAAATTTCTTTTCTTTTGTTTCACTGTCTTCCGGCTTGGATCCACATTTAGCTTATGAGTAATTAACTCCGGGTCTATGCCTGGCATATCAGCTGCTAACCATGCAAACACATCACTATTTTCTTGCAAAAATTTCACTAACTTCCCTCTAAGGGGCTCCTCTAATGTGGCTCCAATGAAAGTCATCCTCTCAGGATTCTCGGGGTCTAAAGGAACCGAAACCAATTCTTCTGCTGGCCTTCCTCTATTCTCATCATTTTCTCGAACATCCATATCTTCAATAGGAAGAACCTGCCCCCCGACTCCATCTGCCCTCAAAGAGGCCACATAACAGCTTCTAGCCATTTTTGATCTCCTCTCTCTTCTCCAATCCCATTTCGGGTGGGAAACTTCATGACTGAATGGTAGGAAGAGGGGACTGCCTTGAAGGCATGTATCCCTGTTCTCCCCATGATAGCATTATAAGTTGAACTAGCCTTTACCACCACGAAATCCAGCATCTGCGTTGCTTGCCTTGGTTCCGTACCTATGGTGGTCGGCAATTTGATTATCCCTTCCACAGGACATTCTACTCCAGCAAATCCATATATCGGCATGTCGGTTGGTGTCAACTGGGAGTCGTTATACCCCATCCTTAGAAAGGTGTCGTGGAGCAAGATATCCACAGAAGCACCATTATCCACAAGGACCCTCTTAACCGGGCTATTTCCTATTATCGGTGTTATGACCAGCGGGTCGTCATGGGGAAACTTCACACCCTCTAGATCGGAATCATCAAAAGCCAATGTTACTTCTGTCCTGGCCCTCTTCGGGGCTTCTCCAACAATATGCATAACCTCCCTAGTATATGCCTTTCTGGAATTTTTGGACAATCTAGCAGCAGTTGGACCTCCAAAGATCGTGTTTATCACAGGTCCTCGAGGGCGTCGCGGTCCTCCAAAAATCGCATTTATAACCGGCCCTCTGGGTTGGGGATTTCGCCCCTGATCGTCTTGGTCCCTCCTACGATCTTCAAAGTTCTTCCTTCCATTATTATTTCTGTCCCCTCCATCTCCAGTATACTTGTTCAATCTTCCTTTTCGAATCAAAAACTCAATTTCATCTTTCAATTGCCTACACTCATCGGTGTCATGGCCAACATCTTTGTAAAACCTGCAATACTTGCTCTTATCTAGCTTGGCGGGATCAGCCTTCAAGGGCTTAGGCCAGCGAATATCTCTGTCTTTCTCAATCTCCATCAAAATCTGACTTGTAGGAGCATTCAACTTAGCGTATTCAGTGAACTTTTGCCCAGGTCCTCCCCTCTTGGGGGTTGAATCAGGGTTTTGTTCGGTTCTAGGATATTTGTCCTTTGCAATATATTCTAAATCAGTTTTCCACTTCTTGCCTCCAGTGGGCTCATTACTTACTACGGTCTTCCTCATACTTTCTTCAACCTTGATATACTTCCCTGCCCTCTCTTGGAGCTGCAACATGCTTTCAGGGGGACGTTTGGCCAAGGACATCTTAAAAAACTCGTCCCTAGTTCCTTGTTGCAGTGCTATCATGGCTACCTTATCATCAAGGTCCGGGACTTTTAAAGCCTCCTTTGTGAAACGATTCAGGTAATCTCTCAAGGATTCCTTAGCTCCCTGCACAAGACTCATAAGAGATGCTGAACTTTTCTCATGGACTCTTCCACTGATGAATTGCTTAATAAAAGCCTGACTTAATTCTCTGAATGATCCAATAGAATTTGGGGGCAGGCGACTGTACCATCTTTGAGCCATACCCGACAGGGTTTGAGGGAAGGCCCGACACTTTATAGCATCAATCACGGGTTGCAGCAACAGTGCATTAGAGAATGTCCTAACATGATTAGCGGGGTCTCCCGTGCCATCATAGGCTTTGATAGTGGGCATCTTGAATTTCCTTGAGATATGGGCATTAATTATCTCTTCTGTGAAGGGTGGAGTTGGATCATCAGGATCTCCAAGGGGAAGGAGATTGCTTGGATCAGTTCTTGGGATAACAGCCCTTCTTCGTACCGGACCATCCAGGTCTATGACAGGAGGAGGATTTCTCCCCCTAGGAGGTATATGGGGTCTGGTGGCCTGGTGAGCCTTCAAATCATGCCTCAGCCTTTGGATTTCATCCTCATGAGCCCTGATCCTTTCCTGCACTTCTTGGGGATTCGCCCTTGGGGTGCTTTGGGGGCGTTGCCTTCCATCGGCCATTGGCTCTTTTCCAGGACGCCTCCTTCTCGGGGCCACTTCATCATCCGAAGATTCGGAGTCTCTCTCAGTGTAAGGACCAGAAAATTCCCGATCCTCAGGGATAGGACCCAAACCTCGTATATAGGGGGCGACTGCCCTCGTGCTTCGCTTTGCCCAGCATATCCGCTTCCTCCAACCTCAGGGTGAAGGGGCATCCCATAAGGGGGGTTAGTAGTAACAATAGTTGAATATTCATACCCGACGGGTCGAGAATTCACAGGTATATGTACTTGTTGAACTTGAGGGTTCGTACCTTGAATAGTCGGAGGAGTTGTCCCTTGTGGCTGAGGTTGAGTTGCCCCTATCTGAGCTTCCCCTTGAGTAGACGCATAAGTTGAATGGGGAGGAACCTCCACGGTTGACGAAATCACCTGGGTTGTCTCTGATGGTGTTCCTTCCTCTAGAGCTCTAATTGTTCTCCGTGTTCTCGCCATGGTTGTTGTTGTGCTTTCCCACAGACGGCGCCAAATGTTATGGATAAAATACTAAGGTTATTATTCACTGTATTTATTACTAAGATTCGGGAGCTCAAGGCCTTTAATGGCTGCTCTCGTGTTTCGTAGCTTAATTCTGCCTTTACGAGATGCCTACGTATCTCTGTGAATTAGAGAATCAAGCCAAAAAACGTAGTTCTGATCTGTGGGGTGAGGCCCCTTATATAGATGTTGGGAGTCCTTGAATTGGACTTGATATAGGAGACTTGGTGGGCAAGTCTCATAATTAGAATGTACTTTGGAGTCCTAGATAGTAGGAAACTGATTTCTTATCCTTTTAGGTCCCCTTGAGGCTAATCTATAAGGATTTATATCCTTATCGGGATTCTTCTTAACAGCTGATTTTTCCCTTATTAAATAATTACGAAATTAATTAATAATCAGGGCTTTTGGGCCTTCTTTATTCCATCAGGCCTGATAGAATCTGGTCAATCAGGCCTAATCAGTATGTTAACCTTTCTGGTCTGAATGTCATACATCTTCTTATTGGGCCTAGCAGTCCACAGCTTGTACAATTAATGCAGTATTTAATTATATTATCATAATTTATTTATCCCTATCACACCAAGAAAATGATGTTAAGGAGGAGGAAAGAGGTGGAGAGAATTGGTTTTTCCAAACTTTTTGGGTTTTGGGGTTCGAATAAAAATAGGGTCTATAATAGTATATTTATAGGCAAAATTTTCAGCTGAAATTTTCCCATAAATATTATTATTATTATCCCTGTTATTATTCTCATTAATAATTAAAACACCTTTTAATTATTAATCCTTTTTCTAAACACTTTAGAAATAATTCTCTCTCTTGATTTAATTTCCAAAAATTAAATCCTCAATTAATAATATTAAGAACTTTTCTTAATTAATTTATAATCAATTAAATCTCATTTAATCAATTATTAAATTTGCCAATTAATTATTTATTTCACAAATAAATAATTATTAGCCATTATTAATTAATTCCTCCACCATTAAATCATTCTCTTTTTATGGTGTGACCTTGTAGGTTCAATATTAAGCCGGTAGTAGAAATAAATAATAATAAAACTATTTTATCATTATTTATATAAATTCTCTAATTTATTAAATATGATTAATTAATTAATCACATTTATTCTACATCGTGAGGGATACTTCTCAGCATATCGCGACTATCCGGATAATATGAATTCACTGCTTAGAATACCAAGAACCTATTCAGTGAATAGTTACCGTACAATAAACTCCTTCTACCCTACAATGTCCCAATTAAATACAATGCATGGATCTCGTGTCAAGCCTATCTAATTTAATCACTTGCTTACCATTTACTATGCGTATTTCTATGCAAATTAGAAACTCCTTTCTAATTTCATTCACTCTGGCCAGAGATTCCTGAACTAGCATAAGTGGATCAGCCTTGAACATTCGCTTCCTTCACTGGAAGGGGTAGATCCTATATTGATCATACACTATCTTCGTGTACAAATTCCTATACCCAGTAGAGCCCTAATAATTGTCCCTAGACACTAAGAACTAAACCAAAGCATAGTTCAGTGTACACAAGATGACTATGATGACCTCAAGTCTAAGGATACTTGTACAACTATCACTATGTGAACAACTGCTGACACGTGAGTGAACTCCATCAGTTGTTCAGCTGTGCGAGTCATGTTCAGTGAACTTATTCTATAATAAGCACCTACATACTAGCTATAGTGTCACCACACAAATGTCTATGAGAACAGACATCCTTCATAATGAAACAAGCATAGTATGTACCGATCTTTGCGGATTATTAATTACCAGTTAGTAATCCTATGACCAGGAACTATTTAAGTTTAGAGTTATCATCTTTTTAGGTCTCACTATTATGATCTCATCATAATCCATAAAAAACTTTACTCTAAACTATGGTATATCTTATTTAAACACTTAAATAGATAAAGCCCGTAATAAAAACAAAACAAGTCTTTTGTTAATATCAATGAAATCAAAACAGATTATTGAAAAGTTATTCCTAAATCCTCATACATGATTGGACTTAGGACATATTCCTTTCATAGCCTTCATTCAGAATCCTGTAGAGAGGCCAAGTTCTTTCCCCACTTCCTTTGTATTTGAACACTAGTCTTTCTGGTAGCTGTCTGTAGGCAGCTATTCCCCTTACTTCCTCCAGCTCATCCAGATAGAGTTCAATATCTGAAAATTCTTTTATGTCACAAATGTGAACATAATCATCCTTAGAGGCTTGTGGCTTAGGCTTAGGCTTCTGAATGAATTTGATTGAGGTTTTAGGAGGTGTTGATTTGATTTTTCTTTTCTGCTTCTTTGATGGTGGAGAAGAGGTTAAGAAGGTGGGCAATTTGATGGTGTCCCAATCAATTGGTTCCTCCTTAGGAATGATTGTTTCACCACGAATGTTTATGAAGGGGTCAGGCACAATGGGTTCAGGAATAGAAGGTAGTGGTTTGGATTTTGATTGGGTTTCTTCAGTCTCATCTACCATCTTTCTCTTTGCATTGGCCTTCTTTCTGTTCCCTTTCTGTCATTCCTCTCTTTCCTTACTTCTTTCTTCCATATCATTATCAACCATGTCCCCCATACCTACATCTTCACTCTTGTCTTCAATTTCTTTCTTTTCTTCAGCTTGACTTGACTTTAGCTGTTTTTCAAGCTTTGCTTGTGCTCTTTTGTCAGCCTTTAGCTTTTGGCTTCTTCCTTCAACCTTCTGGCTTCTTCCCTCTTGGCTATTGGGAATTTGGGATGTCCTTGCATCACATAAATGCTCTTTCCCTCTCTAAAGATAATAGCCATGTTCCTCCTTTCAACCACATCCATGGTCTCTTTGTGCTTTATGATACTTCCACCCAAAACCTTGTCTTCATCAGGCTTTGGAAGAGGAAAATCCACTTCTTTCATCTGAGCAAGGCTTAGAGGATTCTTTGTAGAGTCCTTATTGGATCTGTTGTTGGGCTTGAGAACCATAGGTTTCATATTCTTGGAAGAAGTGTCTCCAATATTATTCCTCCTTATTGGCTTGAGCTCCATAATAATTGGTTCCACCTTTGTGTTATGCTTCACAGATTGTTATTTAGAAGTTGTAGAACCAAAAATTTGTTGCATCTTTTCATCAATTTTCCTCCTTTGCTCTTTGACTTGCAATTCAGCTGTTGCTATCTGGATTAGATCAATTCCATCAAGCTTTCCTTTGATTTGAATAGCTGGAGAAGTGGTGATGGCAGGAACTAGCACTTGAGATATTTGAACTGTTGTTGATGGCTCTCCTTCCCCTTCCCCTTTATTCTCCCCCTTTCTGTTATCATCAAGGGTAGGGGTCAAGCCTTGTGCTTTTGCCAGCTGCATTAGTAGATTTGTCTGAGTTTGTTGATTCTGAAGAATGGTGACCATAGAGTCTTCAATGATCTGAACTCTGTCTTCCAACCTGGCCAGCCTCTTGTCAGCATCAGATGTTTTCCTCAGTCTCCCCAACAAATCTTGCATAGTACCATAAGGCATGACTGAATCCATCTTCTCAGCATTGTAGGATTTCAGATCAGCAATGTCCTGCTTGAGTTCATCCACACTTAGATTCTGTTTGAAATGCTGCAACTGCAAGAGATGCAGAGAGTCCAGATGAGCTTGAAGAATTGCCTTGGTACCAGCATCCGTAGTCTCCTGAAGGGCCTTCTGAATAGTCATTACTTGCCTGACCAAAGTTACACCAAACTCTCCTGGTGTAGATGCCTTTGCCCATGCCCAATCAGGTAGATCTGGAACAGAACTTGGGCTTGCTTCTCCCCCTAAGTTCATGCTCTCATCCAAAGAATTAGAGTCATCATCATTAGAATTTACTCCAAATTCTTCAGATGGCTCACCAGCTTGAGAAGGCAGCCTGTTAACAGCAGCTTTGTCTCTGAGAAGAGATTCTGAAGTGTGTACAATGTTTAAAGTCTGTTCTGCCTCCACATTACCCTGAGCAGCCAATAATTGATAGGCTGGAACAGGGTGAGTAAAAGTGTCAGCATCCAAGGAAATGTTATCAATTACAGCTTTGTAATGTTGCTGAAATTGTCTTTCCTTTTCTGCATCATCCACTATCATTGACTCACTAGCAATGGCTGGATCCACCCTTATAGCTTATGTACCTGCCTTTCTCTCATTTTCTCTATTTTCTTGCATCAGGGACTCCCCCCTGGCTCACACACACCTTCACACCCTCACCCTCACCTTCTAAGGTGGCACTCCCCTCACTCACTTTTGCCATCCTGGAAGAAATAGCATGCATATGGTGACCCAACCTTTTTCCTGGGAGCAACCCAGCCTCTCACTCAAATTATCACTCCCTTCCCTTAAACCTAAAAGTAATTTTACAGTAACCATGTCCTCTACAGTGGGAATGTTTCTGTTATATGTGTAGAGACCATCAACGGATAGGGAGTATCCGTTGAAGTGGAAACTGATGGTATCAACGGATAACTGCTGTTAAGCTATCCGTCGAAGAACAACCACTTGTCAATGGATGAGAGATATCCGTTGAAGAAGGAAAAGATGTAGATATAGAAAGTGACATAATTGTTGAATCTGTGTGAATTGATTTTAAGTGAGGTGACACAGATTCTTCAACTATATCTGAAAGAATTGGCTGATGATCCAATAAATCATCTAAAAGATGATGATCATCAGGTTTTGAGTGGGGCTCCTCCCTGAGTTTAATGAGGGAGAATCAGGAATTGATGTGAATATCATATCCAAATCTATGAGAGGGTGATGGAGAGTTTGATGATTGATGTGTTTCTATATGAGAAATGGGGTTGTGACTCCACATTGCTGGAGTCACATCAAGCTGAATTTGAGAAGGCAAAAGATACAGGTGAATGTATATGTGCTGTGTGTGCCCCTTGTGTGGAAACTAGGGTCTTGGCCTTCTTCTTCCTTGAAAAGGCTTTGATTGGTGAATTTGTGGTTTCAGTGTCCCTCTCTCTTTTGTTTTGTGTCCCTGGTTGGGGACTATTTTCAATCGTTGCACCCTTTTGGGAGGATGCAACTAGGGATGTGTTGACTCCTTTTGAACCACCACAGTCTTTTGAGAGATGTGGCTTGGCTGGCTGGGGTACCACTCACCTCTCCCACCCTTATCCTGGGGGTTTCTTGATGTTCACCCCTCCCCCACCACTCACACCCTGTTCACTCCCTTCAGGGTTTATGGTAGTTTTACAACTGTTGTCTTTTGAGAGACCAACAGAGGGGTTTT